>NC_086195.1:98074732-98390641 GCF_035770615.1 Melospiza melodia melodia | reverse complement strand
GAAATAATTTCTTTACTGTGAAGGTGATGAGACATTGGAACAGGTTGTGCTGCAAAGCTGTGGATTCTCCATTCCTGGAAGTGCTCAAGACCGGGTTGGAAGAGACATTGATCAGCCTGGTCTAGTGGAGGGCGTCCTTACCCACAGCAGGGGCGACTGGAACTAGCTGACCTTTAAAGTCCCCTCTAATCCAAACAATTCCATGGTTCTCTGATGATTCTGTACTATAACAACTAAACTATTGTCACAGTACAACTATTAGTTGAGGCATGTTCCAGTACAAAACACTAGTGTGAGTTTTAAATGCTGCATTTTGAAGTAAAAAAAGCAAAGGTGCCTTGGTTAGTGCTAGGCATTCAAAGAGTCTTTCAATAAAATATACTTAATAGATGTAACTAAGTGCTATCAATTATTGCTGTAGAACTTCAGAAAGTTAAAATTTGATAAAGAGCAAGTACTAGAGAGTGATATATGGTAAAGATTTTTTAGGTTGAGTAGTGTCAGCAAAGGTGCCCTCTTCAAAGTCAGGAAATTTTGAGCTGTTTCAGGATGGAAGAGATAGCATTTAAAATGCACATTGGCTGCTTTCTGACTTTTATGCGACCCTTCTGTGTCTTAAATAACATTTCCATATCTTCCAAGTGGTACCAGCCTCATTCTGTATTCTCAGTTATGTTGCAGTATTATTATGTACTTTGCTGATGTCCGATTGCAAACAACCATTGCTAATCGGCTTACTTGGGCTTCCATATATAACTTTTAAAGAGCTTATGAAGGTAACCCATTGAGATTAAGAAGGCATAAGGCCTGTTGTTTTCAGGTGCCTGACAGGGAGATGGAAATGAACCCACCTTCTCATACAGTGCAGCAAAAGTAGAGCAGCTTTCTATCAGTAATTCTGATTTATCTTTAGTGTGTCAGATTCAGCACTTTATCATCAAACTCACTGTCTTATCACTGCATAGCATTGTAACAGGGATAACCCAAAAACTGAGTTGCAAGAGGTTCAGAGGTTTAATATTCAGTTCAATATGTAGCAGTCTGTTTTCCCCTGTAGTGATTTAAGTTTGCCCTTTAAGCATTTTAAAAAAGACTATTCATATAATAATAAGTATTTAGGAAACAAATGTGACATTAAAAAGATAATCAGTGTTTCCTTTAGAAACTCAGTGTGGAAATACTGAAGGTGAGTAAGGAGAAAACAAAAACCTTTTCTGAAAATCAGTTTCCACAATGATTATAAAAATGGTGCAAATGAAACAGTTATTATATTTCAAATATTTCAGCAAACATGTTTGATACTTTTTCCTCAGTACAAACTCTTTTGGATTACAGTGCAAGAAAACCACACTGAGATGATACCATTTTAATGCATAAAACATGCAACATTCTTTTTTTGGAGTTATTCTTGAGAAAAGACTGAAAATATGTATAAATTTAACAAAAAGATAATGTAAAAAAATTATACTTAAAGGACACTTGGCACAGTTTAGAACACATACACTTTTCTGAAAACGGACAAATTTCTTAGTGTCTATCTTATTCCAAATTGTGCATTTTCTTTGCACATGGGGTAGTATTTAAGAAGCTAGTATATTTACTGAATTCATTTTAATTTCTTTGGTGGCAACATATTTTCTCAGAAAAATGATTTATATATACAAATAAAAAAATATGTTTAGTACTTAATGCAACATTGCTAGGCTTTGATTGTGTAAATATGTGATGTCTGTGTATAATATAATTAAGAAGAAATACTCATTCTCAAAAATTTTAAATCTTAGTATTTGGGCTTAAAGAAGGGCTGTTTTGTACAACATTAAAATTTTAAGCACAATTTAGAAATATAAGCAATCCCCCCCTACACACACACAATCATTGGGTGATGTTAATATATTGCCACATTGACTTCCTGTACTGTTTCTATGTTTCTGGCTTGTATACGTGTAGTCAGGCTAACTGGAGTGCCAGCCATGTCAGCCCAAAGAAAACTCAGAGAAAACTCAGTTACCTTCTTCTTTGATGTCCTTCCTCTGTCTAACCAATTAACACAAGAATAAAGAATAATTTTCCTCCTACCCATGAGGCATATGAATGCATCAGAGTAGGTTACTCCTGTCTTTCCTGTCGTCTCAAGTTTGATGTGCAGACAGTGACATTCAGGTGCTCTGAAATGATGCCAGAAATTTTTTATTTGAGCCATGTTGAGAAAGCAGTTATCAAAAAAAGGTAAGAGTAAGGAGTAATCTTTCTAGCACACACATATGTGGTATAATGTCCACTGAATGTGTCCATCTGTCGATTCGCCTTGTGGTACCAACTGGTGCAAATTTTCCAAGTTTAACATCTTTGCTGCAACACCTGTAATCGTACCTGCATCATCCATTATGTGTCAACATGTGACATTTGCCAAAAGTGACATGTGTCTTTTGCTGTGATAAAAGAAAAGGAAATTGATTTTGCTTTATGTAAGGAAGTACTTTATACTAACAAAGTAAAACTTTCTGAAGAGCTTAAGGAAACATAGATAGCACGATTGAAGTTTTAATTTCTGTGTATCTCCAGCTCATCCATGTGTGTTGATTAAGCCTAAGGAGACAATAAAACATGGCCGCATGAAAGTAATGTTTGATGTCCGATTGTTTCTAAGATATCATGAAAGGAAGATTATTTTTCCTCTATGGAGTTTTTTGTTGTTATGTAAATAATTGCCTTCTTCTTTATCTGATCAAATCCAATTACTTCAGATCTCCCAATGCCCAAGAGCTTTTTGCTCTTTGTTTTGAAATATTTCTCTGTATTAAAACATTTTAACTCTTACACAAATGTCTCCTGTCTCCTCTACATTTAACAAATCTTGAAGTTCTGCTCCTGAATTAAAATCTTTAATACAAACCTTTTGAGTCTAAATGTGCTTTATTTCTGGTAGCTAAAGAAACTGTAGGTAAGAGAATTCAGTTCCCCTTTTTCTCTCTCATGGTATTATCCTCTAATATAACTAGGCTTGTAGCCCCCACTGAGAAGTCTTACCAATAAAGAGAAGCACAGACATCCAAATTAAATTTCCAAGAGTCATTGCAAATTTTTTAATGTTGTATTTTTAAAGAACAAACTTAAAAGTTTTTTGATTTTGAACATTTTCTTTCCTCTTTTTCCGCTGTACTAAAAAGAACTTATCAGCTGATCAGCTGTATCCTGCGGATGGTGCCTTGAAGTGTGGGCAAGACCCCAAAAAACACTGTGGCTATATGAGATGAAGGTAACTGCTATGGGAGCATCAAGGAAATAACCTCTCACACTAAACACTTTAGGCTTGGCAGGTTTTGTAACTATTTAGGCTGAAATTTTCCATTCTGGCTAGTTTTATCAGGACCACGACTTGAAAAAAGTCCGCCAAAATGGTTCAGCTGTTTACAGCAGCTAGGCTGCAGAAAAATGTGTTGCTTTTCAAAGCTAAATTGCAAGTGACCTTGAAACTTGGCAGAGGAGTGGCATTTGTGTCATGAATGTTTCTTTTGCTACCCTGTGACAATCCAAGCAAATTTAGCCAAGTTGAAAAAGCACATATGTTCAGTAGATTCTTACCAGAAGTTCACTACTGTTACCTCTAAAAAAAAGTCACTGAGCATGTTTTCATCTCTTACAGTTCCTATTGCTGTCCAGATGATGAGATGCTCTGCTTAAATACATCAAAAAATTCTTCAATCAGGTCAGAGCTGCAAGGGTGAAACTAATCACACCTGCTGTGATCTGCTTTGAGCAAAGACTGGCTAGGAACTCAAAAGGGAGCAAGGGAATTTATCTTTCACATTCTTTGTCCCTGTCCCACTCCCTTTTCTCCTCTCCCTCCACAATGCATCTGAGAAAGCCAGCAAGCTCAGGTACATGGCATTTAAGCAGGCAGAGTGCTGCATTTGTAATAGGAGTTTGGAGAAGGTTTCCCTGGATATGGAGCAATTGAGAGGGAAGCTGGGGAGAGGGAGCAAGTGAACTGAATTAAATTGAAAGAGGAATTATGGGACTCAGAAGTACACAGTTGCAGAGCAGGTGGAAAGAAAGGAGGATATAAAAAAGAGAAGGTTACTTTAAATAATGTGCAATAATGATATCTGACATAAGAAGCTGCAGCCCCATGACATTTTTTTCTCCAGAAACTGGTTGCTTTTGGTACAATGTTTCCTCTAAATCACTCCTGCTGTGTCTGTAAAGTTAAACTTTATAGCTAGAATTTTCCATTTCCTTTAAGCAGGGTATTGGTTTCTTTGAAGAAATGGTGCATTTCAATCCCTTTCAGTCTGTCAGTATCTGAGGAGTTATTAACTTAGTTTACTTTTTCTCTGCCTTTCAAAATCTGACATGGATTTGTCCCACGTCTCCCAGAGGCTTCCATGCGCAATTAGCCATTGGATTCACTGAGTAATTACTTCATTTTTCATGTAAAATGTGCCTGATTTATTGTGTACTTGGGAGTGGAAGGCAGAGACAGGTCAACAACAGTTAGAGGAGATTAGCAGTGAAGATTCTCTGCTCCTGTGGTAGCAGTCAATCCCTGGGGACGCTGGCTGTGCAGAAGCAGTGCCACTCAAGCCTTGGCAGTGGTGCACCATTTGACTTTGCCACTCCTCGGTGGAATTACTATGAGTGACTGCCAGGCAGTTTTTAATCCCTACCCAGCCACAGACCCCAGCAGATTGTGGAAATGGTGGAGGTGTTTAAAGAATGTGCTTGTAAAGAAAAAGCAGATGCCTTTTTCTCAATGGGAGATGTGATCGGTCTTACAAGCTATCTGCCAGGCTGAGTAATTTCAGTGTACTGGCAGAAAAATGCAGACTGCCGTATCTTTTCAGACAGGTGTTATTTGTACTCACTGGTCCGGGTTAATGGCTTTTTAAATAGTGGTTTCAAAATAGTTATGCTGTAAAATTATATGGAATAATGTGGGGGTTTTTTTCCATGAAAAACAAAAAGCATGGAGGGGCTTTTTTATGAAGAAACATGAGTCATGAGTTGCTGAAGATACATATATATATATATATATAGATATGGTAGATTCTGATAAATAATATAATGAAAATAACTACGTAAAGAACACTCAAAAAATTTCAGTTGTTATGAAGCTCACCATATTTACTGTATTTTTATATCAAATGTATCAGTGTTGGTAATGATTATTCCTTTTTTTTGTCATTAGTTGTTTTATTTTTAAAATCTTTCCTTGGGAAATGTTATTTGAATTAATTTTATTTAAAGAAAGTGAGGAATTTTATGCACAGAAATGTGAAGAGACTGGTGAATCTCTACTGCTTTTGTACAGGACACCAAATAAGTGACTAATATAGTACTGATAAGCCTTAAAATTACTGTGTGTTAGATGATGCTTTTCTGTTAAACTTGTGCTGTCAAGTCTATTTCTCAGTATTCCTTTTATGGGAAACTAGTCAGAAATATTAGGTTATGGTGGTAGATACTTATGAGCTTTTCAAAGATAATGAAGATAGTTTGTAACAGGATTTTTTTATTGTCTGTCCTCCTTTGGAACACACTTAATTATTTTACTTTTCTTCTACCAAATTAATAATTCTAATCATTGTCATGATATGAAAAGGTCGTTGCACTAAGAAGGCCTTTTGCAATCAAATGATATTCGTGATGCACAAAAAGTTTGGTGTGTACATACAAACTTAATATTCCACAAAAACTCCCTTCAGAAATATATTGAGAAATATAATAATATAATAATAATAGAAATAGAATGAGAAATATAAATGTATTGATTATAAAGATGCAGTAACATGATACAATTTTAAAATAGGAAAGAGTTCACCACTGTGTATTTCAGCCTTTAACTAGCTTATACTCCAATAAGGAAGGGCAACTTCTGTCCTAGGGACCATCCCTACCTCCTCTCCTTGAGAAGAAACCAGTAATTACAGCATTTGTATGAGAGGATGATCAACTAAATCTCTCACCAACATCTACTTACAGTTCTCTGGTAGTGATTAAAAATTGTACAGGATTCATAGAATTACACAACAGAAGTTCAAGTAATCAGGTATTTCCTGGAAGTTAGCCAGTTCTGTGAAAGAGTCTTGTCAGGAAGGGTTTATTGGGGATAGGTGTGTGTCTGTGCTGGCATGTAGACACAAAGCAGTCCTGTCTTGGACTGAGTAAATTCAGTGCATATCTGCAGTCAAATAAGTGTATCTGGCATTTTCAGTGCATTTTTTTTTCTTGGTTTTGGTTGCTTTTCTCTAGTAATATTTTACAGTAATTTTTAGTTTAAGAATTTTTTGTAATTATATGTGTTTATAATTTTTTTCCCAACAAATGGAAAAGTTAGAGCTCTTTTTTTTTTCTTCTTCTTCCTTTTATTCTAACTCCAAACTTTAAAAAGAGAAGGAAAAAAAAAAAAAGACCCCTAAAACCAGATTCCATAAAATTCTGTGACATAAAACACAAAATGTGTAAGATTGCTAAGTACTGTCAGTGAAAGTCTATGAGTATAATTTCTAGTATGCTGATGGGGTTTGACTGTCTGATTTATGTGCAGCAAATCCAGACAAGTGATTAAAGTGCAAATGTACCCTTTTCTTCTAATCTTATAACTTTTCAAATTTTCCTGTGCAGTAGAACAGAAAGACAAAAACTTAATTCCTGTGGTAGTAGTGAAAAAACAGCAAAAAGTTTTAAAACTCTGAATTGTGACTCGTGTAGAACTTGCATGGTTACTTGCATGGTTATTGTCATTGTAAGATTTGAAGTCCATCAGGGAAAACAAAAGTCCCTTGAAAAAATTTTAAAAGTCAGCACTGTTCAATATTTGTGACTATGTGGTATCAAAGTTACCAGTACCATGACTTTCCCATCTGATTATAGCAGGCATAATCCATGGTGTCATCCAAGCAAAAATTCCCTTTTGAAAATACCACTTTTTCCTTATGCTTTTGCTTTCATTTGTGAAATGTAAGGCATTGCTTGACTGATATGTAGAGAAGAGTGAAAGGAATAAAAATCTAAAAGTTCAAATAATAGTTAATATTGTTGGCCTAATCTTTTTGTCAGCTTTAAACCAGCTTTCATGGAGGTACTCTCTCTTCAAATCTATTCTTAACCTTAACCAGGATGTCTTAAAATTAATGTCAAAATTTTGGCTGATATTCTGATTTTGTCCAGTTTGGCCTGATGCAGAAATCATTTAAATGCCTACATTCTTTATTTCATATAAAAAGACTGAATAGCATACTAGCAGCTGATATAAAATACTAATAGCAAATGTATATAGTGGAAACAGTACTGGGTATTTGTAACTAATAAACAGATTTTGTATTAGGCCAGTTTCAGACTATATGTTTCTAAGGTTCCCTATAAGATAAACTTAGCTTTAGCTACTCAGTCTTTTCTTGCAACATTTTTCAGAAAAAATCCAAACACACACCCTTCCTCCACTTCTTTAGAGGTTAGTTGTCTTCCATGTTTACCATTTCCTCAGTTATGTTGTTTGCTTTTATTTCCCCTTTACTTCACTGGAGATCAGTGCAGTTTTGGGGGAAAGTGAGATGCAGAGTGTATCTGTTTCCTCTCCTTTTTGATCTTTGGCCAGCCTTCTGATGGGTAACTGTTTTTCCAGTATTGGTGCACATTGGAGAGGCACCAGAGGACACCCAATTATATTGATTGCGAGGGTGTAGTCATGTCAGAAGCCTGATCTCAATCACACTCTATTTCTTCATGATCAAACTAGTCAGGCTATATTATTGCTACAGTACCTGAAAATGGAGTAGCCAGCCAAATATCTTCTAACCCACCTTTTTTCATCATCAACACAATGTCTGCTGCAGGATAACTGAACAGATGAAGCTTTTTCCTTTCCTTTGTATTTTCTCAGATTGCTTTCTCTGTAGCTGATGTTTGTTTCAATTATTTTTATGCCTTAAATTTGTGTGTCCACTTTTCTCGAGCTATTTGTGATTATCTTGAGCTGGAAAGGTGCTGTGACCTTTCTTTTATGCAAAATTTCAGGGGCTAAGCTTTTGACAAGGAAGAGAGAGCAAGATGGTTTCAGTGTCTTAGGAGCTTAATTTTATTTTTTTTTTCATTTTTCAGCACGGGTTCCAAAGTGTTAGAGTCTAATGATTTTAGACTTGGATTTTATTCAGTACATCTTGCTGCAGACATTTTGCTCAATTTGGGAAGTTATTCAAATACTTATAGGACCCAAGAGTGAAAATATTGCTATTGCCTGATGATTAGCACGTCTGCCCAGGAGATAAATATGCAACTTTCTGTTTCTGTTTCCATTAATTTTTAATTGTTTATATGAAGCAAATTGACAGCACCTCCCAGAAATGTTTCTAGCATATCCTTTTGTAAAGAACAAGCAAAGAGTCACATCTGTTCAGACAAACAAGAAGCTAAACCTGGGTTCTGTGTGCTCTTTCAAGAATGAGCAGTTTCGAACCTTTTTCCTCCTTTTGTCAGTTTCGAAATGCTGTGATTTATGACTTAATTTAATCTGTTTTTCTTAAAGGTTTCCTATAAAAACACGTAATTTACCATGTTTTTAAGATTTTATATGAAAGAATATTAACTGTACGGTATGTGTCAGTAACACAGACATAAATTGACATACATTGCCCGATTCAGATTTCTTTCTTTCTTTCTTTTTTTTTTTTTTTTTGTTTTCTACATATTCTGAATTTTATTATTCTGTGTAAAATATCAGCGTATCTACAATTACTAGTGTAACAACTTTTTCATGGTAAGAAATATGCCGGCTATTTTCAGGGTTGATTACTCATTTTCAGCATTTATTTAGAAGACTAATTTGTTTAGTACTTTTTGTATAGATCACTTTTGATTTACTAAATATAGCTTTTCGTACTTTTTCTCTAACTGACGTCAAATTGATTAGACACTAATGCCCTAGTATGTCACTAGACTGTTTTCGTCTGAGAAACAGAGGTAAGAGAGTCACTGAGAGCCCTGAGAGATTTCCAGCTGAAATGAGTTAACATCTTAAAACACTACTAAGCTGCCCCTACTTTCTATCCACTCTACTCAATCATAAGAACTATTAACCTTTGATTAACCTTTGTGTTAACTATATATTTTCAAATTCGTCATAAGCTCCCATGAGAACAGAAGGCTAAATTTCAGTCAATGTTCACAAAGTATTTAATTTTCATGCAAATACTTTAATTTTCAACAATCAGACCATAAACGTTAGAAAAAAAAATTAACTTCATGGGCCATAAACATTCAGTATAGCTGTGTGTAAAAATATAACTAATTAAGCTTGTGGATATTAAGTACATTCATTAAAATATGATTCAGCATTAGCTGAACGGTCTTACTTTACACAGGAAAGTAAATGCAGGCTCTGAGCAAGCTTCTCAGCAGTGAAGGCAAATTGAACTTTGCCTCCTCTGAGTAAAGTGACATATAATTCATTTGGTCTTTACTGCAAGTGACATTGCAATTACATTTTGAAGGTGATGTTCTAGTCTGTCAGGATAAAGTGTACTTCAACCAATGCATTTAACCAGCAATTTACATTCCTACATTCTAAATTCCTAATTTAGTATTTTATTATCAAGTACTTCCTTCTTTATGCTTACCACTTACTTCATCCTTCCTTTTTTTGACAAGTTTATTTTCATTTTAATCTAGGGCTATTCTGATATACTTTGAAAGGCTTTGCTTATTTTATTCGCATCTCCTTTCTCTCTCTCTCTTTTTTTCCTTGTTGACTTGTCTCTCTAGCTATTCCATAAAAATTCCTAATATTATGCCTTATGCTTCATCTCCTCAAATTAATCTGTTCTGACATGTTCTTCTAATCTCTTCTCTTCTTAGCTCACTATTTTGCTCAGTCTTTTTTTGTCCTTTCCTTTAGCAGTGTCCCTGGTTTTTTTTTTTTTTTATCCTTGTGTGTCTCATCTGTGACTTCTCTGGAGACTTGTAGCTGGTCTGCCCTTCAGAGCTGACCATTTGCAGACAGAGATGATGAATGGGACAGAGGGCTGGCAAGGAAGTGCCAATTAGAGAAGCACGGCACTTGCTGTTCTTGTGGAAACTACAGTGGGACGGCAAGGTAGTTAGAGTAGTGAGTGGATAAATGTCTTGAGCTTTCAGCTGCGGCATATGAGAGAAACAGACTGCATTTCTGAAAGCTCCCTGTAATGCTGGGACCAATCTTGTAAATGGTATATTCTTGACATGCTTGAATAACCAATCACCCAGAGTAAATAAGCACCAACAAGTAATGAAAATCAAAATACAAACTATAATCTGTGTGTGAGAAAAGGGCGTATTTGGTTCTAAAGGAAATTAATAACCATTGTACAACATTGTTGTTGCTTATTAAAGTCTGAATCTCTATTACAGACAATTCTCCTTTTTCATTTTCCATTACTTTTCATTTATTTGAATATAAAACAGTAATTTCTCTAACACAGTGATGATAAAATAATGTGAACAGAAGGTTTTTTAAAAACAAGAACTTACTTTTGTCTGTCTCCCTACATATGACTCATATCTCTTTTTAATATAATAGTGATGGATAAATAAATTGCTTTCATTAACTTTTGACAAGAAAACTTAAACTACAAGTAATAAACATTCCATGTGGTGAGCTATAAGAAAATACCTTCAGGAAAATTTATAGTGGTCTTTCCAGCATGGGGTGTTTTCCAAGAAAACACTCAAATACTATGTACTACAGAGAGTTTTTTTTTCCTCCTAGTTTATCATTTATGTACTGAAACCAGACACATACAGAAAACTGTACATAAAAGTAGAGGTGCGGGAGATTCTGACACATACAAAATCAAGATATCAAGATACCAAATAGAGCCTCTTGTCTTATCTTTGGTGATGACTGCAGGCTAGTCTTACCTCATCTTTTTTATTTTTTTTCCTTCAATTAGATATATATATATATAAAGGTAGGTGAGTTTGGTAGAGAAACTCTTAAGGTGGTATATTTGAGTCTAGAAGAACTCAGGCTATTTTTGCTCAACTAACTGATAACTCCTGACAGGAAATTGAACACAGTCATAAGATAGCTGTATCCCAAAAATGCTGACAGGATGAACACAGACATAATATTACACCTCAGAGGTCCATTCCCAGTTTGGATGAGCAACATCCCAGTTTAAATTTATTATCTTGGGATTTTAGTATGTTTCTAGCAATGATGGAAATTCTAGTTATTTGGCTTGCAATACCTACCACACCCAGATTGTGACTAATTTCACTGAGATTTTGTCTCTTTAGCCTGATTTTATTAATAACAGCAGTTTTAAATTAAATATATGTATGTCATAAAAATATGTATGCTTTAAAAATAATTTTAAATAACTTTTAGTTGATGATATGAAAATGATCAGATGTTAGTCATAAATTATTTTTATAGATAGGAAAAATGCAAGACTTTTGAAGGTTCCTGTATTTTGTATAATGATAGCACATTGTCAATACTAAGTAGGTTAAATCAGTTCATGTATTTTCCACCATGTCAGAAGTGCTTCCTCTTATCTATTTCACAAAGCTCAAGAGTGTATTTTCAGATAACGGCTGAATTCCATAATAGATATCATATTTCATCTAACCACCATCACCTGGTTGACCTGTGATACCTGTATTGTATCACAGTTGTAGTACATTGTAATTTTCACAGGAGGTTTTTTGTTTGTTTTGGTTTTTTTTCTTTTTGTTTTGGTTTGGTTTTTTTATTGAATAGAAAGCCTTTTATTGAAAGCTTCTTTAGATATACTACTTTAAACCACTCTACTATCTAGCAGCAAAATGAACAGTATGACTGTGGTAATTTTTTAAATAAATTTGCCAAACCCTATTACATTCTTAATCCTATTTACTCTGATTCATTGTATCTTAATTACTCTCCGTAAGTTTAGAACCTTAGGAGATTTAAATCTGCAAAATTATCTTGTGCTTTTCCTCTTTATCCAAAACACGTAACACGTGAAAAACCCAGTTTGTTGGTATGTATGTTTCATTCCTGCATTCATACATGAATAATAAAGCGTGAGTGGAAAAATGAGGCAAATTCACACAAGAAGGAAATTACCCATCAAATTAATGTGTTCTGAAAGTTTTCTTAGGCAGTAGCTTTTGCATGTCTGATCTCTTTGACAGTCTCTGAGGTGTCTTTGAATTCCTGCTTCATTCCTACTTTTTAGGTTGGAATTAAGGGAAGAGGAAGGGGAAAAATAGGTTAGCTAGGAAATTAGAAGAGAAATGTGTAAGAAATTGATTTCTGTTAGTTCTGCCATCTATCCAAAAGTGGCAATGTTCCTCTCCTGACACTCTTTTAGTTAGACTATTCCAAAAGCTACCTTGGTACCTATGATGTGTAACTTGTTGTTATTACATGCTTGTACACATGTGCACCCCATACATACCCTAATCAGTATGGTTCAGTGTATCAGTGCTACACTTAGAAAGTGAACTGATAGAGAGGGAGAGGTGCAGAGTTACAGAGACTGCATAGAGACAAACAAGGTGATATTTCCTGAGCTGTGTCAAAGCCCTTCATTGACTCTCCTTCACGTTGCTCACTATCGTATTTGCTTCGTCAATCGTTAAAAACTGAGCTCAGTATGAAAATGGTGTGTCAGATGTCATGAGCCTCACAAATCTAATACTTCTGTTCCAGTTCCAAAATGGGATTGTATAGATTCTAGAAATGACAGGAAACTTCTGTTTATAGCCTGGTGCAGAAGCAGCAAACCTCATCACGGTCCATTTACTTTCCAATTGTTCAGGAAAATAAAAGCTGAAAAATGTGAAGAAAATGCTAAAGAAGCAATTTTTTACTCTGCTAATAATGTTCTACAACACACAAAGCCAAATACTGCATTTTATCTCTGTGAGTATAACTCAAATTTAGACTTGTAAAGGGTGTGAGTGAGAAAGATTTAAACATAGGTCTTGGTTTAATTTAGAACTGATTGCTCATTAATCTTTGGAATAGTTATCCAAACTGTCTTCCAACTGCAGGGGAGGCAATTGGCTGCTATCATCAAACCCTGCTGCGCAGTATTCAGTTCTTCTCTGGCACAATATTTAGCCTTTTGTTCAATGTTTACATACAAAAAATTATAGAGAAAATATTGCTTAATGAGCTAGTATAGTTTGATCAAAGGAGTTAGGCATTCAGTGTCTGCAAGTCGGTAGCCTGTGTGAACCCACTTGAGTTGTTAGATGTAAAGCATAATTATTTCACACTTTTGATTTGGTGAGGCAGGAACCTCTGACGCCATGGAAACTGAAGGACTGCTTGAGCTAATTCAAAACCATGAATAAGATGTGCAAAGTCTAGATTTAATTGTGAATTATTACTTTGTCCCTCTCTGAACCCTAATTTGATTTTTCTCTTCAGTGGGATAAAGGAGCAACTCTTTGTACCTACGGGCTGAAAGATTCTGTGGGATGGTTAGGTCTTTTTTAGCTTTTAGCTCTTCCTGGTGAGGAACTGTGATGTCTCCTTACCACTAAGCAGGCAACGAGGTGGCAAGAGTGATTTCCAATCAGGACCCATATGGTATGTTTTCCTGAGCAGGAGTGAACCTTTCCTTTCCTTTTAGCTTATTTAAAAAGACAGGCTATTTGGTGACCCATATAATTCTTTCGGTGTTGACAAAGGGTCTTCTATAATTTGATTGACAAAAACTGAATCTTTTTGAATGTCACAGAAGCGTTAAATGATTTAATGTTGATCATATTAGAAACCAGGCCATGAACTGTCCTTCTGAGAGCAGACTTGCTAATTGAGCAGTTCCACTGATGACCTTTGTCAATATCACTTATTTTAGAATAAAATTATAATGGAAGAGCCCAATTTCATCAGCCTTTACTTTCTGACTTGGCAGAGAAATAAAATACAGCAGAAAAATAATAGCATATTGTGTTGAATAACAACTATTTTTAGATTGTATTTGCTGTTGAACGAACAGCTCTGCGCATGTGCAAAAATATCAATATAAAACTGCTAGTGAGCTATCAATTGGGATGGTATTTATTTCTGAGAAATATATGCATTGGCCTGTTAGCACTATGATTAGAAAACAGCATACTAGCAAAACCCAAATAAGGAATACATATTAATTTCAGGACTGCTGGCCTCCAAGTAATGTCAAGGAGCCCAAGGACAAGGACTTTTCATGTTATGTAGTTTTTTTATATCCCTGTTCTGGCAGCAAAGGACAAATTGAGTAATAGGAAACTCATGCCAGTCAAAAACATTTTATTTAGTGTAATCCCTTGTCAGGCTAATGTAGAAGCATATATCTTATTTTAATGGGACTGCCACTGATCTGTCAAATAAAAAAGAGTATGTTGTGTAGCTTAAACATGTTAGTATTTCCGTCTTAAAAACACATCCAAATGCAAGCCATTTCTTCTGTCTAAAGCCATATCACCAAAATATCTGACAGTGGCCAGAGAAATCAAAGCAGATGGTCTGCCATGCAATAAAGTCAGAATTAAAAGCATCTTATCTGTTGTGAGCTCTATTTTTGCAGAAAAATAAATTAAAGGAAAGGATATTCTATAAGGATATAAAACAGAATAATCATAACATATGCTTTCAATATATGCATGGACTTTTAATTATTATTACATTATCTTAGATCAGTGAATTCTGCAAAGAGATATTATATTGAATTAGTTGTCTATCTGTCCTATTTGCAATATAAGACATAGTGTTTTTAGAAATAAATAACATATTTGGATTTCACTAGTGAAATATTTAATCAACTTTTTTCTGCCAATTCTGCAAATTCAAAATTTTCCTTTTGAAAGTAGTCAAAGGTCATTCTCTGTTCTTTGGTGATAAAGAGTGTTAGTAAAATTTTGAGTCTGTATGAAGAATACATTCTGCACCACAGTCATGCAAATATTTTTACATAAATATATATAATTATATTCATAGAATATAGAAAAGTATGTACTATAGTATAGTATAGTATGTACTATATAGTCTATGCACTGTTATATGTATAGTATCATATGGGATGAAAGACACCTGTTGTTCATGGAAAAGTTGAGATTTCTGTAATGTGAATTTTAGTGATAGCCGAGAGCTTCTGCCTGAAAACTCTTTCCCATCATGACTGGAATATTCTATAGGAAATACATAACGTCTTTAATCTGGTGAGGGGGTTTCATGTTCCAGCTTTTTCCCTCAGATTGCTGACTCTGAAGGTAGGTGTTGAGTTCAGGAGTGAGAGAAAAATCTGGCCTCCTAGGCCTGTTTGTTCAGACCAAGTGGCTCAAAAACTGGCTTTTGAGCACTTTATGGATGGTAGAAATACACAAGCTCTTATCTCATCTGTCTCCAAAGAGTCTCCTATTATTTTCAAACCTATTATGCTCGTACCATATTTACCTTCTTATAATTTAATTCTAATAATCTGAGTAGCAAGCCCCAGTTCAGGAAAGAAAATACTGAGATATTTGTGTTTTGTTCTAAAACTTGCCATCAGACCAGTTAGATTCTTTTCTCTTCCACTCTGTACTATTCCCAAAACATTACTATTTTATAGTTTTATCCATGGCTGTCAGAGTAAACGCATGAAGCCATGTTTATGGCTGTTATAAAACATATGAAAATATGCTAAGCCTTCATTTTAAAATACTGTAATTCTAACACCCCAGAGTTGTAATGGGAATAGCAGGAGAGCCTTTAGAGTTCACATATTTGAGTGCACCTCCTGTACTGTGAACACTGGGAAATGACACCCAGTGGATTATTTCAGTCTGCAGGTGAGATCTCATGATCTGTATTAAATATGAGAATCCTTGTGCAAAGACTCATTTTAAGTTAAACATGAGTTATTTTTAATTATTTTTCATGGTTTCCGATGTTCCTAAAATGTAGCAGAGAGTTATTTTCTTTCTTCCTTTTTTTTTTTTTTTTTGCTTTGTTTTAATGGGGTTTTTTTGGGTTATTTTGTTTGGGTTTGGTTTTGGTTGTTGTGGTTGTTGTTTTGTTGGGTTTTTTTTGTCTTTAAACTCTTTACTGACAAGCCATAAAAAGGGGCCTCCAAGACAGGACAAAAAGAAAGGACATCTGTCAAAAGTCTTTTTGAATATGAAATTAGAGCAATTAACACAGAAAAGGTGGTGGCTCTGCTGGTTTGACCCGGAAGAAGTGGGAATTCTGGGATGCTGTGGTCAAACCAATGGGTGCTCAGATTTTGATATTGGCATCTGATGTGGCCAGTGGGGTTTGGACACACCTCTGAGAACACACAGGGGTTAAAAACCAGAGCTTCGGGCCCGGGAGACTCTCTTGGGACTTCGAGGGAAAGAGGCCGGATCTGCCTCCCCCGTCCAGGTGCTGCTGCTGGGCAGGGGAGGGGCAGCCCTGTGGTAGGCCTGGGCCTGGACAGAGGTGGGGGGTGAGGAGGCCCTTGAGGATGGAAGGGTGGAGGAGCCCCAAAGACATCGGGCAGCCCCCACCCCTTCCCCAGGAGAGAGAGAGGGAGAGCCGGCGACGGAATGTGACAGCAGCCGGCCCAGGAGGAGAAGGGGGGAGTGCGGCAAGAAGGTGCCCGGCAGCAGCGTGGGAGTGCTGGAGCTCTGGGACAGGCAGAGACTGAAATTTTTAACCCTTTTCTTACATGACTGGGACCTTGCAAAAATGCTGATCCTCCTTGGAGCTGAATAAGGAGAGATAGGAAATGAGATAACCAAGAACTAGGCCCGAGGGAAGTGGAGAAGACTGGCTGAGTGGGGAGAGATGATTGTAGTGGTCTTTTGGCTGGACTTTTCTTGTGTAGCCATAGACTGAACCATTTTTATTCCTGTGACACAGAGACTGCATTTAGGGGGAGGCAGTGCCTCAGAACCGGGAGGGTTCAGTGTGGGGACCCCTCGGCCCCAGGGGGTGAAAAATTGGGGGGGACAGATGTCCTGAAGGAGAGACTGTGCCTTTTGGAGTGAGACAAGGCATCCTTGAAAGACGGCCCTAGAAGCAGGAAGGAAGATGTCACGATGGCAAAAGGACTTTTCAGCACCACTTGGGTGGTGCTGAGTGACATGGAAGCACACGAGGTTTCAGCGTGTTTCCAGGGGAAGCCTGTGGTGCAAGAAGGACTCCTCTTCATGGACTGAAGTTTGAGTATTCTAAAGAGTAGTGCCGGACTTGGAGTTGGTGATGTGGGGGAATGTATCGAATTGGGAAATTTTGGTGGGGGTGAGGAGGAAAGTGCTTTTTGTAAGGTTTTCAATTTTTCCCTTATAGTTTTTTTTTCCTTCTTTTCTTGTAGTTTAGGTAATAAAGTTTTCTTTATTTCTAAGCTGGAGCCTGCTTTGTTCATTCCTGGTCACATCTCACAGCAGACACCGGGGAGAGGGTATTCTCGTGGGGGCACTGGCTCTGTGCCAGGCCAAAACCATGACAGTGGCTTAAAGGCTTTAATGTGGTGATTTAAGGGTGTAAAACCTCCTTATGCTTAGGGAGAGACAAAGTAATGACTTTAACCTATTAAATAGTTATGCATATTTTTTTAATTTTTTAACGGGTCTAACAGCCTATCAGAAGTGATTTTTTGAGTCCTATACTTTCTACTATCTCATGTACCAAGCACCTGTTCTCTGGAGCCTTTCTGATGAATCTTTCTCCCTGTCAAACACCAAAACTTGACAAAATCATTTCATACTTCAATTTATAATCAGAGCTTCAACTCATTGCTTCGCTTCTGACTGCATCTTCACGTGACTGACTGAGCCAGTGATCCCTGCTCTTCTTATGTGTTGCTGCTTAGATGGAATATTTCATTGTTAATCCCACTTGATAGGATAACTCTCAGAGTTAACAAAGACTGTGTTGAATGGAGATCAGTGTCAAGCATCATTTCAGAGTAATGATTACAGGGAAGACAGCTCTACTACTTTCCTCTGTGGGCAGCAGTTCTCTACAGCACTCAACATTTCACAATTTCTACAAACAATACATGATATATGGAAGTGATTTTAATCTAAACTAAATTTTTAATTCTAACTTGGATTAATAAATATTGGTGAATAGGAATAAGTGAAAATGTAAATCACAATAAAGATATTCTTTAGGTATCACAAAAGACCTGACACAGCAGTAATGCTATCATGTTCTCTTAATAGAAGGGTTAAGCCAAGGAACATTTCATAAAACATGAAATCAACAATAGTAATGTAGACTAATCTCAACTTGAATGTAGAATAATCTAAAGTAGAATTGGCAAATGAAATATGGCCTCTGGTATGAACTAAATAGCGCAGACAGTGTTTCTGTTTTCTCATTAATATCTTAAGCAATATAATTTGGAACAGCAGCTGAACCTACCACTTTGGGAATTATCAATAGTTTTAATCATAGCAGATAAATAAGTCCCTCAGCTTTGCCTCGGGGTCCATTATTTTCCTAAGCAGTACAAAGCTGCTGATGTAAATGCTTCTGTCTCAGGTCTTCCTACTTAATTGTAACCACTACATGCCATATGTATTCTGCTGTCTCCAGCTAGGTGTTATTAATACAGAAGCTCTGCATTTATTATCCACTGAATTGCACTTCTTCAGGGAAATATAAATTAAATTGAATTATTATATACTTCCTTAGGTTAGTAATAAATGAGAAAGAGAAATGTAATCTTTCTTTGATACACTAATTCCTTGTAAAACAGGAGGATTCAAATCACATTACGATGACATATAAAGAATTCTCATAATGTTAAAATTATATTTTCTTAACCTTAGCAAGGATTGGTTAATTTCTTTTAAAACCATCCTATTTTGCCATATATTACATTCATCTTAGCAACAATAGCCCCATAGAATGGAAGGATAAAAAAGTATAAATTATATAATCCACTAGATTTGCCTGATTAACCAAGAAACCTTAAAAAAACCCAAAAAATCCTACCACCACCACAGCAAAACCCCCAAACAACAAATTAACAACAGCCCAAAAGAAACAAATAAAAAACCTAAAATCCCACAACCAAACAACCAACCAACAAAACCCACAACAAACAGTGCCCAACCCCCCAAAAAGGAACATAAAGCGCCTATTTCTTTAAGCACATTATTCTGGGTTTGGATTGATGCTGTTGTAGTAACGCATAAAATATTTTCACAACAGAAAGTTGTCTTGTGAAGTTAGATGTCTGTATTCTCAGTATTAGAAAGGGATGGACTGTATCTGTGCCTGGAATTTGCATTCTAAAGTCTCTACTTCATTTTAAGAAGGACTCAAATGTAAAATTTTTTTTTTTTCCTAAGCGTGAAGTACTGAAATATTTATTGCCAGCGTGTCTTATGAGCCAATCAATTTGCACAGAACTTTGGAATACTTGCCTAGAGTAGGAATTTGCTCTATACTGTGAATTCTGAAGAGTGTGGATTCATACTAATCCAAAGGATGACTCTTCCACAATTCATAGGATTATGACGTGTAGAAGCGATCGTTCAGCTATAGGGCTGGCTAGACAATCAGTAAACTTGTAGTGTGTATGTTTATGAAGTGCTTACAAAGGCCTTTCCTCTAAAACCTTTACTCAAAATGAGTAGAATTTCCTGCAAATGTATAGTGGTATATGTGCCCTGCAATAGTGGAAGCATTTCAATAGATACATAAATGTATGTATGTGTGTATATATATATATATATATATATATATATATAATGTATATGTGTGTATATATATGTGTGTATATATATATGTATATATATACATATATATACACATATATTTTATATATATTTATATATATATAAAATGTATATGTGTATATATACATATATATGTGTGCGTGTATACATGTAATGTATTGTTTGTGTATATTTCACATTCTTTCTATGTACATATGCCTACAATCTCAAGTGTTTTTGCGCGATAGCTAAATAGATAGATAGCTAAACAGCTAGCTAGATTAAAATTCATTCTTCTTCTTCTTGTGGGTAACCCTGATATCCAGGAATGGGAACTTCATGAGGCTCAGAAAGGCCAGGTGCATGTTCCTGCACCTGATATGAGGCAACCCCCGGTATGAACAGAGGATGTGGGATGGAGAGGTTGAGAACAGCCCTGACAAGAAGAACTTGGAGGTGCTGATGTATGAAAAGTTAGATATGAGCTGACAATATGTGGCTTTGGCCCAGAAATCAAACAGATCCTGGACTAGATAGGAAAAAACCAAAAATTACTTAAGCTAGTGGTGAAATAAACCTATTTCAAATATTACATCTTAACTTTTACTTTGATAGATGAAGATGAACAATGTTTTATGGAGTGGAGACAGGACCTCAAGGACTGTTCAGTCTGGAAGATGAATTCTTAATAAATAGTAGTTTCCTACCAGGAAACTTCTACTTATTTTTTTTTTTTTTATGTTTTCCACCACTTACTAACTGATAGAATGCTGAAAGTCAAACAATTTTTCTACTCAGTCATATGGTCTGTTCATATCTGAGCTGTTCACTTTGCAGTGTAGTATCTCAAACTCTTTTATGAAGTTAATAGCAATATTTGCCTGAGGCAACATGCTCAGAAGCCTTCTGCATTGACTTTAGAAGAGGGATTACCACCAAGGAGCATTTCAGGAGCTCAAATTGCAGATTTCACATATGCTGGCAGCAAGGCCCTTCTGAGTGCTCTAAACATGGGAGCAAGGTGCTCTGGAGCTGACATCACCAGGTCAGGGTGAGGTCTGCTACATCAGGTTTGCTTATATAGTTTTCAGGTCTTTTCAGGTGACTTTGTCCCTTCTTGCCTGTGAGCCACTCCTGCAGTCTTTTCTCTTTACATTTTGAGCTAATTGTATTCCTTCAGTCAAACATAATAATTTCATTTGGGTTAACACAGAAAAAAAAATCTTTGTTCAATATAGCATCCACAACTTGGTATTTCTCATTGCAGTCAAATGCTGTGTCCCTTCATAGAGGGTGGTACCTAGTTCAGCCAACGTGATCCCAGCTCACAGCCATGTAATTTCAGAAAGCCTACCTTGATCAGAATGGATCTGTTCTTGCTGCCCTCTGTGCAGTGTCCGAGTCTATTTTTAAAGACACATCTCAGCCAGCAGTGTAGATGCATCCAAAGCATTCATATCCTTCTGTAAGAGCAAAACTGAGCAATTGATCATGATCCATTCCATACTAACATTGAAACTTTTCTAATTTGAGTAAAAATCAAACTCAGGTTTTGTTTACAAATTAGGGCAGATGCAATTAACTAAGATAGATATTGTTGTCTTTTAATGCATCTTAAAGTTGTCATATTTGTGTGATACTCTTTTAGCTCTACAGAAAGAAACTATGTTTGGGTTTTTCCCTTCCCATAGGTCTTTGTGCCTTAGATATCTCTTTTGATTTTCTCTTTTTGGCTTTTAGTTTGATTTGGAGTTTCTTTGGTTTTTGTTTGTTTTTTATGTTTGTTATTTGCTTGGGTTTTTTTTTGTTAGTTTGTTTTCTAACTGGGAGATAATTATTTTGTTAATGAGGGAGTAGATTAGATGCTTGCAAAAAACTTAATGGAATTTTGAATGTTGCTGTCATGTCAGGCTGTGTGAGTGCAAAAAGTACAGAAGCACAGTGGGGCATCAGATCCAGGGGGTGAAGGCTGAAAGATATGGTTTTTATTAGCAGAGATTGAATGTCATACTCTTTTCTTTCTTTCTTTCATATATTAGTCTTGAAAAACAGAACAATAGACTCATATTTTGCTAGTGTTTTGGTGGTTTTTTTTCAAATTACAGAAATATCTAAATTGTAAAGCAATGCATTGAAACTTGTTGATGAAATTAAAACTATATCCTTTCATTAAGAGAGGTTTGCTTGGTGTGCTTAAAGATATTGAACAACAAAAGCCAGTTAGGCAATTATAACCTGTTATTTAGTGAATACAGGCAGTAGAGAAAGTATCCTCTACCACCAGCTTCTTCAAATTAAATCTACAGTTTATTAAACTAAGTCCATGTAAGATTATATACTTTTATTTCATTATGGAGCTTTGAGATAAATTTTTTCTTTGAAATTTGTGGGAGGGGAGGTAAAAATCCTGACTTCCACAGTTTCAAGGACAAAGCAAAGTATAGTCTTTTCATTTTCAGGATCTTTTTAAGCTAAAGAGGGTCACATCATTTGTATGCTGACATCCTTCTTATTGTTTTTATTAAAGAAAGAAGAGTGAGAGTCTGAGAAATCTTGAGCCGTGCCTGATAAGAAATTCTTAAAAGATGACCCCAACCTGTGCAGGATGATTTATGAAATCATGGTTTTCATTATTAGAGTTAGTGCTGACTGTGTTGTTTTTGATTGATATGCCTGGAGCTTATAGGCTTCATTTTTTTCTCTTAAGCAAAGAGCAAGGGCATTGGAATTTTACTGGAGAGCAAAGTTATGTAAAAGACATCCAGGTACCAAAACAGGTATCACTGAAGATAAAAGGGCAACAGAGAAAAATTATTCATGCTTTTGAAGTTGCTATGTAACATATATAAAGCATAAAATTTTAACAAAACTTTAGGGAGAACAATGTTGAAGAAAAGAGAACAATTTACTTCTTATACACGATCACTGATGTAAAATATTCCAGGTAATTTGATTCCCATCTTCATATCTGTCACTAAAATTAAAAAGATAATAAAAAGTCCTCTTAAAATTCCCTCTCCGTAAAAAGAAATTCCAAATGCAAAAACTGCAGGAAAATATCATATTTATATCTACTATATTGGCATACGTGTGGTGACTAAATTTACAACATTGTGCATATCTCTTTTATTGAGATTACAAAAAGATATGACTGCTTTTGAAAACACTTAAGAAGTCTAAACTGAGCTGACAGCAAAATATATGTTACATTAAAATGTAGTTTACATTTCATGAATATTTCACCCATCCTGTTGTCTGTGTCCAGGTAAATGGCAGTGCAATTTGTTTTTCATTATTAAAAGCCCAAATTGTCAGAATAATATTTCTCTTTCAAAAACAAAGCAAAACAAAAAAAGTCCTAAAACTTTTGTCTTGTGTAAAACTCAAACTACAGAGAGAGAAGGTTACTTTGCTTGGAGAACTAAGGGAAAAAATTATTGATGCATTTTTATGAAATAAAGTTTTTAACTGAGAGTGAAGTATATTTGTGGAACAGAAGGTAAGAATGTGTTCTACAGTAATATTTTCTTTATTTGCTATTATAATCTCATTTGCTGAGGGTTCTTGTACAAGTTAAGTTATGGAGGAGCATAACACTCTGAGAGGAGAATGATATTGCAGCTTACCTGTCAAGGTCCAAAATCACAGAATCATAGGGTCATGGAATGGTTGTGTTGGAAGGAACCTTTAAGGTCACCTAGTTCCAATCTCCCTGCCCTAGGCACGGGCACCTTCCACGAGACCAGGTTACTTTTAGCCACATATTTTGCTGTCTTGTGATACTTAGTTTCACAAGTAATGACATGTTATGGCACCTATTGCTAAACATCGTGCTGCTGAGGTAAAATACTTTACATTAGAGTTTCTATTCTCATGTATCTGCAGTAAAAAAATTCATTTACTGCAGAAGCCACTGGAAATTACCGTAAAGCACAGTGCAAGCTAGGTGTAGAATGAAACTACTACTACCACCACAGCCAGAATATGTTATCACAAACCAGTTTGCCTGCATTTTCTGTGATCTAAGAACAAGCAGCTGGTTACAGATAGGTTGACTTGCCCATGTCTGTAAAACCTCTTTTGCTTGATCTGATGGCTGAGCCTTAAGGAAGCCTTATTGCACCAGTAAGAGTTAAAGTGCATATGACCACCAAAAATAAAAGAAGGAAGTGAGGGAGATGTGGAGAGCTGAAGAATAAAAAAGAGATTCTTTGGTGAGAGTTTATTTACACAATTTACTGTGTATGTATGAATATCATGTACATAACAGCTTTTAGACAACAAAGCATTAATAATTCTATTATTAACATGGTTGTGCAGTATTAGCTTCATGGTCTAAGTCAAAATCTGAGCTACTGATTTTGGGGAAAACACTTTAGACAATAGTTGCACTCTGCACTGCACACATAATTGTAATAATACAAGTAGTTACTTGCATTATTAGTAAAGTTCAGTACAAATACAGGAATCCTGATGTATTTTTAGTATATGCAAACTTTTATACTTTTGAGAGATTTGTGTTTTGTCAAATCAGCATGAACAAATTGCTGTTCTGAAATGTCACTACTAGTAATTAGAGTATTGTAGAAATTGCTTTGTACAACTGTCTCTTTTTAGCATAGATTCTAAATGGTGCCCATAATTGCAGTACTAAACAGTCATTGTGTAGAGGTGTGTAAGGGAGGAATAGGTGAACTTCAAGAAGCTGAAGATATGTTCTTGACACTTCAATTAAGCATCAGGATTTTTTTTAGATCATTAAAATACTGAAATGCCTCATTCTTTTAATGCCTATTTGGGTTTTATTGGTTCATTTCTTAAAAATAAAGATTTTTTTTTTGTTCAATTCTGTTTGCATGCATGAATTTTCTTTTGATAGACAAAAGTACACAATTCAATCAGGTTTTGTAATTTTTTCAGTGTGACTTTTATTGAAGCAAGCTATACTGAACTGTGATCAATATTGTGTAGTACAAATTTCAATTTCATTTTAACCTGCAGTCTTGTAAACGAGTAAGAGTTTTTGGGACTGTAAAAGGTGGCTTGATTGCTATTTAGCTTCTAATACAAAAATGTCTCTGGTCTGTAAGATCAGAGAATCAGAGAATGGTTGGGTTGTCTGGAGATCATCTAGTTCAACTTCCTTCCAGGTTACACAGGATTGTGTCCAGGCTGGTTTGGAATATCTGGAATATGTGGAAATGGATTCCACAGCCTGTGTCAGAAGCTTTTCCTCATGTTTGGGTGGAATATCCTGTGATAGTTTGTGATTGTTGCCCCTTTCACTGTCACTGGGCACCACTGGCCTTGCTATATTCCTTTCAAAGTGATTGAGTAAGCAATTTTACTAATGCTTAAACAAAATATCTCAAACCACATTCCTTCTAACAATCCACACATTTGTGATCTAGTAGCAGTTTGTATGAAAGAATTTAGACAGAGGCACATGTAAGATATCTTAATTCTGCCATAGAACAATCTGTTTAGGCAGAAGATGTTTTATTAGTGAGGTTTAGGAAATCTGGATGCTCCATTAATTCCCATCTATTGCTTTTTTGCAAGAAGCTGACTCTTGCTTGTGTTCTCATTAGGCATGTTCATTCCACTACATTTCAAGAATGGGAAAGCCTTTTCCTTCCCACTCAAATCACATGTCTGGACAGTCCTAGTAGAAAAATGTGAATTTAGAGATATTTCAGGTACTTTTTTTTTTTTCCAAGTGCTCTTTTGATTTCATACATTATTTATTTTAATGCTAAAAGAATTATTAAAAAAAATACATAACACAAGCAGTTCCTTATTCAGATAGTCAGTATGACTTTGAACTAAGGACAAGTATTCTGGACTAATACAAGGCAACTGTGGGTTCTCATAAAACTCTCATCTGTGTAGATGAGTTTATACCATTTAATAAAAACTTTGTTTAATACTTTTAGTCCTTAAAAAAATAAAACAAAACATAATACTTTTAATAGCTTAACTGATTTCAGTGGTGTTCCATTTCTTAAGATAAAACAGTGACATTTTTGTACAAACAAAGGAGATACTTCTTTGCCAATAGCTTTCTATTTGATATTTCAGAAAATTACATAACATATCAGGCTCTGTGTTTCATACACCCTGGGATTGATTGATCTATATTAAGCTAGATTTCCTAAATACAGATGTCAGTCATGAAAGAAGACATACTCAACCATATTTCTATGAAATAAAGTAATTATGCATCATAACTCTTCAGATCTACTAGATAGGTACTTAAAACACCTCTGTATTCTGATATTCCATATTGATTGTAAAGGAGACTGTCGTGGCTACTTCACACTTACATGTGTAACTTTTATGAGTTCTAAAGTTAAGTGAGATGAATCTCTCTTTTAGTTGTAAATTATCACTTTAAACTAATAACAGTTTTGTAACACATCTGAGAAAGCAGAGAATCCATATGTTCATGAATTTCATTTTCAATTTACAGATTTGCAAAATAGCAGCAACATGTATTAATTTTCCCTTATGGAAAAAGTATGTCTTAATTTATTCTAAGCATGAATTTTACCAAGTGATAAAATACAACCATTCTATTGATAAAAACCTCAAAGTAAAATGATCCTCTCTTTTTTTCCCATTTTTTGTAAAGGACTTCTGAAAACCTTCAAAATTTAGTTTAGGTTTGATGTAGATAAGATGAAGATATGCTTATTATGTAAAACATTGATAATTTTCTATAATAGTTAGGTACCATCTTTCTTCACCACTGAGTTTGAACATAGTGTCATTTCTGGGGCTTCTAAAGGATAGAAAATAGAAGATTATTCCATGACTTGAAAAAAAATGTGTCCATTCAAAATGATTATTTATGAAATTCAGAAACATTTACTCTTTAGTGAAATCCTTTTGTAACATTTTTCCCCTCTTCTTGCATGGTTAATTACAATCCTGTGCTGAATCACTCTGAATCAAGTGAAGGCAAATCATAAGTAGTGACATGATAAAAAAGTAATCTTTTTTTCCCAATACCTATCTTTAGATACTTTAGGCTTAGATCCAGAATGAGAGCATTAATTTTTTTGGCCTGTGAAATGGACATGTGATAGCTAGGTGTTGCTGCTTTTATTATTTCCCATTGGAGATGAAAACTCTGTTGGGATTTCAGGTACACGTACCGTTTAAGAGAGTGTGCTAATGATTTAGGGACAAAGCCTAAGCCATTATTCAGGGACAATACATGATGCCAGGGGATAAATAATTCAATCACATTGCCAGTACTTGTATCCTCTTCAAATAGTTTCCCTTTCTTTTAAGTAGGAATTTTGATCCTTGAGGAGCAACAAGCAATTTCTTTGTTCCTGTTATGCATATAAATTAAATGGGGGGATGGGGTAGGGGGAAAGAGAGGGGAAGCATCTCTAATGAAAGATAAGTTTAAGTATTGCATTCTCTGCCTTGACAACATTGACTAAAATTTCTTTCCCAGAATTCTCTCCTGGAATATTATAGCTTTTGTATGTGTTTCTAGTAAACATAATTAAACAATAATTAAATATTTCTAGCTGTGCTGTTCGTCAAAAAGAAGCAGAGATAAAAAATGTTTTCTGCAATTAGTAATTTGAGTTGATCCTTTCATAATTTGGTTCTGACACCTGCTTAGACAGAAACCAAATTTAATCTAGAAGTAATTTTCCTGCACAGTATTTTGTACTGGGAGAAAAAGCATGAGGCCAAGACTGTCTTTCAAGAAGAGAAGCCTCAGGAGAGACGTACATCATACAAAGAAGATAAGCATGGGTGTCATAGATTTAAACAAAAGAGCCTGTCTGAAATTTTAAAATCTTGGAAAAGCACAAATTGTGTTCATGATGGAGATAAAAAAAAGTAGAACATTAATTTAATAGGAGATGGAAATTTCTGTAAATATGGGAATTAAATTTAGAAGAAAAGTCTTGCTGACTATGCTGTCTCATTGGGTTGAACTTCAATGTGCAAATTAAATGCCATGTAATCATACTGAGTCCATCATTAAAAAATGAAATTAAATTCCATTTTACAGAAAAAGTTGACCCAAACAATCCTATACTTGGTTCCAGCACTTTATTTAGTCTTCGTGACCAAACAGGAGAAATCAAAAACCCACATTTTATTACTTGAATACATCTCTCATGGCCAAAATAATAAGTTCTAAAACAAAGGTTAGAATTTGTGCTTGAATAAATGATATTTGCTGGTGTGTACTTGATATACTTGATATTTTTTTGGTTTTTTTTAATTGAAAGCTGGAGTTGTATTCCAGAGCTAATGGGACTGGGAGTAACTAACAGCACCAACTGTCCATTATAGTGGTTCTCATTTCAGTACCAGCCTTGTCCTTGAATACTTGTCCTGTATTTTGCTTATTTTTCCAAAAAATATGTTTCCACTTTTACAGTCTTCATAATGACAATTATTTTGTACTCCAACTTAACCTTTACACATCATCTGTATTAAAGTAAGGAGGAACCCCGGAAAAATATGTCCAGAAATGTCTTTATCACAAAGTCATCCTACACAGAGAGAAAGAAACACTGCACTAATGAATTTTAAAATAAAAAGCCCTTCTATACACAGAGTTGGGTATCTGAGATGGCTGTAATTTTTAGAAAAATATATGAATATGCAAGCATATTGCATTTCGAGACACAAAATTTTTTTTAAAGTTTTTGATTCTATAAAACTTGTATCTGCTTACTATTATTTTGACTAAATGATAGTAGTAGCCAAAGAAAGGAAAATATTAAATATTGTCATATATTTCTCAGTGCCATTTGACAGCAGTCATGGAAGGACAACCATGAACTAAAAGTTTTCCCAAATCTTCTGCCTCCCCACTGTTCTGCTGCCTGGGCAGCATGAGTGTGTGTGGAACTCAGAGCTTACAAAGTCTCTTGATGGCTTTGTCTGTGCTGGTTCCTGCAGTACCTGCCTCACTCTTTTCTTTGTGAATATATATGGCTTTGGGACACTCCTGAAATGTAATGTATATCTGAGTAGAATTTATTGATATGGCATTTAAAATTACCAAAGTCCATGCTATATTCCCAGTGTTAGAGCAAGAACAGTGCGAATAAAACAAGAAAATTCTAAATAAAATAGTGTTTTTTCAATTGAGCTCTGTAAAGGAACCAATTTTCAAGTCTGTGGGCCATTTTCAATTAATTTGTCTGTCCAAAAAAAATAATTTCCCTTGTGAGGAAGAATCCTTTGCTTCTACGTTCTGGATCGGTGAATTTTATCACTTTTGGTATTCAGAGGAAATCTTGTCTAGCGGGGACTATAGTATTTTATCTTTATTTGCTGAGACAGTTTTGGTTTCAGAGTGGGTAAACTCTCAAGTGAATCTGTAAATTGGAAGTTGTCTCGAGGTGTTATATCCATTTAAAGATTTAACTGGGCTTTTGTCATTACTGTAATTGCTTACCTTAATTTCGAAGGCTGCTACCTGCAGAAATGCTCACCAATGTAAAAATGTTCAGATAGTTCAAACTTAAGCTCTTCCACCACTTATCTGAGCAGCTACATGCTGAAGAGTTCAGTCTGGATGTTCAGAGTACTAAAATTAATCCAGGTTAGGAAGCAGCTTATCTAGCCATAGTAATTAAAGCCATGCTGCAAAGCAGAGAAAATAATATCTGTGTACAGAACTTTCAGATAAATGATTTCTTGACTCTCCAGCCCTGATAAATAGACTTCCTGAATTTTTAAAACTAGAAAAAAATTCTTCTGTGACTTAAGTACTTTTTGCCTTGAGGAATTTCAGTCAGTTTGAACCTGAAATGCAGTCCAAGGATGAATATTTAATTTCACTTTCCTTATAAGTGAAGTCAAATCACTTCTACAAGTCTGTGGGTGACAGTTTCAAATTTCATCTCAGGCAGGCAACCATCAGAGAATAATATTGCAGCAGAACAAAACGTTGGTGTCTCAGTAATGATATTTTAATATTACAGAGCAGTAGTAAAGAGATCTGCACTCCCTTGTGAATGCTTCTGTTGACTTAGTAATCAATATCATCATAACAAGCAGCATATGTAAAATCATACCAAGAGCCAGTGCCTGAGGATAATGGAGAAATGCATTCTTCACATTTTCCTGGGTTTGCAGTTTATGACTTGTTCAGTATAAATGATTCAGAGCAATACTATTTCCACCTGCGAGCCAGATACGAGCACTGAGAACTCGTGATCCACTCTTGGGACTTTCACATTTGCGGTCAGAATTACTCACATTTATCTCAGTCCCAAGGAAGTTTTCTTTGGGGTATCTGCTTGTCTCTTGTAGCACTAGGGTCAGACCAGAACATGGTTGACCAACTTCTGCAATTAGCATAGTGGAAGCTACTAGGCAAGCAATTGTCACTTCCATCTTCTTAGGCAGAACCTTCATTAAGCGTGTCTGCATCCATGACTGTGAAAAAAGGTTGGTGCAAAGAAAAAGGAGCTGCCAGTCTGGTCCAAAAAAAAAAATAAAAAAAAGAGAAAAGAGAAATTACAATAAATTACATGGAGTTGAAGCAGCAAGAATATAACCAGAGGATCATAGGATTATAGAGTAGTTTGGTTTGGAGGGGACTTTAAATACCAAGTAGTCCAACCCCCTGCAATGACAGATGAGCTCAGGGACATCTTCATCATGATCAGGTTGCACAAAGCCCCTTCAACCTGCCCTTAATGTTTCCAGGATAGGACATCTGCCACCATTCTGGGCAGTCTTTGTCAGTTTTTCACCACCCTCACTGTAAAAAATTTCTTCCTTACTTCCAGTCTGAATCTATCTTCTTTTAGTTTAAACATATCATCCCTAGTCTGATTGTAAGTCACCACAAAGAAAGGTCTGGCCCCATTTTTCTTTCTCATAAACCTCTTTCTAATACTGAATGACTGCAATGAGGTCTCCCCAGAGCTTTTTTTTCCCCAGGCTGAACTACTCCACCTCTCTCAGCCTGTCTTCATGGGAGAGGTACTGCAGCTCTCTGACCATCTTCATGGCCCTCATCTAGACCTGATCCAACAAGTGCACATCTTTCTTGTGCTGAGGACTCCTGAGCTGGATGCAGCCCTCCAGGTGAAGTCTCGCCAGAGCAGAGCAGAGGGGCAGAATCCCCTCCCTTGCCCTGCTGGCCACACTACTTTGGATGCAGCCCAGGATACAGTATGTTTTCTTGGCTGCAAATGAAAATTGCTGGGTCATGTCCCTCTTTTCATCCATCAGCACCCCCAAGTCTTTCATTGCAGAGCTGCTCTCAAACCACTCAATGCTGAGCCGATATTTTTGCTTGGAATTGCCCCTCCCAAGGTGTCACACCTTGCATTTGGCCATGTTGAACCTCATGAAGTTCCCATGGGCCTGCTTCTGAAGCTTGTCCAAGTCCTTCTGGATGAAATCCTATCCCTCGGGCATGTCAACTGCACCACACAGCTTGGTGTCATTCTGCAAACTTGCTGAGGGTGCAATCAATCCTGCTGTCTATGTCATTGATGAAGACATTAAACTCTACTTGTGCCAGTACAGACCCCTGAGGGACACCACAAGTCACAGTAATTTTAACACTGTGCTTGGTTTTGCAATGTTTCATTGTGATATAATAGAAATAAGAGACATAACTGAGTCCTGATGGTGCAATATCATGGCATAAATCTGACTCTAACAAGTAGTTATGGTAAAATAATTATATAGTCTTTAAGTTATTCAGCTGCAATGTTGCAGTGTGCTTTGAAGAGTCACAAAAGTGCATAAATAATTATTAGTTGTGTTTAAGAAATGAACAATGAGCTGTGAGTTGTTAAAAATAGTATTTCTGTCTAAAACAATGAAAATGAAACAAATTATGTTTTTAAAATTTATTTAGAAATGCACCTTTGAGTAGTTTCATATTTTCACTTCCTGCCTGCTTAGCTTCGTTGTGTTGTTTCATAAATGGTGTCTTGTCTGCGTACAGTTGTTTGCATCTGTGTGTGGGGGAGGGAGTAGGCTTGTGTACAATATTCTTTAATATTTTTCAGGGAATAGTTTGTACACTTTTCTAATAAGATGAATGAAGGGAAGTAAAATGTGCTAGTTTTTTCAACTAGTTCTATTAGATTGATTCCTGTAGCTTACTGAGATCAGTAGATATCCTTTTCTATTTCAAAACTAAATATTAAGTGCTTTGCTGGATATGGTCCTAATCACTTAGCAGTGTCTCAGTAGACATAAACACAGAACGTTGAAATCAGTATTAGGTATCAGTGAGGAAAAACAACCAAAACCCAAGCCTCCCTCCCTCATCCCCTAATAATTTTTGGTTTTTATATAAATCTGTAAAGTAATCATTTTGGGAAGATTTCTAATGTGTTGAGTAAAAGAACGTTTGTTGCTCATCCACTGATTAGGTGGTTTCCTAATTAACATACCAAATGTAGATGGCTGTCAATACAATAGATCTTGTGTGCTTCTCACTGAGGGAAAATATGTGTAACCCAAAAGGGAAATGGAGCAGAAATGAAATGCTAGTGTTAATTTTAATACATTTTAACAAACTTAGGAGATGGCAGTCTTCAGTCTATACCACTCTTTTTAGATTTCAAATGAAGCTTTAACATAGCATTAGTTTAAACTCTATCATAAAGGTGAATATATAAGTAAATCTAGAGAAAATTTAAAATATTATCATTTATGTGATTTATAATTCTTTTTCTTTCTATATTTCTTACCAAATCCCATTGGTCAATTTTGTACTTCAAAAAGTCAATTTCCTTCATAATAAATTTATTGAGATCATGCTCTGTCTTACCTCTTTGCAGGGTAAGTGCCTAATAAAAAAATACTGGTTTTGCCAAAAGGATAAAGGAAGACAGAAGCTTCTTGATGTGGTAATAATTAATCAATCACCAAAGCGAAAATACTATTTGCACTGAATTGAATGTATTACAGTATTGGTATTATATCCTTGAAACACATATCTGAAGGACATTGATAAAATATAAGTTTAGAATTAACTAATAAAGAAGATAATTTTTTAGACCTTTGATCTTCAGTATGTTTCTACACATGTTCTTCCACTGAGATGTAACCAAGAAGAGCTTCAAATAATATTTCTTACCTTCAGAAAGCTTTTTGCTCTCTGGAAATTTATATTATTATGGTCATTTACTGGGACTGTGCTGTTGCACCTGGAAATTCATAATCAAGTCTCCTTTGCCTGCAGATGAAAAAGCATATGCCTTTTTTGATTTCTGGCTTTTCTTTTACTGCATCGCTTTATTTATTTTTCTTTTCTACTCAGATATTTGTTACTTTTCTACACAGCATGTAACTGTTTCCAACAGCATGGAAATCTATTGCCATTTCCTCCTTATAAGTTTTGTTGGATTGCTGGGAAATGGTTGGTTGAGCTTCTGCCATGAAGTATTTGGGAATCAAATCCAGGCTGTTTGTCAGATAAAAAAATCTAACATTTCAGAGACTGTTAGTTTATAGGTGACAGGTGAAGTACTGTATGTGATTTTTTTTATTTAATGTTTGTCTTCTTAGGAGGATGCTTGATAGGATGCTGTTGTGCCCCACTAATACAATACATTTATATTGGCTTAAAATTTGAAATTTCTGAGCATTTTTCAAAACCAAATTGATAGTTCAAATATCATCTATGTATTGATTGTAAACCCATCCTTTAAAACTATGAATGTAATCCTTACTGGTTTTATTTGAAGAATACTGACTACAATTCTTGATTTGATTCATACTTTTGCACAAAAAAGGACAGACCAGCATGAAACAGGAAATATTTTAAATAAATAAAAAAAAAAGCAAAAAAAAAGCAGAAAGAATAATCTTTTTTAATAGGCGTATTGTCAGAAAACAAAACATTATTCTAAACTATTCTCTTGAGTGCAATTTTATTTTCTCACACAGTAAATGGGATATCTACATATTAGATGCTTGCATTATGTCAGCATGTATATATGTATCTATCTCAGCCATAACTGTTTTGTTCTTCTACCAAATCCCTGTGTACACACACAATTACCTTTAATATTTTCTCTATTCTAGAAGGTACTGCTATCTAGTAAGATTTTGGAAAATAGACTTTAATGTAAAAGTAAGGTTACTCTGTGTTCCTCATAGAGTAGAAGTCTATAGCATATGACTGTCAGAACTCAGGATATGTCTTGAAACATGCTAAATTACCTTTTTATTTTTCTCCAAGCAAGCAATGTGCATTTCCTCATTAAATCTGGAAGCAAGAAAAATCAGGACCACATTATGCTAAATAGTGTTCTTAAATTTGCATAAAAATTGTTGAAAACAAATAATTATATAAAGTCTTAGGTAATGATTCTGGAGACAGAATCTTTTGAAGAAGAATCTCTGCCCATGCTTTGTATTAATTAAAGAATTTTAGCTATAGTCTGACATCAGTAACAATATAGAACACAAGCAGAATAAATATTCAGTAGATTTACATTTTTCATTTGGAATGTTACTTATTTCTCATCAGAATGAGACAGCTCTATATCTGCCTTGCAAAACCATAGCTTATGACTGTAAAACATATATAAACAAACTCATAACAGCTTCAAACCCAGTTTTGGTTTAATTAAAGGCAATTCAAAGCAACTGGTCCAGTTCTGTAGTTGCCTTGAGGTTTTGCATTTCTCTAAGTGCCCAGACTTACTGAGACGCCCAAAACAAGCATTGCTATGTGTGTAGTAAGTGAGTTTTGCTTTATGGCTGGTCAGTTATATTAGGAACAGCAAGGGAAATGAAAATCTGTCGTGCACCATGGGAGGTGGACAGCTAGTTTCCATAATCTCTTGACCTCCCAATCTGATCTTGTGTTTTCAGCCTTTTCAGAGCAATTTATGTTTTCAAGGCATTTGCATAGCTGCTCTCCTGCAGAGCTGCTATCCCTGGTTTCTGATCTGGATGTGTTCAGCTAGTTCGAGCACTAAACATTTTAAAATGTCTGAATTCTGACAAGCAACTGGTGACATTATGATAGAAAGTATATTTTTAAAGCTATTAAGTACTTACTGCGTATATATTCTGTATTTCACTTATCATTTGACAGCAGAGTAATTGCAAAATGAACATTTAGATTGGATTGAGGACAGCATAAGCTGCAACAGCTGTGGGTGTGAAGAAAGACTTGGTTGTACATGATTTTGCAGTATGTCAAAGTAAATAAATAAATAAAGTTTGCCATGCTGACAGAATACACAAGGTACCATTTGTAGTTTCTTGATAAATCTTCATGACTGAACTTTTGCAACACTTTCTATATAGGAGGTTCATTTCCAAATCTTGGGTGAGTAAAATTGCCTTTTGGAGTGCGAGTTAGAATATGTGCAATTCATTTACAATGGAGTAGACTGGAAAATATTTGTATCCCTACATTGCTTAATTCAGTTTCTAAGGTTGGTATTGGTTAGATAATTTACTTAAGCACAAGCCTCAATATTTTGCTGTATCAGCAGCACACATATTTATCAGTTATATTTTATTATGTAATAGGATTTCACAAATATTTACAAATAATATTTTCTCCATTTAATAGTTGTTCTGGATACATGTTCATTATATAGCCAGCTGTATTTTCAGAAACCTTGGTCAGGAAATGTTGTTGGGACTGTGCCAATAAAAGAGATTTGTGAACAATCCTTTGAGTTTCCTAGAAAAGAAGACTCAAAAATCTCTATGAACAGTAAGTCCGTAGCTTGTTTTTTAGCTTTGATATAAGGTTTTGCACAAAATATTTTAAAATTGAAGTGTATTGAAATTACTGTAACCAAAACATAGGTATATAATTTAAGTATTTCTTACCTTAATTTCAATTTTCTTGTTTTGCCAGGTTTAGAGTCAAACATAAGCTTAAAAGCTATTATTTCTTCTAATTTTGGGATCTGACTAATTAAGCTCCTTCTAATAACATGGGCTATTTACCTCATTAATGTAATTTCATTGTTATTCTCTGTTTTTATACTCAGTACTAGACTGTTTTTCAGCAACAATTGCTATACAGTCATACTAATTTGTACAGTTTCACTGCCCTAATATTCCACTGAGATACTACTTTAATTAAAACATGACCTTATTATTCATAACTGAATGTGAAGCATAACCTTTTATCCTCAAGGAGTTTCATCAAAGGTTGCATCTTAGTTCTGAATCAGATCAATGGCTGTCATGCAGGATGAAGCTCTTATCGTCTGTGAATGGCACCCGATGGTAATTTATAACAGTACCTGCCAACTCATCGATCTTTAGAGGCACACTGCAGTCATTCTCAACCTGCTTTAGATGCTTTCATTTAGCACTGCCTAGCCATCACTCCCCAATGATAGTCAGGAGGCAATTCATAAAATCAGAGTGAATTACCGTGTTTATATGTGTCTTAGCATGAAAGGCAGTAAGCAATTCTCTGAAGGCTGAAATAAGTTTGTATATGCTGTACCATCAATTTATTTTGTTTTTGTACCTGGAGGGGAGAGACTTTTGTTTTAAAAGGTGAGCAGTTCTGCTTCAGAGTTCAGGGACTGTGAAGCACAGCTGAATAGTTGTACCTATCTTGGAGAATGAGTGAATGGAACACCCTGAAATGAAAATAGATAGCCTCAGGTCAGCATAAAAATTAATTACCATGACAATTGAATGTACTGTAAGAAAAGTAGCTAACAAAATAACCAAATGTAGTGAGTGCTGGACTATATGGATGTTAAGTAAGCAATTTTTTCTGTAATAAAGATACTTTTGCAAGAGTTAAAGGCTGTTGATTGGAACTCCCCACACTGTCCATAAAGGATATTGGTACCTGCATCACTGTTCACAGTCCATTCCACAGCTGGTTCTGTAAGACAAAGCATCCTTATGCAAAGTGTTTTTATGCCCTGACCTGCATTCAGTTCTTCAGTGTTCTGTTCTGCACTTAACCTTAGCATTTGACAGGTGCTATTTGGGGGAAGGGATACGGGTGATGGAAAGAGGAAGGGCTACACTGGAAAATGCAGAAACCATTGTAAGAGAGTTACTGGATTTAGATAACCATTATGATTTTGTTCTTATAGAGTTGGATACCCTTAGAGGGAATTATTTTGGTTTTCTTTTCTGTCACAACCAAGCTAAAACCAAAAATTATCTTTCTTAAGCTAACACTGTTTTAAAAAAGGTCATTTAATGAAATAATTTTGTTTGCTTGTTTGCTCGTATGCTCATTATTTAGTACCAATTGATTATTCTCATAACATTTAATAGGACTAGGTCTAATCAAAAGGTCAACTGACAATTAATGTTACTCTCTGGTACTGTTTAACTCAGATGGCAGAACATATGCAACTATGGAGCCAAGCACCTTTTGCAGCTCTGAAGGTATTCTAATATTTTTTTCCATTACTTATCATTTTTGTGAGAACTGTCTAGAATAAGACTCTATTTTGCTTTTTGTGTAGCATAATGAAATATTATTGAAATTTCAGATCTATAAATAAAGGTAATAAAGTTTTAATATTAAAGAAATCTTAGTATAATTAGAAGGCTCAGCAAATTGCATACTCTAGAATACCTAAGGTGTCTTTAAATTGACTAAAACTACAAAAAGAAAGACAGAGGCACAAAAAAAGAGAAACTCATTTAAAAATCTTTTTTTTTGCAAAGTAATATTTTTTTTCCTAAACATCCATTACTTTTGCAGTCAGGATTCAGAAACCACAATGAAAGAGACATTTAATTACAAATAAATAAAATAGTAATAAATAAAGTCTCCTCTCAGAAAAAGGAAAGCAACCCAGTTCAAACAAGTATATTCCATCTTATGCATTGTGCCACCTATGCAAGAAACTGTATTGAAAATCTTTCAGAGTATATTTTCCCCTTCTGCATCTATTGTTTTCCAAGTTCAATCATTGCCATTTAATTTCATACATATACTCCTACTGTTACAAAGCATACAATTGTATTAGTATAGGATCACTCCCTAAGGAACAACAACAACAACAAAAAAATCAAATGGAAACAAAACCAAAGCCCTACATAGACAAGCATTGATAAAAAAGATAAATTGTGGTTCTAGTATTTTCATTTGACAGCTTAGTGATGCTTTGTTGAATTACTTTTACATAACTTAGAAACAAAAAAAGGTTAATTCTCCTCTGAGAATGATCTGTAGATTAGTGTTACCCACCACAACACTAACCTTTGGTCCTTGTCTTTCCTTAGTTTAATTTTAATCTCCAAAACAGAGCTCACCTGGAATGTTTTGCATTCTTTTTATTGAATCTGTTTCATACTAGTCTTCCAGTTAAGAAGAAAACCATTTTTTTCTTCCCTCAAGGCAGAAAGTTTTCTAAATCTTAACAATATGTCATTTTGACACTGTACTTCAGACAAGAAAAGAAAAATAGTAATGAAGCATGCTCATGTCCTAAAAACTGACTTTTAAACTTCTGTGCCAAGTTCCATTGATTTTTCTTTTTACTGAAATATGAAATTTTCCTAATTTTTGAAACATATGTATGTATTTCTTTGCTTGTTGGCCTTGAATGTCTGAGCTTTAATTTTGAAGGTGAACTAACATTAACCTTGGGTTCTGTACTTAAATTGCATCCTCGAGAGTGCTGCAGTAAAATAGTAAAGTGGTTTAATAAACATCTACTAAAGTAAGCTTAGTTTCCAGCCCATCAGGATTTACAGATCCTGTTCAGCAGATCTGCACCAGCACAGGTGGTTCTGCCACTGCACATGCACATCTGTGACGTCGTAGTTTTTCAGTTCCCAGCCTCTCATAGAATTAATTCCATTTCTAGGCCATTCCTATTCTTCCAGCCTGTAGAAATCCTTCTGAATTATAGCCATGTTCTCCAACATATTGATTACTCCCCCCAGTTTGTTGTCATTCACAAACTTGCTGAGAATACATACCACTTGTATGGACTTATTTACCTTTTACAGACATAATTAGGTCATAGACTTATAGCATGAGTTGGGTTGGAGGGGACCTTAAGGATCATTTAGTTTCAATCTTGCTTGCCATGGGTGTGGTCACATTCCACTAGATCAGTTTGCTCAAAGCCCCATCCAACATGGCCTTGAACAATTCCAGGGATGGGTCATCCACAACTTCTCTGAGCAACCTGTTCCAGTGCCTCATCCCTCTTACAGTGAAGAATTTTTCCTAATATCTCATCTAAACCTGCCTCTTCAGTTCAAAGCCATTCTCCCTTTTCCTATCACTACACATCTTTCTCAAATGTCCCTCTCCTGCTTTTTTTTGTCGGTCTCCTTTAGGTGCTGGAAGGCTACTGTAAGGTCAAAAAAGCAACATCTAAAGTGGGGTGTGTTGTGCTTTTAGAATTCCTTGGTTTTTTGCGAAAACTGCAACAGGCATAGAACATTTAGGAAGAAACATTAATTTCATTACATTTTTTTTCTTCGATAATTTTTAGAAATTGTAAGGATCATGAGATTTCCAACCATGCCGTTCAACTTGAAGTCACACATTATAATGCAGTTTCTCCATTTCTGCAGCAGAAATCAGCCATTCTTTTACTAGACTAAGTTATTGGTCTATTAAAGACAGTTGCTAGTGCCTTGTCTAAGCTTTTTGCTGATTTGTTTGAACACAAATTTGTTCATGTTGTTCGTGTCGTTCATTTGCTGATTTGTTTAGAACATGAATCTATGAACATGCAAAATATTTTTTCCTGAGTTACCAGAGAACTCAGTGGCAGGTAATATCCTGTTTTGATAGACAGTGACTTTGCTACTTTTTTCCCACTAAATCCTGTTTAAATCCAGTATATCGGTGATTTTAACATTTTACTCATGCAAATCTTCCCATCATGTGTCAGTAATACTAGCTGGGGGATAAAAGAGCAATTCCAATTCCAATTTCTCTTTTTTATTATCCAGCTTTCTACCATTCATATACAGGCAACTAGAGTATTTCTGTTCAAGCATCTTGGTGCCTTGATTAATTTTATTCTTGACATCTTGATTTTGTGCTAAAAGATTGTTCATCTGTTTCTCCTTAACCCCCTCCTTTCTAGGTGCTCATTTATGTACTTTAACTGGCTGAGTCAGCTGATTCCCCACAAGTTCTGTGAATTCAGATAGATAAATAACAGATGTACTAAAATGGACCATCACAAATAAATTCTTGCACAGTGACTAGAGAGACATAAGTAATCCTGTATTTATGTTGTGATTAATATTTATTTAGTAATCTAAGTCAGGCATCTGGTCTAAGCTGCTCCATAGACTTTCTCTGTAGTCCATGGAGAAAGGTATCTCCATTCTCTAAATTTAAAAGCAGTCTTGAAATGACTAATCATCTGCACTTTCCCTGCTGATGGAAGAAACAACCTAGATAAAGTTTTCCCAAATGGAATACCATCTCTCATGTTCAGGGATAGAACTCATTTAATGACTAGCTGAGTCATCTGGAAATGGTTATTTCTTTTCATTCACTACACATTCCAGCACATTGCTGCCATTCCTAATTGAAGATAATTGAATTTTACCCAATGGGAAAAAAGTCATCCTACTAGCTGTCTGTTGACGCAGAATACTCTTTCTATCCTCAGTAATGAGTCCTGGAAAGATATTTCTTTTTCTTTTTTGAGTTCACTAAGTTCTTTATGTTTGTGAGTAGCCCTGATTAACCTGCTAGACCAGCCAAACAACTGTTTTCACCTATTTTCTCTTCTTTTCAATGAAATAGGAATAATTTCCTTTAAAAGGACCTTTTCCACATGTGGAGTTTTACCTGGACCTCTAAGCATGTGTTTGTCTTGCCATGTTTATTCTCATGTCTATCCTAACATCTAGAATGTTCCCAGATCTCCTAACCTTTAGCGATTAATTGTCGTTCTCTTCCTCTGGTTTCCACTCTTTGTTCAGTATCAAGTGAGCATAATTCTTAAATCAGTTTATCAAATTCTCCTCTGTTGTGCTTCTATTTCTTATTAGAAGATAGTTATTAACCCTAATCTCTGCCAATATCCTCCTTTCTTTTTTTTTTTTTTTTTTTTTTTTTGCAAAATTGCCTCTGTGCAAAGAAAGGTCCTTATGACTTCAGAGAAGAACAAAAATGGGACACCAAAGTCTCTTCTAGGGCATGTCCTCCAGGGTTATTCTGATTTTACGTTTAAACCACAACACTTTTTTTTTCTCTACTGCTTTGTAACATTTATTTTAGGATGTAGAAGACAGAGAGAGGGGGGACATGTACTGTGGTTAAAGCTTATCATTTGATTATTACAAGTGGTTATTACAGTTGAGTTCATAGTCAGGAAACATATCTGGAACTCCATTTCTGTGGCTGGACTGGCTGACTTAATTGTATCTATGTTAAAAATCTGGGGAGAAATTTGGTCCGTTTTTAAATGCCTTAGAACAAGACATTGAAAATAGATTCTCTTGCTCTGTACCAGTTCTTAATCAGCTGACAGCATACTGAGTAGAAACCGCATAGAGTCAGCAGCCACTACAGGCCTTTGTAACACTTTTGTTTCAATTAAACAGCTGGAGTCTCTTGGAATACAGAATTTATGAAGGAACAAAACTTAATAAACTGGTTTGAAAACACTAAATCCAACCTTTATGTCTCTTCAATGCCTCAGTTTCTCCACCCATAAACCAAGAGTAATAATCTCTCCATTTAAAATTTACTGAATTATGTAGATAAAAGAATGCCATAGGACAAGCAAGTATTATTAACATCACTATTATTGTTACATTTATAGACTGTGATGTGCCTAGTGACTCATGATACAAAAGCAATTGCTTTACATATAGTCCTGTGACTGAAAGTACAATATGGTATTAAAGGCAAACGTACAATTATAGATTGCCAGCACACCTGAGGGGGAAAAAAAAAGGAAAAATAGGATTACTCACCAGACCCTAGAAAAATCCTTTCTTTGTGGACAATATATGACTCAAAGTCTTCTTTTCCCCTCATAGCTCAATGCTAAGTCTTGTCTCCAGGGGAAAATCAAGATCTGCATTTAAAGAAAGATATTAATAACTAGAGCTTGGTTTTATTTTCCAAGGATGGTAAGTGTTATAAGGTATTAGTATAAGAGAGAATGTGAAATGAATAGTGAATGTTATACAAAATATTCTGAAGAGTTCATCTTTTGTCATTTATCACATCTTATAGAGAAAATTATAGGTTATATTGTAGGGAGACTAATAAATCCATTACTCAGGAGTTATTGGTGGGGTCTGTTAATGCAGTTCAAATTTAGCTTTAGTAGGAGTTCTCAAACACTAAGAGGCAGTATATATTCATTAAGACCTATCATAATGAAAAGAGATAGGACTTACATAAGAGAGAAACAGATGAGAGGACCCCCATAAAAATACCAAACAAAACAAACAAACAAAAAAACCAACCAACCAACAACCACAAAATAAAAACCACCAACAAACAAACCCCAAGAACTAAATAAAATAAACACACAGCAAAACAACTTTATTCGTGGAAGCAAACAGCTGTGTAATTTTGTTTTGGAATAAATTTTTAATATGAAATGAGAGTAACAGTGTTCTGAAGATTATGTAAAAGCTGGGTTAAGGAGACTTTTAGGTGTTATGCAAACAAAAATTTGGTTCTATAACTTTTAGTGTGAGGCACAAGAAAGAGGGGTACAGGGCTATAGGATTCTGAGCAGTGTCAGATGCCTTAATATACATCCCTGATTTACTTGATTAGCGGGAAATCCTCCAGTATTATGACATCTTTCTGAATGCTAATAGGATGTACTAATTTTCAATGGGATGCACTGGGAGAATTACAAACTTCCCACTGTAGGTGATCACATTTGAGACCACCTCAGGAATCTGAAGAGCCATGGGGTCTGATCAGATGTATTAAAGGTCATGAGAGAAGTGGCAGATGAAGTGACCAAGCCGCTATCCATCATATTATAAATTTATAGGAGTTTGGTGAAGTTCTTATTGACTGGAAAAGGGGAAAAAAACCCCCATTTCCTCCCATTTTTAAAAAGGGAAAAAAACCCAAACCCTGAAGACCCAGGGAACTACAAGCTGATCAGTCTCATCTCAGTGCTCAGCAAGATCATGGAGTAAATCCTCCTAGAAACTATGCTCAGGCACACAGAAAACACAGAGATGGTTGGTGAAAGCCATCGTGGGTTCACTAGGCTCAAGTCAAGCCTGACAAACCTGGTGGTCTTCTGTGATGAAGTTAGAACCATGGTGGGTAAGGGAAGAGCAAATGCCATCTCTCTATCTTTGCCATCTCTTTATCTCTATATACAAAGCATTTGACACATGACATCCTTGCCTCTTAAGTGGAAAGACATGGTTTTGACAGATAAATCATTCAGTAGATAAGGATTTGGCTGGGTGATTGCTCTCAAAGAGTTGCAGTCAACAGCTCAGTGTCCAAATGGATAACAGTGACAAGCATCATTCCTTAGAGGTTGATTCTGGAACCAGCACTGTTTAACATTTTCATTGGTGACGTGGACAGTGGGATCAAGTACATCTTTGGCATTTTTGACAATGACACCGAGTTATGTGGTGCTGTTGAAATTCTGGAGGGAAGGGATGTCATCCAAAGGGACCCTGACAGGCTTGAGAGGTGAGCGTGTTTGCACCTCATAAAGGTCAACAAGATCGAGTGCCGAGGGCACATTCTTCAGGTGGAGAATGCATTGAGAGCGGCCCTGCAGAGAAACACCTGGGGGTGTTGGCAGACAATGGGCACAACATGACCTGGCAAGGTGCACTAGCAGCTCAGGAATCTGGGCTGCAGCAAAAGAGGCATTACCAGCAGGTCAAGGGAGGTGATTCTCCTTGCCTCTGCTCTTTTGAGACTCTACCTGGTGTACTGTGTCTAGCTCTGGAGGCCCCAACACAAGAAGGATATGGAGCAAGTCGAGAGGAGGCCATGAAGATGATCAGAGGGCCGGAGCACCTCTCCTATGAGGACAGGTTGAAGAGCTGAAGTTGTTCAGTCTGGACAAGAGAAAGTTTTGAGGAGACCTTATAGCAATCTTTCAGTACCTAAAAAAGGGAGCCAACAAGGGGGCTGGAGAGAGAAATTTTGCAAGGGCATGCAGTGATAAGGCAAGGGGGAATGGCTTTCAACTAAAGGGTAGATTTAGATTTGGCATTATGAAGAAATTATGCCTGGTGAGGCACTGGAACAGGTTACTCAGAGAAGCTGTGGGTGATCCCTGGAAGTGGTCAAGACCACATTGGATGGAAGGTGACCCCACCTGTGGCACAGGGGAATTGAAACTTAGTGATCTTTAAGGTTCACTCCGAATCAAGCCATTCTATGATTCTAGGAAATACTAGTTTCTGTCTTTATATCTAATCTCTTTATCTAATGGTGCAGAATATTGTGCTGTGATTAGGCCTTGTCAAAAGTTAGCAAAGTAAAGAACCAAAGTCCTCTTTTCTTTTCACTAATTCTTGTGTAATGCTTCATTGCTGACAGTTCTGAAATTCTGCTTTTTTACTGTTCTGGATCTCTAAGTAGTTTTGTTTGGGTTTTTTTTAACAGTACTTTGAAATCATCATTTTTAAAGGTGGCCATGAAAGATGTAATTTCTACTTTCCGACTGCATAACTCTACTCTCTTCCAGCAAAAAGTACTGTTAGGCATTTAATTCTCAAGAAGACACAGTCAGCATATTTCGTCCTAATTTTGCTTACAAATAGTATTTCCATCTCTGTGGACTGGGAAACTGAGAACTGGGAATGATCCAAAATCAAATTGTTTATACTCTGTCAACTTACAGTGTCTTTTGATTTTTCATTGTTTAAACTATATAAATCTTTTCAAAGCTTGCTGTTTAAGATTGATTTCTCAAGACAGTGTCCAGCAGTGCAATTATATTGAGATGATTATACTTCATGCTGTTTTTAATCTCTTTTAGGAAATAAAAAAAAAAAAAAACAAAAAAAAAAAAAAAAAAAACAAAAAAAAAAACCAAAGAAAAAGAAGTAGCTGACTCAGCTGCACGCTAAATTTTCCTGGCTCTAGCTGGGCTGGCTTGGAAGTCAGCAAGAGTCCTTTTAATGGCCCAAGATGCCCTCCTGGTGTTTTCACCATCCATCACCTGTGTATCAGGTGAAGGAAAAAGGAGATGATGATCTTTGCCTGTGAGTTTCTTCTTCCAACTGCACACGTGGATGGAGAAATAGGTGGCTCCCTACCTTCCCACTACAACTTCTACTTGTTTCTGCTGTGGAACTTGGCCAAGAGGAATAAAATGATGCAAATCTTACTGTATTTGAGCTTCAAATCCCATGAGCAGTACCTGAAAAAAAAATTGAAAGCAGGGAGTTGTATCATTATCTAAGGAATACATTATGGGAAAATTTTTTTAATCAGCATAATAAAATTTCTCAGGATCTTGCTTAATTGCTTAATTGGTGGGTTTGTTTTTTTTTTTTCACAGAGGTTGAAATGGAGATATATATAAACTAAGGCATATACTAATAGAATTTGGTAGATAAATCTGGTTTCATCTGAGTTTGCCTTATCTACTGTTCCATGTTTGGAATCACATATTAGCTGCAGCCATGATGAGTTCCTGAGCTTGCCTAGGATGTCATGCCAGTACATGCAGAAACAGGCCTTGTCTTTGGCCTGCCCTTGTTCTGATAAACTTGGCTCTGCTGGAAGGAAACTGCAGTAGCAATCAATGGCTTTGGTTTTATTAGTTCTCTCTTATTTTATCACTACTAAAATTGCAAAAAAAAAAAAAAGAATTGAAGAATAATATCATTTTAGTGGTTAAAATAATAGCTGAAAGTGGATTAATACTTATTCATTTACACATGAGTGGGAGGAATTGCTTAATGTATTTGAAACTTCTATGGTTTTTAAGTTATGATCCCTCTCTTCTCTAATGAATCCATAAATAAAGAGTACCATGCCCCAGCAACCTCTGATGTGTAGGATTCATTAAAAAAATGACACTAGTAAAAAGATCTTTGTCATATTTTCACTTTATGTTATTGTACTCTCAATAGTTGTTTCTGTAGCACTTCCATTGTGAGACAACATAATGTGCATTTGTGAAAGCACAATGTTTCTTTGTGCTGAAAACAGGTATATTGCTGTCCTCATTAAACTAAATTATGTTGTCAACGATGACTATATATCTAATTATTTAGTTTGCTGGCTTTTTCTAAGGAGACATAGTGAATGCAAATTATATATAAATCTGAGTGAAGTGCTTCTTTCCAGGTTTGTAGTATTTGATATACACTGATGTATGTCCAGGTAAAGACAGTATTTTCTTTCTTGGCTTTTCTTTCTTAGCTTTATTGTTCTCCCTGTTACAGAAAAGACTTGAGGTCAGACCTTTTGTTTGCATAAATCAACGGAACTCAGCTTGCTCTAAGGCTCTAGCTTAAATTCATTGGGCATTTTTTCAATAAATGTGACTGGTTGAGATATGTTTCTAGTACAACTTAAAGAACTTTTGAATATTTTCCCAAAAGAGTGAAAGTAGCCTAACTTTTAAACTTTTTACTTTGAAAGATCAAACATTTCTATTTCTTCTATTTCTTTTTTTTTCTTTTTTTCCCCTGTTCTTTAATTATTATTTAGCTAGAAATGCTCAACAACCAGTGATAACAATACAAAGCTAAAGAGGAGTTTGAGCAAAAGTGACAAAAAAATTGAAAAAAGGAGGAAAATGCTAAGTGGAGCAAAATAGTCTGTAATACAAATACTGAGTAGCTTGGAAACCAATAGGTAACAGAGATGTACCATTTCTATAATGATAAGCTACAGTGGAGCAAGAGTTCATGTGCTGAGATCTGGCCCAGTGTGGTCTGCTGTCAAGGCTGATGTTTTTGTTTTCTAGAATACAACTGGGACAGTAAGAATTGATTTTTCAAGAAAGAAGATGGAGGCTTTTGTTAGAAAACTCAAATTCAGCAAAAAGTTCAGAAACATGTCAGTTCCAGTGAAGATTGTCCCAAGAAATATTTCCCACATCCATCAGTCTTTTTCAGAAAAGAGAGAGGAAAACACCTACTCTGCAATATTTGGTGACTGGCATTCCCTGGCATGTACTGTCCATGCCCCTGCTGTGCCTCATTAGTGCAAGGAACTAGGACACAGTCCTTTTGAGGGATGCATGGCTCCAGTCCCCGCCAGCCTCTTCTCTCCCATTGTTTCTCATTCCAGAATGGATGTAGATCTCTCCCTACTCTAGCAGAACTTTGTTTCCTCCATTGTAGAATAAGAAACTTTGTGAAAATTAAAAAATAAATATTGATGGGAAAATAATTTCCTTGGCAGCTCTATTTGTGGTCAAGTCCGTTTTACTATCATGGTACGTCCCTCTCTCAGCTCAGAGCTTGCTCCCAGTAAGTGACTGATTAGACACAGATTCTTTAGAGAAGATGATTAGAATTTTGGATACAATAGGAAAAATATTTATTTCTCTCTGTTATTGCTCTCCGCAATTTTGTGATGTTCTTCTAAATGCAAATTGCTCCTCATTACATTATTTTGGTGGCTTGTTTTCAAATGTTCATCCACATGTTTATTTATAAAGAGATTGCTATATGTGATGGCAATTACAGTGTCAGTAAGAATAATAATTCAGCAAAGCAAAGCAAATATTCATTGAAGAGACATGTAGGAAAGTCTTTATTATTTTAAAATTATAGCTAAATAATAACAGAAAAGTGTACTCACACTACAGGGAAAAAATACTCACTTTAGATACTCTGCTTGTGATGAAGTCTCTAAAACATTAGTAATTACATGCTCACAATGAGAAAATTTTATGGTTGGAGGAAAGAAGTACTAAATACTTATTATTACAGCAATGCATATTATTAATGGACATAATAAAATATGTGAATTAATACACAAAGCAAAATAGTGTATGAGAGAACTCAATGCTAACAGTCTTTTGGTGGAGGAGGTGGAAGCCCCATTGCTTGAGTTATTTAAAAAGGGAGAAAATGCAGCATTTTAAAGAAATAGACTGTGCTGCAGAGTTTTGTGCCAGATCAGATGCCTGTACTTGCAGAATCTGACAGAAGTGGATACTGAATTTAGCAGACGAAGATGACAGCATGAGTCAGCTGCTGAGTGCCTAGTATCACATAGGTAAGCTGATCTTTTGAGAATATCATCAATGAGTCCCAAAGGAACTGCCATCCAGGAGACCTTTTCTATTTTATTTAATCAGTGCTAATGAAGAGGCAGTGAAGAAAGACAAGCCTTCCCAGTGACTGTACCCATTTCTATTCTGAAATGCCCTTAAGTGATTCTTTTAGTTCAATGACTGTACAGAGAAGGCAGATGAACTTAAATGCATTTCTTTAAAATTATCTAAGTGCTTTATGTATCTAGTGTAATTTGGAGCTTGGAAATTACTTGGGGCCCTTTTGAATCTTGGTTGCTTGACAAAGGGAGAAAGGGACAGTACCTGTGGAGGCAGATGTACTAACTTCCTGTTGCTCTGTGGAAACAACATAAGAAAGAAAATACTCCATCAGGTTGTGTGGGTTTACAACACACATTTTCTCTCCTTTCATTTGATATTATATTTCATATTATTTCCTAGCTAAAACTAGTATAGAATATTAATTTTTCACAGGTTCTCAGGGAGTATAATGAATAGTCTTAGATGGGGCTGGCATACTCAAATATATGCTTACTTTGTAATATAGTCAATTTGTATTAAATTACTAGTTTTCAAAACAATTTTGTTTCAACTTGAACTGACATTTTCAGAGTCAAGGCAATTTAAATTTAGCAACTTGACTGCACTTCTTAATTCAAGTGCACGATTGAAAAGATTGAAAAAGCAGTTACAATAGCTTAACTCTAGCTCAACAATTCGAGAGCCAAGAGTAATGGAGAGTAGAAATCATTCCGATCTCAACACAGGTTGCTAAAATAATCTGAGGATTAAATCTAGTATTTTGGAGGTACATGAAAAAAATTAGAACTGATACTTTTTCTGCCCATCTAATTCTTCAGTGAGACAACTGAGCTTCCAAGTTCTTACAGGAAAATATAAATAAATTCTTTTCCTCTACAGGAAAACTGTGGGTAGTTTTGTTTAGTTTGGTTTGGTTTGGTTTGGTTTGGTTTGGTTTGGTTTGGTTTGGTTTAGTTTAGTTTAGTTTGCTTTGTTTTCTTTTCACGGGGGAAAGGGTTGGGTGTTGTTAATTCAGTTGTTTAGGAGAAAGAATGAAAATCAGAATTAAAAATCCCAAATATTTCTCTTACCACTATACTTTTCCGGACTGTCCTGATTACATCAGATGGGAATTTTGTGAAGAAATTTGAGAAGAGGTATATTTGAAATTGGTGTGTTGTAGCATCATTTGATGCCTGTAGATCTCTAGATATAAAAATATATACATATATGTTTTTGATTTAATACTAAAGTCAGGAAATCAGGGAAAGTCTATCAGATTCCATTTTTCAGGTTTTACTTCTTGATACTATTTCTGATCCAATAGGCAGTGTTCTCAGTCACAGAATCACAGAATCATTAAGGCTGGAAAAGACCTCCGAGGTCACCGAGTCCAAGCTTTGACCTTACCAGCTAGACCAATGCACTCGGTGCCACATCCAGTCCTTTCTTGAACACCTCCAGGGACAGTGACTCTGCCACCTTTCTGGACAATCCAGTCCAATGCTTAATGGCCCTTCCAGTGAAGAAATTCTTCCTGATGTGCAATGTGAACCTTCCATGACATGCTCTGAGGACAGGTCTTCTTGTCCTGTTGCTGGTGTCCTGGTTAGAAAATGCTGAACCCCACCTGTTACAATCTCCTTTCAGGTAATTGTAGACAGCTAAAAGGTCTCCCCTGAGGCTCCATTTCTCCAGGCTAAACAACCCCATCTCCCTCATCCGCTTCTCACAGAACTTATTCTTCAGAACCTTCGCCACCTTTGTTGCCCTTCTTTGGATGTGCTCCAGCACCTCAATATTTTGTGGACAAAGTACCAAAAGTGCTGAGTAAAGAAGGACAATCACTTCCCTGGTCTGTGATACACAGGGAATATCTTGTTTTTAACAGACTTCACACTTGCTGAATACTGATAAAATAAACTGGGACACAAGAGAAAGAACATAATTTGAAGTTGCAGATTCTTCTTGTAGAATGTAATTTCCCATGGACCCATGGACCTGCTCAAGGGCACACGATAGCTTTAAGATTGATGCCAGTCCATTCTCTTCACTTTCACTTGTAAAGCCTACATATATTAGATTTTTTTTATTATTTTAAAATTTTATTTATTATATAAAAAATTAAACTGTAATTTTTTCAAATTTTCTGCTTGATGATTTTAAAATTTCATTTCAACCCAAATAAAGGTGAAATTTACTGATAAATGAGGTGTGAGTGACTTCATAGTGAATTATTCATTGATATACGTGAAGTAGGATGTCCTTACTAGTTTTCAGGATTTTGGGTCTTGCATCTAGATCAAAGCAAACTTAATTGGAATTATGCTAACAATGCTATAAAATATAGAAAACTGAGAGATGGAGACCCTAGTCTCTTCGGGTTGTAGCAGAACAAATCTTGAAAAATAAGTGCTTTCACAGCTACCTAAAAATCAAATAGAGGAATCTCTGTGGAATATTTTGACAGACTGTTTATCAGAAATTCACTATGTCTGGGAGAAATTGAGGAAGTCTGTTTACATTCCTGTTAACTTTAATGCAATATATAAATATCAGTGTGGTGACAAAAGTTCTGCAGTTTAATTGTGGCTCAAATTCTTTTACTCTACAGTTATGTGTTTTTGATGCAGAATTAATTTGGAGAATTAATTTGGAGTTATTCTCTTCTGAAATACCTTTTGTTGGCTTCTAGCCTTCTGTTTTTGATTCCAGGAGTATTAATGAATTTACTTGTGAAATCTTAATGAGACATTGTTAGTGATTTTGCAACAGGTATCACCCATGTTAACAAAATATTTGAGTACATATTTTTTTAATGTAAATTACAAGAAGACCTATGAAATCTACCCAAGGAAACATGGAAACTTACTGGAAACATAGACCCATGTTTCTATTCCCTCTCTGAAAACAAATATATCTCTTAGGCTGTTTCAACATTGTGACACAATACAACATTGAATGCCATTTTATGGGTTAGGCTACATACTTCAGTTAAGTCCTGAGTTTATTTCTAGGAGAAATCTTGAGCTACTTGCTCCTATTTCTTGATCAGTAGACCTGTGTCTCTAGGTTAAAATAAAGTGTGCTCCTCTCTTTCATCTTCCCTTAGAGGGAGGATTGGGAAATCAAGTATTTACCATTGTTGAAGAACATGTCATCTAGAGTGTAACATCCATGTACGCTTCTTCACTTCTGTGATTAATTTTTTTTTGTTATTGTTGTTCTTCATAGAATGTAAGCCAAGAAACATATTGTCAAACTTGCTCTATGTAGAAAAAGGGTGAAGTGTTTCATGGTATCTTTCACTTTGATGTTGTCACTAATGTAAGGTTAAATGCATTTGTGTGCTATTTCGAGAAAGAAAACTCTCTACAAATCTATCAGAAGGCAGAAATTCCTTTGGGAAAACAGTAAGGGTTGAAGTAAAGTTAATGAGTCAGAGGCTATGGTCTTTCAAGTCTCTGGACACTAAATCATTCCTGAGATGCACATCAGGGGACAGAATTTCACCCTTAGCCACAAATCTGAATAAATATAGAGGATGTGAGAGTGTTCAGTTACTTTCTTCTCCAATTATGACTGGGTTTTTTGAAATTAAAAATGGGGAGAATAAAAAATCTATTTCAAAGTATTTAGGGATTAAGTAAGGACTTGTTACAAAAAAAAAACCCAACAGAAACAAAACAAAAAAAAAAAAAAAAAAACCAAAAAAAAAAAAAACAAAAAAAACCAAAAACCCAGAAAAAAACAACCCCAAAGAAAGGGCAACAACAAGCCTCCACATTTGGATTCAGGTTTGACTTATAACAGTCGTTTAAGTAATATGGTTTAACCAAATATGTTGCTGGATCTTAGAACTTATGCCTTTTTTTTTTTTAATTCTATGTCATTCTTCTGTGATTTACTTCCACTGTAATATAGGAAGAGAGAGTGCTTCTTTTAAATTAAAAAAATACATAAATCCTCTTTTCATTTGTTTGTACAGCAAAAAAAAAAAAAAAAAGCAGCAAAATCCTGCTATCAAAAAGTCTTCCACTTACAAATTCACTCATTCACTAAAAACTGTTACTTTAAAAATATTTACAGTATATACTTGCCTAAAATACCTTCCCTTATGATTCAATTCTGTATCTTCTGTTGTCTGTGGCTTAGATATTTCTTGGTTCTAACAAGGTAGTATAAAAACATTTTTTGTCTTTTGCTTTACTCCTTTGCAGCTCTAACAGGAGCCATAGCATAATGCTAGCGTAAATTGATGCCTGGCTTTACCCATCTGAGTCAAGGCAGCTACCTGAAGCACTAAAGTTAATTTTGGTGCTCTTAAAAGCTCTAAAATAAGAGTCAAAATTACTGGGTATTTCTCTGTGAAGAAACAGGCGTTTCCAAAGGATGACTCATTCATCTGTGAGTCTGTCTTTTCACAGAGGTCTATATAAACCTACTGTGCTCTCTGTAATTTACCTGAAGTTAAGCCGACTAAATTGAGCCTTCATCATTATGCAAAGCGACCATGGATGGGCAGATCTTGAGATTCAGTTTGAAAAGGGAAATAGCGATGTGAGTTCCTCTGCAGTGCCCAGCCAGCGTGCAGCAATCCTGAGGCCACGGCTGTGCATGAGGCCGTGCCTACGCATGGCTGAGCACTGAATGCCTGCTCATTCGCCGCTCGGCACTGCTGCTCACACTGCCAGGGAGTGTCACAGCTCCCGTGGATGTTCTGCATTGAAGGACAGGCTGAGCCACAAGGAAGCTAACTGAGACAACTCCGTTTTCAAGATGAGAGAAAAAGGAAGCATCAAGGAATTAACTCCGGTCCAATGAATAGTGGAGTATTGCTAAGCCAATTAAAAGGGCGACTTCAGTACCAGAATTGTTTAATTTGGATGTGTGCATTCAATTAGTTTACTGCTACTGTGTTTTGTAAAATGCCCAAGAAAAATCTTGTGAAAGCGGATGGGTGAAGAAAGAATTTGAGAAGACATGATCAGTCAGTTGTTTGGGAAACAGCACTGAGATTTTAAGGGGAAGGGAAGGGAAGGGAAGGGAAGGGAAGGGAAGGGAAGGGAAGGGAAGGGAAGGGAAGGGAAGGGAAGGGAAGGGAAGGGAAGGGAAGGGAAGGGAAGGGAAGGGAAGGGAAGGGAAGGGAAGGGAAGGGAAGGGAAGGGAAGGGAAGGGAAGGGAAGGGAAGGGAAGGGAAGGGAAGGGAAGGGAAGAAGTGTTGCTTCATCTGTCTTTAATCGTAATGACACTTCTAGGAAAAAGTTCTTGGACTGACTTGATCTTTAAATAGAGTAGCCAAGGCTTGTCTGTCTTTTAAGGAAAAATGTGAATATTAATTTTGTTTAAAATGTTCAAGAAGGAAGTATTCAGCTCAATTATTAACAAAAGTCTGGTTTTAGTAATACCCTCAATATATGAAAGACAATAATTAAAATATCATGTTTTATTTCTAATTCTGAATTTAAAATGTGTATCTCTTAATTTTACCAGTGTTAATATACATCTTAAATATAGCTGTGCATTACAGCATGACACTGAAACATGGAAGGATGCTGTTGGATAGCTTAAGGCTAGGTCCATAAAGGGAGAATGGTTTACTCAAAGAATTCTTATTCCCTGAGAATGTAAATATTCTTTGGATGTTTAGTGCATCACCTATGCACCAGTAAGAATAAGATTTTAAATAGTGTGATTCAGAAGAGATTAAATATATAAAGGTTTTTATTTATTTAGTAGTTGATTTCCACTTGACATTTTTTACTGAGCAGCTCAAGTGCATGGATTTACACGGGGAAAGAGGAGAGAGGAACAAAAAACTCAGACTCTTATTCAGATTGGGGTTGCAATCAGCACTGAGAAGCGTGTCATGCCCTACCTTTGCAAGAGTATTCTCTTTCTTGTTGGATTCATTGGTGAACATAATCTGGAAATTGGGATTCAAGGTCAACCTCTTCCCACAAAACAGAGAAAAACACATTTCTGTACAGTTTCTGTAACATTTCACTGATTAAGAAAATATTAACATATGAGAACCTTATACCTAGATCTTTTTAGTATTTGATGAAACTTTAATGTGTGTTTCCTAAAAGATTGCACCAAGTACAGGGCTTATATGTGTATTCTTACTAGAGACTTTCTCAATGTCTTTTCATCTTTCTCTGCTGTGCTTGTATGATCAATTGAAATAGTTTTTGAATGAAAATAAAGAAACATGAGTCAGGATCTTATTTCATAAATTGAAAATGCGGAAGATCCACAACAATGGGATATATAGTTTACAATAATTTTCTCTTTTTCTCCTGAAAATGATAGATAGAAATAGTTAGAAATGCAGAATTGGAAAGATGACAAAATATAAAAACATTATTCCAGTCCCAGCTCCTGGGACTGGATTCTGAAGTCAATTATTTTTGTATAGAGCACATAAACACTCCTGGAGGCTGTGACAAAAATGTTAAACATTCTGAACAGACCAGCAAATTCTGTCAAGCCATTAATCCTGCCTGTGATGACAGTCATTTGAAACCAAAATTTCATATTCTCCTGCTGGACCATGACTACCTTTTTCTCTCCCTTTTGGGCCTTTCATTATTCCTTCAGGCCCAGTCACACAGAAATGTAATTTATAGCAGGCCTAAGCCCTGTTTTATAGTGTCTTTCCACTGCAGTCCACAAATAAAGTTGTAACATTCTTTGTGGAAATGGCTTTATTTGTTGTTTGTGCTGAATGTGGTAGATACTTCTAAATCTGATGAAGGAGAAGCTGAGCAAAAGGCCACAAATACCGTATGGTATCTGATATGCTTTCACATTTTTTCTGTGGTGGTGAATTAATGTGGTGCAATGGCCCAGCTTCTGAATATCTTGTGGGACCCCACTTGGCAATGCCAGGAATTATATTTGTAACTGAATGTTCTGATTGGTTTGGCACCAGCAGTGGCACTGGGGCACCCTACACAGTTCCTGTTCCATGGCTGGCATTCCAGGACAGGCTTTGAGCAGAGGCTTTCATGATTTCAAAGTGTAAGGGAAGGCTGAGTCAATGGGAGATACTCCCCGGCTTCCTATTTCTGCAGTAGTTTGGGCAGCTACAGCGTCCAAAGAGAGATATTGATGTAAGGTTTGTGCTTTCAGGATTGGAGAAACAAAGGCATTTCTAAGTTCTGTCTTCAGCACCAAAGTAAGGAGTTTAGCGCTCCTTCCCTGAGACAAACTTTGGATATAGTTTTTTTTATTCTTATATAACTGATAGAATTATTTTCAGCTGAAGATCTACATTATTTAGCTTGTACCACTGCATGCTTTCATAATAAATGTTCGTCTAAGCATCGTACCTCACTCTATGGCTCATGGAAAAATATGGACCCTGGCATTAATTGCTCACTATTAAATGATTTTAGTAATAATTACACAAACTGTGGGTGTAATTGAGTGAAAGTGACAGCTGTACCTGTCTAGCTACTGTATAATTTTGGGTTGAACTTGATCACTAAAGCAGATCTTAATGCAAGAACAGTGCATTTACAGTTTGCTCCCACATGCCTTGAGGGCTACCACTCAAGCAAACAGAATATTGAGGTTTGTAACACTAGCAATAGAACAAGTTTTAAATGGGATGGAAATGATGGCATGAGAAAAGAGAGCTTCCAGGAGGGGCATGTTTTTGTTGGAGTGCAGACAGAAAAATAGGGTTGAAGCAGGAGGGGATGCTGGCTTTCCTTTCTAAGCTGGCAACACTTCAGTTAACAAATTTACCCTGAGAATTTCTCATTCTGACCTCAGCTTAACTATCAGAACTGAATTTGTCTTTTTCCTGAGCTTGTTTTCCTAACTCTGCCCAACATCATCTCTTCCAATCTCTAGTTCAGAATGGTAATCTATATTGGAAAACTGTAGATTCTGAGATAGAATCACTTTAGGTAGGTAAAGCCTTTCAGGTGTTCCTACCAGTTAGAAAAACTCGGTCCTATAATTAATTCTTATTACCATGTAGCAATTCACCTTTCCCTGTCTCTTTCTTCACATTATGTTCTGTTCTTTTTAGACAACAGAGATTTTATTGCTCATGATTATATCTGGTTCTTGGCTTTTGATTTGGGGATTTTTTTTTTTGTTGTTTGCTTGCATTCTTTTCTCTTTTTGGTGTGGAGTTTTTTAATTGATGGATCTCCTATACAAATGTTTAAAAAATAAACTTTGAAATTTTTGTATGGCTGACAGTATGCAGTTCACCAAGTCTTAACTAATATAGAATTTGAGCATGTTATAAAAAGTCGACACAGCACAATAAAGCAATTTGGACTGAAGAACTCTAAAAAATATCTAATTTTTTGGGAAGAGTATTTTTCAGACTAGCTGACTTTTTTGAAAACTGCAACATACATACTATTGCAGTGAGGCTTTCAGGAAAATTTAAAGTCAGTCAGAATGCAGTTGCATTACATTTTGAAAAAAATATAGCATCAGAAGTTGCACATTTCTACTTTCTTTATTTCTTTTCTATATCTTCCATGGGTTTGTGTAACGTTTTTATATCTGAAGATATCACTGTTTTAGCCTCAATGTGTGCACTGAGTTTAAATTGAAATGCAACAGGAACATATTTATTTACTAGTTGCTTTAGTACTAACCATCAGAATATCTGAAAGAGTTTTTTGCTAGATAGCATTGTGATGAAAAATAGAGAGCATGATCTTGCAAAGAAACTGCTGGATAGTGAAACAGTAAATTAATTTAAATTGTTTGGACACACATCTAAGCATGCTTGTACTAATTCTATTAATGTGAATGATAGCCTTTTTTTATAGTTTCACTGAGCTTACTCCTGACTTTTATACTCAGAAGCTGTCAGAACTATAATAATGTCTGAACAAAGATACTCTAAATGTTTCAGGAGTTTCTTTGTAAATACAGAGCTTTTGATCATGTCACACTTTATCACTATGAACACCTATGGAAGTCTCACCAAAAAGTAATGTATTTTGTCTTCAAGTCACACAGAATACCATTAATTGTTTTATTTGCCTTTTCATCCATTCCTCTCTGTTCTTATGTAGGTGCTGACAGCTGTACTTAGTGGCCTGACTCACAACCTTCCCTGGAGCAGAGCTCTTTGAGCATGTGCATTATTGTGTTGCTCAGCTGGATGGAATCTATTGCCCTAGGTTAGCCCATCATGTAGGCAGCCACTTAGAGGAGACTGATTCACTTTTACACAGAATGTGTAGCAAAACCCTAAATTTGCACTGGCAGCATTGTCTGTACAACTCAGAGAAAATTCTGCAGTTAAAAACGGTGTGAAGATCAGGATGCTCTCCTGCTTCTGTTTACTAATTATTAACTACAAGGATTGAGAAAAAAATGCTTTGGTTTCATATTCTGCTACTGTATGGATCTAAATAAAATGCTGCGGTTTTGGCAGTAGGTGTTAAAGTTAATCTAGTGAAATACAGACTGTTCAGATATTGTTGGAAGTTTGGAGATTTCTTTTGGCAATTATTACCCTGGACCGAGTACTATTTACATAAGAGACTATAATCTGGGTGAGTTCTTTACAAGCTGATGTAAGAAAGGCAGTCCTCGTGCAAATAAACCCTGCCACTCTTAGGAGGAGGATACATTTTCGTATGCTGCACTAATGGAGTTGTGCTTCTGGCAAGTCACAGTGTACTCATTGCAAATGGTTTTCAATTAATATTCCAGAATGGAGAGAAGTTTTGCCATATTTTTATACTGATGCACTTTTATTTTTTTCAACTGGCTTTTCAATTCAGATGAGATAATATTTATTCATTTTTCTAAATTTATTTATTTATTCATTTTTCCTCCTCTTCACCATGAGGGTGACCAAACTGCTGAAATCAAGAGTGTGTTTTCTATTGCAATTTATAAACAAAGACATAGGAGTCTATCTAAAATGAATAGCTCTATCTAAAATGAATAATCCTATTTTTATGATTACATCATTTTTTTCAGAGGCAGTAAAGCAGGCTAACAAGCAATGATTCTCTCTTTCTGTGATATTAAAGCTTAATTATCTTGTTGCTTCTTAGTAACGCCACAAATAACATTTTGAACAAGCCATGATTAAATCCATTTCTGTTTCTGTATGGTAATCTACAGGAAGAGTTAGTAAAGTTTCAAGAACAAGTTAAAAGCTGATTACTTATCTTCAACATCAGTTTTTTGTAAAGTCTTGCTGAAATATTAGGGAGAGGTTAGAGATGATGTATTCATTCTGTAGTGTCTGCTCATTGCCAGAACTCAGAAAAAAATGTTCTCCTTCATGTCAGTACTTTTTGAAAGGTATTCTTCATTTGAGAATGGTGGATATTCTGCAAGTCCTGTGTCTTCCTCTGTGTCATAAAGAAACACAACACGATAGTCCTTAAGAAGCCAAACATCACAAGCCATTTGGAAATTTATTAGAAAATGTAAACTTTAGGAATTGTACTAAATGAAGACAAAATAGAAAAGATCCAAGAAGTTTCTGTGGAGTACTCTATTGACTGCCAGCAAAATGGTATTTAATAATGGATAAATGCCATAAAAGTGTATTTTCAGCTTTCTGTGACTCTGGCAGATGAGCACAAATTAATTTATGCCATAAGCATACAAGCTTCTGAACCCTTCACTGAATTTCACCAAGGGCAAATAAATGCTATAAAAGTATTTTCATGCTTCTGTGGCTGTGCAACTAAAAAGAACACTTTCACAATATTAGCTAATGCAAATCAAAATTGTCAATATTCTGTAAGTAGAAGAAAAAGATATTATTGGTCTCTGTGTTTGAGTGAATCCATGTGTGAGTCAGTATTGCAAAGGCATTTGATTTTCTTACTCAAGCTTGTGTTTCTTTCAGTAAATCAATGACTTCACATATGCAATAATCAGAAATTTCTAAATGATCAATTTCTTTTCATACTCATGGCTATTCACTTTGGATTTATAGGTTTTTTATCAACAGAAGAATGAAGTTTTGTGAATGCTTTATTTTCCTAACAGTCAATGCTTCCTCTTGATCCTGCAGTGCCTGCTCAAGCAAAACATCCATTCTCAGTAAAATAAGGGCTACAGAGCCCACTGCCCTTGCTAATTTGTTGTTTGTTTTTTTTTTCCTGGTGAGTAGGACTGGTTGCACAATGTAAAGCCTCTGAATTATGACTAAGAAATCTAGAATTCTCTTCATAAATCTTCCATTGACTGTTATAGGACTAAGAACAATTCTCTCTGTTCCCATCTATCTTTACATTCTTTCTCTGTTTTGTGTATAAAGGTAATTTTAGCCAATGGCTTGTCTCCTCAGAAGCCTGCAAAAATTTTTTAGAAATGTGATATCAGTTAAGAATCTACGGGAGGCTCGATAAATGACCAGCATTTATTTTGTGTGTGTGTGTGTGTGTGTGTGTGTGTGTGTGTGAAATAAATTAGACTTGCAGTCCACTTGGAGAAATCTTCATAAAAACAAGTGACTTTTGCTTGTGAGCTCTTTGTCTTTAATTTCCACTCTTTTTTTTTTTTTTTTTTTTTTTTTAATTTGTTTTTCTGCTTAAGAAATACAGGGATTTTATCAATTCATTTCCACCTGCAGTTACACAAAGATTGAGGAGAAGTTGCTTAATGCTGCACTTAACTATCCTTCCAGCAGCACAAATCCTTTAGGTCCTGTGTTTACTGACAACACAGCAAGCAAATGCTGTGAAGGTTAAGCGCAGTAGTTAAACAAAAAGTAATCCTCCTACACGTTCTTCCAAGGGCATTGCCAGCAGATTATTAGGACAAGAGGATGGGAGTCTGACATTAAGTGTTCTCTGGTTCAGTCAAACTGAAAGATGCAAAAAAAAAAATCTTTTTCCTCTCTTCTCAAGTATGCCCATGGTTTTTATTGGAATTTTGCATGTGGTAATTATTTGCCTCTAACAAACAATTCTCAAGGTTTATTTCCTCTATGGAAACTAACTATTGATTGAATTCTGTCTTATGGCATAGTACATTTACTTCTGATGTTAATCAGAGGGCAAAAATATAATTCTTTTATATAAATTCATGATCACAAAACACAGATCATGGGATTAATTAGCCAGATGACCCATGCAGCTTTCATTCACCAAGTTCTTAAGTGGAATAAGACACTCTTCCATAGTAATACCATGGTGTGAAGGTTCAGTTACAGAATGTCTTAATGTAATACAATAGGAGAGAGTATATTTTGAGGAAAATCAAAAACTTGTGTTTGTAGTTTGGCCTTAACTAGTTAAAATATGTAGGTCGAAATTGCTTTTGTAAAAATTCAGGTCTATGCAAAAGACAAGAACATTTATTAAGAAAAAAATGTATGTTTTAATCCATTTCATTACTAAAATTTGTGGTGAATATTTACAGCAAGATACCTCCTGCCTTGAGGACACTTTTAAAGTGCCCATGTTAAAATAACTTTTAAACATACTTAGTCCTTATTAGTATAATTCTGCTAAGGACTGCACTGCTAAACAATAGGACCTTCAGCTAAAGTTGTTCATAACAACCAATATCCAGAGACAGAGTACTTTGTCTGTTTCTAGGAAATTAGTAAACAGGCCGTTGTTAACCAAGGAAGAGGAAATTATTTCAGCAACTAGGGAAATTGTACCACTGCCACGGAATCCCAAAGAAATTAATCCAGATGCATTAGTAAAATTATGCATTTTTAAGTCAGCTGTAACAACATATGAAAATGCATTAACAGAGAGCAAGGAAAAAGGGGATTGAATACCTTAACAGTTATTTTATTTCTAAATATGATTTTTTCTTATAATTATTTACAAAGGCTTCCATTGATGCCTTTTGAATCTCTTTTTCTACCTCTTATTGCTTGATCTTAATTACTACCCAAATCAGTCCAGCGCTTACTTATGAAATTTAAGTTAAATCTACACTTCTAGAAAAGCATAACATTTAAATATTTGCATTAATTTTAAAATAATGTTAAACTACTGTTTTTCAAAGAAAAGGGTCTTGGTATTAACCTTGTGATGAATCTCTGTGTAAGTGGTAATTCAGATACTGTGTAGTGGTAACAAAGCATATTAACATTCACAGCCAGTAGAATGAATTTACTCTAAATATCTCTAATATTCCTGAGTCTCATTTTGGTATAGAAGTCCACCTTTCTTTAAGCAAAACTTATGCAAGTGAATTGTGAGATAGCAGAATATAGAAAATAAAATCATCATCATATATTAAAAAACAAATAATTATCTTGCCCTTGATTCAAGCAACTACAAGAATGTTATTCAATAAACCTTTTCTCACTGGCAGTTCTATTATATTTAACAGGGTTTTCGTCTAGGTGACACCTTTTTCTGTAATACTATTTTGTATCATCACCATATCATCTCATGCAAGAGTGGGTAATGAAAATTAATATTGTAGTGATACCAGTGACACTAATTGGACTAGCTTACTTTACTATTATTGAGGAAAGAGGATTGTCTAAAATTTATTTAGAAGGCTTGCAGGAGAAACAAATACAGTGCATCATGAATGCATTTGTCTAAGTTACTAATAATTTCCTTTCTGGCTTTGCAGAATGTCATTAAAATACCTTAGTATATGGTGCATAAAATTGCATATTTTTAATAGAATTGATGACAAATGAGAAAAACAAAATATTACTGAGAAAAGCAAAAAGTGTGGGCATAGGAAGATGAGTGTGTGATCACCACATGAGGAAATAAAAATTCAACAACAGCTTGAGTGACATACACTTAAAAGTAACTTTCCTCATTGTAATTGCTGTCTAGAAAATGCTGGCCAATTTACAGGAGATTTACCAGTTATATTTGTATTTTCCATTTATCATAGTCAAGAATAAAATAATCTTCCCTGGATACAGCTAAAGGGATAACCTAATAAGATACTAGATAGACCATTTTATTTGCTACTGATTTTATTGTCAGCTAAATCATGGCTGCAGACAATTCAGCTGAATTTGTGCAAAGTAAACATTTCTTCAGCCACTGATACTCATATGGTCATTTAAGTGGGACTTGAAATGGTACTTAAGATAATATATTTCTTTTAAATATATATGTACCTATAGTATATTCAAATTTAGCCTCAAACTGCTAAAAGGATCTTTCATTTGTTCATAGCCTTTTCAGAAAAATAATCTAATATGTATTTGCTACAAGACAGGTATTGGGAATACTTGTATGTGTAATGGCATATAATATTATTTTTTCATAGGATGTGAGTGAAATAGCTCCAGGCTTTTTTTACCCAGAGGTTTTTTCTCAAAGTACAGTAACTATTTTATTCCTCACTGAGATTATAGCAATGTTAACAGGGAGTGAGATACCTTCCACTTCCCAAACTCCAGATCCTCCAAATCTGTATTGGGGTTTTTCATTTGGTGCCTTTCAGGAAATAATGTCTATTTCCAAGTTACTTTTTTGGGGGTTTTTTTCTTCTTTTTTTTTTTTTTTTTTTTTTTTTTTTTAGTTTCTGGGCCCCCTGATTTTGATTTGTTTCAGTGATTTTGTGATTCCTCCAGCCTTTACCTCTTGTAACTGAGCTTTGGGAAAGCTAGTATTTTATTTTGTTCTGAGTTTATGCTTGAACTAAAGAGGATGAGAGATTGTTCATCTATCCACTCCATTGCACAGCCTCTAGGAAACTTGCATAAAAGTAAAGTTACTGGAACTTGGAGTAAATAAAAAATCAGAAAACCAGATTAACCGCCTGTGACTGCCAAGCCTGAGGGAACCAGGTCACAAAGAGGCAGAGCCATTATAATTGAAGTAATTGTGTTACATACTATAAACATAGACCAATGGGTCTGTAAAAATGGTTGTCCATTCGAAATACCCCCTGTACTGCAACTGAGAGGAGGTTAGAGGTAGAGTTTCCTTTTGACATGACTGCATAAATATATATACAGCATGATTGGAATTGATCAAATTGAGCACAAAAGATGATTTGTAGTTCACTGTTCATGCATTTTGAAGTTTTCATGTGTGAAAGAGAAGCTGCCACTTTCTAAATGTTAAGCATGCAAGCAAGGGCTAAATGAACTGGTGCTCTAGCATTTTGGGAAGCAGTAGCTGGAAACATCTGCTCTGTTTGTCTTAGGATGAGAATGCCACGAGCCATTCTTGCAATGCCAGTGCTGAGACTGTCACTCTGCATAGAGCTAAAGGACCATGTCAGGGCAGGAAGGATGATAGACACTAAAAACATCACATGTACATTATCTTTTGAACTTACTGATTTCCTGTCAATGAACTAACACCTCATGGATTTGGAACTGCTTTTAAAATTAGTTCATATGCTTATCAGAGTTGACAAAGTGACCAGGGAAACAAAAATAATTCCCTGCTGTTTCCGTGATTTGCTTTCCTATCCCTTGCATTAAGATTTTATAGGTTCAGCTTGGAAATAGGGCTTTCTTTGAGACTTCAAACAAATCAACAGACACTGAAAGAATGAAAACTATTGCTTTCAGTAAAATATTTTATTTCTTTTAATAAAATAATTAACTTCATTTTACTTTTAGTACCAGTTAGTTTTAACATTATTTATGCTTAATTATTCTGCAGAAAATATACTCCTAACCTTCTAACCGATCAAGCATTTTGTATTGGACAATTGGCTATTACTTGCTGCAAATATGCTTGAGTGTTACATGAATATTGCAAGCTCTTCATATCACTGTGCTCAGCATCTGGGGTGAGGCAGACTCACTTCTAGTTATTCCTCAAATCATTTCCCTACTGAACAATTTTATATATATATATTTATATTTATATTTATATATATATATATATATATATATATATAAAAAATTTGGTATAACTGTTTCTTAGCTTAATCAATTGATATCGAAACCTTATAGATGCCCCAGATAAAGCCTTAGAAAACACATTTAAGAATAGCATGGCATTATCTGTATTTACAGAGTGAGTTTTTTCTTCTCCGGAGTGAATGATTAGGTGGGAAAATAAAACATTTTGAAGTCTGCATAAAGTACTGACCCTAAGAATGACCTGCTATAGATTGTAAATCTTTACTTTACTGTGGGTATTGTTACCCTGCAAAGAGAAAGGTGAATGCACTGTATCATTTTATTTTTGCAACATATAGGTAAGTAGGGGATCAGGCTCTTCTTACTACACAAAAATAAGTCTTCTCCACTCCTGAAATTATTGTTGAGTAAAATTCATATAATCTATTTTGGACAGCTGTCTCAAAATTAAAGAATTTTCCTCTGGAAATACCCTTCTGGATGTAGAGTGAGTCTGAGGCAGTAGTTTATAGTAGATACTCAGCTTATAGGTTGGTAAAGCTAAGGGAGATGAATCTCACTCTTGATTTTCTTACACAAAAAGTCACAGCAACTGTGTTTTAAACAAAAAAATAAACCAAAACCAAACTTGCCTCTTCTTTATGATATGCTGATAGTTCAAAAGCATCAAATTTGACTATCTCAGGTGATGAGTGGTAAATCAAAAAGGTTTGCTGTACTTCTCATGCCTACTTGATAATTTCCCTATCAAAAATAATCCAACACAAAGCTAACCAAAGAAAAAACATTGGTCAGGAGCTGCCTCTGCAGTGAACTCAGCTGTGTCCACCTATCAGACTTGCCTATCAGATAAGGTGCCTTATCAGGTGCTGGTGCATTTCTGACTTTCAATGGGCTTCAAGTGTGAAACATACCAAAATACACAGTTTAAGTCAGGTAGCCTCTCTGGAGTTGTCTCTAGGTCTATACACATCAGAATTTGTGGCAACTGTAAGTTTTCTTGGCAAAACTTATCAGTACCTGGACATTAATCACACATCTTTTCTCTTCCTAATCAGATTTCCTGAACTCTTCTATGCACAACTTGTTTGGTCTGTCTTTGCCTCAATTCCGCACCTTTTGAAATGCTTCACTACAAAAACAGATATTGCCAGGCTTAAATTATTTACAAGTCTAAAGCTATCTGGGTCTGTGATGACAGAAATCAGCTGTTTATTAGCTGAATATCTGTTTTTTAAAAAGCTTTTTTGTTTTGTTTTGTCTTAGCTGCATGAAAGGAAAACTCTTCATGTGACCTCAGGTACTTTCTCTAGTGACCTAACCAAAAAACACTGATATGAAGGCTGGAGTTTTTGCAGAAGCAGTTACAAATACAACATTTTCCTTGATTCAGTACTTTTCCAATAATAAAAATGTCATTAATTTAATTTTTTTGAGGATTGAAGGCCAATTCTTCACAAACTGCTTTGCAATTTATGCTCCTGTTTCACTAAAGCTGTGTCCTTGTTGATATTTGTGAGCTATTTCAGGAAAGACTCGAGTGATAAACCAAGAACAAGTACTTTTGCACGGTACCTCTCTGTTGGGCATAGGAATGTTTGTTCCTACAGGCTTATATTTAGAACATAAAGAGCCAGCCTTCTGGTCTAAAAGAGAGAAATTATATGCAGAGTTAGCATGCAGAAGTGAAATTTAATGATATATATATATACATGTTATATATACTATATTACTAAGAGCAAAAGGGTGAAAATCATAGCAACTGGAGAAGCAGTTCTTGAAAGAAAGGGAAAGAAAGAGAAGGAAAGAGATAGGAAATAAGATGTACTTGGCTGGTATATTTTTTTCATAGCAGTTCATATGGTGCTGTGGTTTAAATTCATAACTAAAACAATACTCAAATAATAGTTGATAAGAAACTTAGGTGCTAGCAAAAAGGCCTTCTCTGAGTCTCACTGTGGCACACAATTGTGTGGCACACAACTCGTTGTGCAATGGGTTGGGAGCTGACACAATCCTGCAGACATCCTGAGCCAACCAGAGATACTCCATACCATATAATGTCATGATTAGCAATAAAAGGCAAAAAAAGCTTTGAAAACATTATGTGGATTTGGGGTTTTTTTTGGTTTGTTTTTTTTTTTTGAAAACTTACTGCAACATGGTGAATGATTGTCTTTGCATCACTTCTTTCATTCTGTTTGCATCTCTCTTCTTCATTTCCTTCAGGGTTTTTGGCTGCTTTTTCTTTTTATGCTTTCATTCTTCCCTTCCTCTTTTTTCTTCCCACTGACTGAGCATCTCTGTGGTCCTTAGTTGCCCATTAGGATTTACCAACAACAGAAGGCAGTGGTAAAGGTAAGAAAAAATAGTACTGATTTCTGATGCTCTTTATGTTAAGGTATATAGATTTTTCATTTGTAGCATATTATTTAAAATGTGAATGAGAAAAAATTTAAAAGGCATTGAATTACACTGGTTGTTAGCAGATACTTCAAGATTACAATTTCAGGGAAGAAAAGTCTTAGCATAGCTTTGTACTCAGAGTTATACAGACCTATATTAATCTTAAAACTTTAGCTGTTCCATTGTGTAAAGGATTGAATTATGAAACTCCTTTTACAAGCCTTACTATTTTGTTGTTCTTTTGAATACTTAATAGCACCACAAAGCAGTTACTTTTGAAATTACTGAGCTCCATGGCCGTCCATATAGTTGTTAGAAAAGCAGATCATATTCCTATTCAAAGCCTAGTGTCCCTTTTATGTGTAAACTAAACTCAGGAGGTTTCACAGAGAAGAACAGATGCTCATGCAGCTTATCCCTAATATACGAACACACATTTCTTTCTGAACTGCATTAAAGAGATTGTCTTCACGGTTTAATTTTCTCAAATTAGGCTCCTGTCCTCTGACAGGAAGCTGGATGGATGACAGAAGCTGATAATAGTCCTCTATGGTAGACCAAACAAGAGTCACCTTCAGTGGCAGCCTGCAAGACAAGATTTTTGAGTATTTTTCTATAAGCAGTGTTACCTTAGACTGTGTACTTCTAGATGAAATTGGTTGGGTTATTTGCAGTGGACAACTACTTTAAAACAAAATCACACAGGAAATAATGCCTTCTAATACATTGCTGACCACACCAAGAGCTCTTGCTATGTCTCTACTTGCTACTTCTTCAGATAACTGCTTTATTTTTCATAACTCTATATCCAGACATTGATTTCCCTTTGGCTACCATACTCCACTGGTTCCTTAAGTCTTGATCAAGTCTCTTTAAGTGACTTCTTTGAAGTGTCCTTATCTGAACTAAATATGAATTTGTTGGCATTGCTGAGAGCCAGCATATAGAATACATACTTTTCTATTTACTTTTTATTTATTTTTCTTTTATTTAAGATTTTTAAACAGTCTGCCCAACTCTTTCTCTGTAACCCAGGGGCAGGCCTGAGTAGGATTTCATCTTGCACTTCTGCTTCTGCCAGATGTAGGAAACAGTGAAAATCTTCATGGCTTTCTCTGTCTTCAGAAGCAAGAGAGTGCTTAACCAGAGCCAGAAATTGAACCTTACTGGCTGGAAAGAGACACTGGAGATCTTCTGATCCTCTGTTGCATTTAAAAGTCTGTAGAGACCCCACAATCCTTCCAGATAACGTCTTCCAGTGTTTTCCCATTATCATACCCATTGGAAGACTTCCCATTCTCTAATTTGTGTCCGTTGACTCTAGACCAGTCACCATGTAACTCCAAGAGGACTGGCTCCATCTTCTCTGTGCTCTCCCAAAAGGTATGTGAGGTCTTCTCTAAGCCTTCTCTTAAGCCTAGAAAGACCTTGCAGCCTCTCACAGCCTCTCTTTGCACACCATGTGTTCCATTCCCCTAATCTCACCAGCCTGAGGACCTTTGCTGTGCCCACTCAGTGTACCAGTATAACTTGTGTGCTGGGGAGCCCAAAACTGGACACTGCACATGACATGCAGTCTCACAACTACAGAGAAAGATTGCTTCCCTAGACCTGGTGAGTACACTTCTGCTAATGCATCCAGGTTGTCAATTTTTGTCTGTGCTTCAAGGGTGCACATGATTCCTGTCCAGTTTTTTCATAAGAATGTTCAGACTTTTTTTTTGTCAAGCTGCTTTCTCTCCATCCAGGACCCAGCCTATAGCATTGCATGGGATTATTTGCTCCCAGATGCAGGATTTTACACATTGCTGAACTTTGTGATGTTGCTGTCAGCCTGTTCCTCACACCTGTCCAGGTTCCTCCAAATAACAGTCCTGCCCTGAAGCATATCATCTGTTCCTCCTAATTTTGTATCATCTGCAAATATGTTCAAAGTGTCCTCTCTCTCATCCTTTAAGTTTTTAAGAGTCATTGGACAATATATTCCCCAATAGTATTAAAAAAGTTGGCTTTTTGACTGCCAATCACTGCTCTTTAAGACCAACAACAATCCAGCCTATTTTTCTCCCACTTAATTGTGCAGTTATCCAGTTCACAGCTTATGAACTTGACTGTAAGAGTACAGTGTGAGACTGCCAGAGATGCCTTGCTAAAGTCAAAGAATGTCACATGCACCATTCTCCTTCCGTGCATCCAGCCAGTTCTCCCATTGGAGGAGACAGGTTGGTCAGGCACAACTTGCCCCTAAAGGGGCGAGGGCTACATCTGAAGCTGCTCTCTAGAAGGCTAAATTGTGAGAAGGAATGTTCTGCAAAAAGAGCGCAGAGGTGAAAGAGGCCTTTGGTCCCCAGCATTTCTATGTGAATAAAGAAGGATCACTTGTCAGATCTCAGTCCGTGATACTTATGAGTCAGGTCATGATAGAGGCTTATATTAATTAAAGTCTTCTGTCCCCATTCCCAGATTTTCAGTAGTGATCAACCAACCCAATGAAGGATTAGTGCTCCTGCTCTAAACCCCATGATGCAGTTTCCCTCTCCCCCCATTTCTAGTTACTTATCTTGTGAGACTCACCCAGCTTCACCCTGTTACTTAGATTACCTCCTTAGTTACTGAAAAAATTGGGCTTTTCTAGGATATGAGCCAACTAATTTATTACTAACAGCTACCTGGTAATAAATGAGGATCATATTCTAAAAATAATAGTTCTTCTTACTGTGTATAAAAAACTCTGTCTTAGTTGTAGATTTAGTAAGATAAATCTCACATGGAAACATTTCTTTCAAATTTCCCCAGGATATTTCCATTACAATTCAATTATTATTAAGTGGATAGGAGGAAAGTATAAATCTGGATTTACCTCTCACCTGAAATATTCCTACTTAAAGATCCTCAAAGATTTTTGCATAGCTTATGGTACATTATATATCACACTAATGCATATATGATTGAGTTCCTTCTGGTGCTATTAGTTGTATTCTATTTGAAATGTCTGAACAATCTGTTTCCTTTTGCTGCTGCTAGAATGAGTTGTTTAGGTATTTTGGAAACATGACAGTTTTTTAAGGGATTCAATCTTGCCTGAGTCAAATATAATGGAGTTTTGCTATTGCCTTCAACACATGCAGGATCAGGTCTTCAGTCTTTTCACTCTAATGTGCTTCTAATTATGTTACACTTTTGTCCTTCTTCTGTGCTTTTCCTTGCAACATTAAACTTAATTTGTTAATTACCCAGCATTTGCAAATTACGAGGCAAATCTGGAACTCATTTCCTTTGCTGCTCGCTCTCTGTCCTCCCTCTTAAACAAATGGAGTGATAAGCATATGACTATTTTTGCTAAGCTTTTTGTCCTTTTATTAAAATCTAGTACACAGCGGTCCCCCCTTACAGCCTTACCAGTTTATCTTATACAAATTATTTTACTTTAGGTTTGCCCTGATTCAAAAAGACACTTAGGGTTTCAACTATCTGCAGTTGTGTTAGGAATAATAATGAATTTAATGAGACTGCTCATGATGAAAGTTTGTTTGTAATTACTATTTGGTAGTCAGGGCTGATTTCAGAATAAATTATTATAAGGATAAAGGCATTTATGAAATTCTGTAAATACTGGAATGGCTGTTTACCTAATTCAAAAATGCCATGTCCAAAAGAAGTCAGTTTTGAATAATGAGAGTGATTTAAATGCAGAATCCCATCCTTTACATATGTTTCTTGGAACACTGTTGAGCACCATATTTCTGCTGGGGTAATCATTAATGCCAGTCTGAGATTAGCTATGAAGAGTATCTTCTGAAAGATTATTCAGAGATTTATATCGAATAGAGAAGAACCAACCAAAGAACCAACCAAAAAGCTTTTTTATAAGAAATTATAATCTCTTTAAAGGTTTTCTCCACTTGACCTCTATTCATAGAGCTCTTGACACTGTCAAGGAGCATGTCAATTGGAATACAGATATCTATCCAACAGAAAGTGTCCTGCAATCATAGGATCAATTTTCTTAAGCAATTGAATAGCCATCAGTCAGCACTGATGCTTCATTTGGATGTTTTAATGAACTGAATCACATGCAAACTAATGATCTGTCAGAAGTTGAAAAGTCATGATCCCCTTTAGTAGTATTAGTCTTTATGCCCTTTAGTACTCTGAAGTGTTCTATCTAATTTTCCTTCTTTTTTTTCTCTCATTTCTTTTTCATAGTATTTCTGTTTTAACTGTTTTCCAAGCCTTGTCCTAAAGCCTTATTTTTCACAAAATTACAAAATATTTTTTCCAAGTTTATATTTTATCAGGCACATTTAGGTCCTTAAATTTGACTGTATCTCTTGGTCATTGAATTAATAACACTAATAGTAAATAACAACTTCACCTCCAGGCAAAATTAGACCTCCAAAACGAAGGTAGCCATGCTTGGTTGCCCATAATCATGAGAATGGTTCTTTAACTGTTATAGCTTCTTGATGCACCACCCTGGAGGTTCAGGTCTCCTATGATATTTGGAAGATTTCCAGGTTTAGAGTCTTGTCTCTGCAGCAGGAGTTTTCTGATGCTCCAAGAATCCTTACCGCAAGTGCAGATCTGAAGAGCATTTAGGCCCAGGACTGGGGGCTCCTTCCTCCAAGAGCAGAGAGCAGTGACAATCTGGCAGCCCTGCAGCCACAAGTCTGGGATTCAAGGAATCTGGCTGCAGGGCCTTCCACATGCCAGCATCTGCCTGCAGCTCTGCAGCTCAAACCTCTGCCCACCACCTGGTATCTCCTGGCTGCAGAGCATGTTCGTAGTGTGCATTCACTGAGCATTTGTGCTCCATGAACTAGAATAATGTTTAGTAGTATTTTTAGGAAGCTGACTTCTAACTGTGTTATGGCATGCTCCATAATTTATTGCACAAATTTTAGTAGCCCTAAGCTTTTCATAATATCAAACATGAAAAATTACAGATTTGCAATATTTTGATGTCTTTCTTCTGTCGTTTAATAACAATGTCGACAGTCATTACTAGAAGGAAAAGATGCATTATCATTCCCTTTTGTAATTTCCTGTCATTGACTACATGCCTTAGTGCAAGGGTCATGGTTTTAAAGATGGATGTCTGATTTTGCCTAGCTATATGGTCATGGTTTTAAAGATGGATGTCCGATTTTTGATACAGCTATAGTGGTCCATGTAATAAAAATACTTTCAATCAGCTGTGTGTACGCAAGGGCCTATAGGGTGAAAATTCATATCTGAGCCAAAGCTGCAAATTAATCATCCTAGAGACTCATCAAAAAATGCATTTTTCCCTCCATTCAGCTTTATTTCATGTCTTTCTCATTTGCAAAATAAACACTGTGCTATTTATGAGCTCTTGGTTATTCCCTTCTCCCCTTCTTTCACTCCTAAGTCCATCTAGAGCTTCTAGGAGTACTTACTGTAAATATGTCACCATCCTTTCAATTAAGCTGTTATGTGATAAATGTAAGCATATATACTAATTTTCATCTGCCTTTTTTCAAGTTTAATTAATATTCTAAACATGCATCAATCAATTCTCAACATGCATCAACCAACTCTTGGGTTTGCCACTAAAATAAGGATTAAGTATTCATTTGGCATGCTTATCATACACAGACTACTGCCATACTAGGGGAACTAGATGGAATAAAAAATGTCATACTGAATTTTTCCAAGGACTTTTTCTTTAAAGAAAAAAAAAATGGAAAATCAGTAAGCAAATAATAATAATAACAATAGAAATGTTTACAACATGGATTGGAAAATGCATTTGTCCTTGCTCGTGGAATTACCTATCCTCACATTTAAACCTACTGTTTTTGAAGGTGCATGATCTTTTCTGACATGAAATTTCTGAGACCTGCAGCAGTTTAGTTGCTCCCATTAGCACATGGAACACTGACTAAAAGTCTCAGTGTTATACAGTAAGTTCATTTTAATTGTTTTTCATCATATTTCATTCCTTTTGTAAAAATCCTCTAATTCACAACATTCTTACCAGAATACAAATAAACCTAAAGACCAAGCAACCAAAGAAAAGAAACTTCACCAAAACCCAAAAACACCACCCCAAAACATTTCCAATAGCACCAGCTATTAGGAGAGGTCATGGAAGTTTCTTTCCTTATGGATGCCTATTCATAGTTAAAACTATCTTCTTTTTATGCTTCTGAGCTACAGTATGCGAAAGTCAGTCCTAAGATATAATCAGAAGTGTAGGATAATTCTAACGCTGTTTTACAACTGATGAAATCTGCTCCAGCTCTCTGTACCACCTGTTAACCATGGAAACCATTCTGGCCAACAGAGTAATTCTGATCAAAATGAATTATTATTAATCTTACCAGTCAAGGGTGGATGGAGGTCTGAACAGCTTATGTTAATTTTCTGGTACAGGCTGAAAGGTTCAGTAAGGGTAAATATTAATTCCTAGACTGCTAGAGAGCAAGAGTACATAGTTATGAGACCACTACAACCCACTGCCCAAAATTCAGGTGCTAGCAGATTGCAATATGAGCATCCAGGAGTTGGACATAAATAAAGGTAGTTTTCTGGATGGTAAGGAGTTCCAAGAAAAACTGACATGAGAAAATTAACTGTCTGTTTCAAGGATAGTCAAATGGTGCTTCAAAACCTAATGCTGGAAGGGAAAATAGTAAGAATGTTGTACACAGGTTAGTGTTTAGACGGGTAAATAGTTATTCTTGCCAAAATGTACTCAAGTTAGAAAAAATGCTTCTGTTTTTCAAAGAGAGACAACACCCACAGTTTGTAATAAACATTGAAATCTACATATTTTAAAGAGATTAGAGAGGATGAAATAGAATCTGAATTCAAACTTCTGCTATTTGAACAGCATTTGTTTTTTATAGCAGGACTGTGGAAGCAAAAGAGAGGCCACCATTCTCCAAGAGTTCCCTGTCTCTTGAAACCTGTACAAATGCTGAGCATTTGGTGTTTCTGGACTTGAGAAATTTCCCATGTCACAAATTTTTGTTTATAGCAGACAACACTCACATAGAGGCCAATAAAGGTGGCCAAGTCCAACCCATTGCAATGAGCTAGGACATCTTTAACTAGACCTTAAACTTGAATGTTTCCACAGATGGAACATCCACCACCTCCATGGGCAACCTGTGTTAGTGTTTCAACACTCTCATTATAAAAAAAACTTTCTTGTATCTAATATAGGTTGACTAATGCCGTGAAAAACATGATATTTGTACTTTAAAACTGTAGAATTTCCATTTTCTTGTGGTTCATATTTAAAAAGACTAGAAAGAGAAATTTTAAAAGCAGAAAATGTCACAAGCTTAGGGTGAGGAAAGAATGAATGAGGAATCTATACTGAAAATAATTGTTCATGCAATAATTTTGTTCTGCTTTAGGTAGAAAAAAAAGATATTTTTACTTTTTAATCAGTAGATGTGTCATTTTACTTGTTTCTTGTTTAGTGGAAGAACAAAAATTGTACAGTTCCTAGTGAATTCACTTACAATTATATACATAGATAATTAGCAATTATTTCTCTCAGTCAAACTGTTCTCCCAGGCTATTTCTGTATGCAGTGGGTTTAGGTACCTTCAGACAATGGTTTAACTCCATCTTAAAATGGTGTTACTAACCTAAATTTCAAAGTGGCCTTTTATTTCTTTTAACCATAAAGGCAGCATGGACTGTATGTTCAATTTGATTTTTGAAGACTAACCTAGGTGAATGAATCTGGCACCTGAGGATCCTCCCACATGACTGAGTGATTTGGTGGTTAACCACTTGTTCTCTTTGCCCCAGCTATTGCCCTGCTGACTTTTAAAAAAGCAGTCCACACTGGTACAAGTTTTCTCTGTAGAACAGATTGCAAGATTAATAGCAGGCTGTGGTAGAAAGCTATTGGGAATGACAGGGAATGGATCATTTTAGTATAGTAACATACTAAGGCAGTGGTGACAGAAGGGCTGGTTTTAGGTTTGCTTTCTGGTTTTATTTTGTGTGTGTGTGACTGGATTAATACTGACTGTATAAACATAGTTATTTTCCTAGCTTTTGTATAAATAAAACCTAAAGGAAACATTCTGCCTACTCTAGTGATTTGGAACTGGTATGTTGGAAGCCAAAAACATGGAAGGACTCTGTACCTCATCATTGTACTTTATAATATCAGACTTTCAGTTTCCCAATGGGAAATAAAACAGGACTTCTTTCTTACTGTCTTCACCCTTGGTGGCCAATTAAAAGCTTTTTTGGTTCCAGCTGAAGACTTGGCAGGTCGACTGTTTTGGCCACAATGTGATGAGGAGTATAATGAAAGTTAAAGTTAAATTACAGTTCAACACCTGTGGCTGGCTTGGCTCTGTATTCACATTTGACATCAAGCCAAGGCAAAGCCAGAGTGAGAATCTTCTAATGTTGTTTCTTGGCAGTCAAAGTCACCTTAAATATCAGTTAATACATTTATCTTTTCTCATTTATATAGCTAGCTCCAGTGCTTTGACTTCCATCCTGCTCAAAGGGACAAACTAGGACCTTGGCATTATTCCATTACTGCAGGTTTGGCTGAAGGAGTTATTCAAATGTAAGAAACATTTACTTTCTGAATGGAAAAGATGAAGCACAGAAGTTATTGAACTTTATCGTGAGGCACATTGTTGTTTTCTCAAAATCTGATTAGAACTTCTGTTTGAATAGGTATTTCGGTTTTATCCCCACCAGTAACTGAGCCCCATAGAATCACTTACTCACTTTTCCCCCAGCGGGGTAGAAGGGAGATTTGGAAGTGTAACAGTAAGAAAATTTGTAAATTGAGATGAAGACTCTCTAATAAGTAAAGCAAAAGCTACATGCACAAGCAAAGCAAAACAAGTAATTAATTCACCACTTCCCATGGGCAGAGAGGTGTTCAGCCCTCTCCAGGAAAGCAGGGCTCCGTTGTCCACAATGGTTACTTGGAAAGAGGGAGGATATCAATTCCCCTGCTTCCTTCTTCCTTCCTCAGAGGTATATGATGAGCACAATGCCATATAATCTAGAATGTTCCTTTGGTCAGTTGGGGTCAGCTGTCCTGGCTGTTACCCCTCCCAGCTCCTTGTGCACCCCTGCTCTCCTCACTGATGGAGTGAAAAGGCCTTGCCTCAGCGTAAGCACTGCTCATTCATAACACACTCCTTGTGTTATCAACCCTGTTTTCAGCACAAAACATAGCCCCATACCATCTACTGTGAAGAAAATTAACTCTGTCCAAGCCAAACCCAGCACAATGGCAAATGATTTTTCTATTCTGTGAAGTCTTCTGAGATTTTTACATTTTGTGGCCTGCATTTAATAAAAACTAAGACTTCTGAAAATCTACAAGGGAATAGCAAGACCTGTTTACCACATAACAGCCGTTTTTCTGAGAACTACTTTACTTTCAGAGAATGGGTAATAAATTGCTTTTGAAAATTGACATGAATGTGGCAAAGCAGGCACTTGGAACTGGCTCTTTGGAGTAAGTAAAACAGATCCATTTATTGACTCTTTTGGGCTGTTTCTCTCAGTCTCATTGTGGTTGTCCCTCTTTGAACTTTTTATTAAATAGGCACTTGAACAGGATCTTTGTTCTTTATCAGGAGTGAGTACTCTAAATTCTCCCTTTTATGCAAATCAATATGCCAAAAATGGAGTAGGAACACAGAGCAAAAAAAGGAATGGCATTTATCTTACAAGCAGCACCCATGTGTATGAACTACCTATCTAGACTGATTACAGGCTACAAAAGAGAAAGGCAGTTCTAGGAATAATTCATCCTAAAGCAGGTATCTAATAGATCAAATAAATTCCATGCTAGCAGCGCCTATTTCTCTCCATTGATTCTGAGGGAAACTGAACTGATTCGTTTGTTGCCGACATTGTGGTTTTGCATCAAGGAGATAAGATTAATTGTACCTATGTTGTCACTATGGTTTAATGTTTTGACTATTTGTCTGAAAATAGATGAGGAGACTCAGCCTCCTTAGAAATATGGTAGTTGGTTGCCAATATGTTGCTGGTTCTTCATGGGGAGGTTAGATTAGTGATAGAAAAGGACTGGGGTAGGCAAGTGTACTATACTTGAGCAAGGTGTGGTACTGAAGGCAGGTGTTCAGAGATCAGTTTTAGAAAAAGAGAATACCTTTAATTTTCTTATCAGAGAAATACTTGCAGGTCTTGAAAGTGCTCCTAAATCTACAACTATACCATGAAATTACTTACTATCTTAATTATTACGCTGAGTTTCTTAATGTGTGTATACAAGCTGTATTAAAATAGGGTAGTTAAATTTTTTGTTCATTCTCTACCTCAATTGCTTTTAATGTTAATGATTATTAAATTACAGAAGTATGTGAACACTGACAGATTTATACTATATTGTTCTTTGACTATATCAATATAAACCATTGGCATTGATGAAGTATGTGCATGTAAGTATTTATGAATGCATACATACAGCCACAAAATACATAAGTAATTCTTATGTATTCTTATGTAGGCATGCATATACATTTTTGTAGCTTTTATCTGTTCTTAGAAATGAAACTTACACAAGTAACCAAGAAAAGACTCTTATATCACAGTAGAAAGATTAGGTCAAATATTTGTTTTTCATAATAGACAATTTTAGTCTCCATCTTGGCTCTTTTCTAACTGCATCTCAATAAATATATATTGGAAAAATTGCCCTTTTTTTCTATTTGATTTCTTGGCATTGTTGATTTTTGGTTATGTGTTGGATGGTTTGGTAGGAGATTCTGTACTGATTTTTTGATCCATTGATTTCCAGGTTGCTGCTAAAAATATTATATAACGTCTGTTGCATCTCCTACTCTAAGGCATTTTTCTTAGAAAAATAAATGTTAAGCCAAAAAATTAACAAACCCAATCTTAACTGGAAGAAACAAGAGCAATCTAAACTTAGATAAATAGAAAATCTGGGCCACTATAATGTAAGTAATTCCTTAAATACGTGTTGAGGTATACTGTTTTCATTCATATGCAAATATTATGTATTTGAAAGGGCAGGATTCATAGGTGGTTTATTGTCTATAAAGATTTATCTGTCCTATTTTTGCTACAGTCCAGAGGGAGAATGCTACAGAGAAGACCTCTTAACAGAACTGACTAAAACAAAGAAATAAATTTAGAGCTGAAACTTTAGATAATGAGTCACTGCCACAGTTTTCAAGACTGTAGTTCAATCTTCAAGACTGTACTGCTATTGCAGCTTCTGATAAAGAAATACTGCTGTGAAATTTTGCCTCTAGAAAAACGAAGTGCAATTCTTGCTGTTCAGAAGTTGAGAACTGAGACCAGATTGTGCTTTAGAAAATCATAGCTGTCATTTTTTCTACTCTTGTTCCTAAAGGAAAGTAAACTATGTCAGTTGTGTATATCTGACTCATTGCCTCTTTCTGCAGTATCTCATCCATGCTAGCCATTCCAGGGTGACAGCTGAGTAAAAGCCCTGACTGTGTCTCCATCTACATGTTCCCACCTCTCTCTCTTTTGAGAAAAAGTTGCAGCCCACAGAGATACCTGTTATAAATTCCTTTGGGTTAATTTTATCCTTTTGTGACCTGCATTTTAATACAGGTAATAGCAGAGAGTAGACAAGTCTGAAGATTCAAAAGGGCTTCAGATCATAACATTTATACAGTCACAGGTAAAGGGGTACCTGTGCTAAGCTTACATTTAGCTAAATAAATGTTTTGTACACACTAAATACAATAAGTATTCTACAGATAATTTTTGTGTGGACACATGCCATCCCCTGTGAATTTTGTGTTGACTGAGGAATGCACTTTATGAAGCACCAGGAACTTGCTGATTGCTTAATCAATATTAGTACTGCCTAGTCAAAACAAAAGTAAGTTTTAAGCCTTTCTGAGTTCAAGAAGAGTTTGGAGAACGCTCTTAGGCACATCCTGTGACTCTTGGGTCACTAGTCCTGTGCAAGGCCAGGATTTGGACTTGATGATCCTGATGGGTCCCTTCCAGCTCAGCATATTCTCTCATTTTGTGATACTATGATAACTATTAGTTAAATTGCAGTGCTGATAACACCTATATACAGTTTTGTTAAAATATTGTTAATACTCAGTAGCATAACAGTAAGCACAGATGCATACAAAGTTTCTCGTATCCATCTGCTTTTGCTGATCTTATGGTGACCCTCCCAGTGCTCTGCTGGATCCCAAGGCAAATGAACCATTTGCATTGCAGAATGAAGTAATACATCCTGCCAATCCAGTTACAGGAACTCCCGCTTTGGCAATTTCCCCTTAACTTTCTTAAAGCCTAGAGATGTATTTCTGTGAGAACATTTGGCGTCTTCTTTTCAGAAATGTTGTTTCATGTTAATTTTATGGTAATTCAACTTGGAATATTTTTCTTATCCAAATTACTAAAAGGCAGCTATAAAGCTCCGTTTCTACCCTTTGTCAGTGATTGCATCTGCTCCAGTGCATTCCTTAATTTTACTACCATGCTAGTATGGTGGTCAGTTATCAGAGAGCAACTAGCTGGAAATACAGGGAAAGGGCTGTGGAAATTATCAGCTCCCAATGCTACAGTCATACATATCAACAGAGGCATTCCAGGAACCCAAGTTATTATTGTGGCTGCACTGTGAAGAGAGCATGCTAAGGCTGCCCTTTGTTTGACTGTTGTATGAAACATAATAATCTATCATATGAGTTATGAAACCCTCTCTGTGATCTCATGTAAGAAAATATAAGCCTATATACTTAGGAAGTTGCCTAAGCAGTGAGACTTTTATGTCACTGGCCTGCCTCTTGCCTTAATGATTTCATTTAAACTAATGCCTGTGAAAGGTGCTTGACATTGTATGATCTGAGCTCTTGTGAAAAAAGAAGAAGCTAATCTCATGAAAGTCGCTAATAAGTATTAAAGTATTATCAATGTTTTAACACATTATTCACTTTTGTATGACATTAGGGAGAGGGGAGTTGACTGATGTGATAAGAAGCCAATTAATATGATACAGAAGCAAGTGTATGATAAGACCTTTGTTCAGAATATTGCTGGCTTTGGTAAAACCTCCCACACAGTCATTCAATAGATTCTTCATTGCAATTGTGACAGGCTTTTTAATGTCCAGCCTAGGAGAACATAGGGATGGGATTTGTTTGTTGCTATTTGTACAGCTTGGAGCATTATAAGAGATGAAGTAGCAACTTGGAAATCATCAGATTACCTCTTTTTTTGAAAAACATCTCTATTTCCAGCCCACAACTCAAATTCATGAGAGTAACTGACACTTCTTAATTTCATCTGAGTATTCAGCTCAAACACTATCCCTTCCATTTGAAATATTACAGTTATCATCCCACTAAAATACAGATATTTTATAATTTAACCTGGAGTGAAAGAGCTTCTCTTATGAACCTCAGGATAATCTTGTGTTTGAGAAATGTGGAACTCAAGTTTAAATAATATGGATATTTATAGGCTGAGTGTGCTTCGGTAAACACGTGAGCTTGAACACATATTTTAAATACAACTCCTAAAATATTTTATGTTTTCTACAAGTTCTCACATGCATGTTCAGCACTCTAGCTTTTCCATAAATAAGAAAAAAAGTATTGAATATGTTTCATTTTTATTGATGCTGTTGTCCTGTGCAGTATGGTGTTTCAATGATTGCTAAGGGCATCATTACTGTACCTACTAGAGTTTAAAAGTGGTGAGATTTAAATGATTACACTGTTAGATTTCCCTTTGTTTTTCAGTCTCTTTCATGGGCTGTTGCTTAACATTTTATTATATGTAATGGTTAATTTCTCCTTACTACAGATACTGTTTTACTTGTAATTGTTAAGTTATAATGGAGTCCTGTGTCTTTAAACCATGCAATAAATCTTACTTTGAAGCAATGCTGAAACTATTTTGACAGAGATTTGTAATTTTGGATTGTGATTTGCCTGGGATCTCCAGAAATTAGTTGTGCTGTGTCATTGTAAAACTATAATATTTCAGACACTACATATTTCCATTTCTGGTTATTTTTTTCTATTAAGGCAAGGCTGTTAATGGCTGCAATAAAAAAGTGGATTTTTAAAAAGAGATAGTTAAAGATGAAGCAAGCAGCATAGAGCAGGTGAATACGGAAGCTTAATTCTTTCTATCTCATAAACAGATAGGCAAGACATTAAAAAGAAGTGAACAGTGAAAAGTCTAAAGCTAATGAAAGAAAGTTAAAATTACTCTTTCCATACACAAAGTGCATTTTCTTTAATTTCATTCTGATCATAAGTTTGGCACCCTGTGCTGGAAAAGAGTGAGGCCAGCAGATGTTGCCTTCTAAGGCATGCTCAAATATGCTCTCAGCTTGAATTCAGAGGACACAGCTGACTTCATTATAAAACTGGGGGAAGAAGACGAATGCAAGATTTAAGATCTGGGTGGCAGCAGTTAAAGAAAGCTAATCATATTTTTAGTTAACTGTTTTTTTGAATTTGTTGCCAAAAGGAAGTTGTTAAACACTCATTTGCTTTTTCAAAGTGGAAAATTAAACCCTTCACCAATGTGCTTCTTTTTCTACTTCTCTCACAATAAATGAGATGAATTTGCCCTTTCTAAAATAGATATTGAACTCAGTAGCTTTGAGATTAAAGCATTGCTATGTGTATTTTAATTCTATTTTCATTACATTACCTTAAATACTTTCTTTTAAATTATTCTTTTGCATTTTATTTAATTATTTTCACTAAACTATGTTCTGTTCTAAACATCACCAAGCTTGTAAGTGTTTCAGGCACAAATTATAAAAGCTATTTTGTTGACATTCCCTGAAACACCAAAAAATCCAGCTGATACTTAATGAATTTCTCTATCCCTTCCTTAAGAGGCAGTTTCTAGTTTAAATCCTTCTCTGGCAAAGACTGTTTCATTGAAGCATAAATTCAGAGATCTAAAGGTTATGAATATAGCTCTTTGCTATCCTATTTATTCATCTGGGGTCATGATAGTTCAGCCTGAGATACCAATCCCTTTCTAAGAAAAAAATAGAGAATAAACTAAACAGAATGAATTATTTTCTCTATGTAAATAGCAAACATATTAAGTAATGTTATTCACTACATTTAAAAAATTGATAGATGCTCTGAGCAGGGTCTCTCAAATAAAAATACCTAACTACTGTCATAATAAATCTTCAGAATATGAAAAGCTTATCTAAATGAAGTTCTTCCTTGGATCTTCCAAAAAGCTGTACCTTTTTGAGGATGTTGCTGTGGATATTCTTAAAAAATATTTCCTTGATTAATGCTTACATTATTTAGCTCACAAGCTGCTTAATACTATTATCCAACAATATAATTGCTGATTCTTATTGCTATAAAGATATTTCACCCTGGATTGTCTCAGAATCATTTACTCATTTCAGTTATTGTGTTTCATAGTGTTCTAAATTTCTAAGCATGAAATGGATTGGGAAAAAACCAAAGTACTAGCTGGGACTGATGAAATTTTAAGAGAAGTCTGGAAGAGAATATAGTAATGTCTGGATGACTTTAGATCCTTTCAATTACTGACACTACAATTATCACTGTGATTTTTGTGATTCCTATGAAACACGTAAATTTTATATTACATTTTAAAAATGCTGTATTATATTATATTTAAAAAATACTTTTAACTGTGTTTAATGTTGGTCTGTCATGTCTTTATGCAAAAGGTGACAGTCAAGAGCTGGATATAAATGAGGAATTTGGTGTTTTTAAGGGAACAAGCTTGAAGGGTCATCATTCTTAAAATGATGACCGAGAGCAAGAATGCTGAAATCCGTTGTCGAGTGGGGACGTTTCACACAATTCTTGATCCTATGTTGCTGCTGTCAGCAGAGCCCAGGATGAAGTTTTGAGGGGTGAACCCAAAAAGTACAAAGAGAAATAGAAACACTTAAAAGTATATACTCAGAGAAAACACCAAGTACTTTAAATTCAGTGCCCACACCTTAGAGAGGTGTGAAAGCTCCCGGTGTAGTCAGTGATTGCTTAGTGGCAGTAACTAAGCAGCTAAGGCTTGGTTTAGCTGCTCACACAAATGTGCATGATACCATAAAAATCTGCTAAGGTCAAGCAAGACAGATAGCTCTGCCAGCTTTGATGGTAACTTTGATGAATTCCACTAAAATAAAAAGTTTAAAAATCACACTTTAGTTTATTCATCGCTTAATACTCTCTTGCTTAGCAGTAATCAATTTCCACACTGACATAAAGCCCTTGGCTTTTACTCCCTAATTTATTCTCTTAGGAGCCACATAAGTGCCCTGCAAAGCTAAAAGTTCATTTCATCTTTCTTTAATTGCACATTAATTTCATGTAACTTTTACAAGAACATCATTGAAAAGCAAGATAATTTGACCTATTCTTTTATAATTGAAGAACTACAAAAGCAGGGGGAAAAAAAGAGTTGCTGAAATTCTCCTTATATTAATGAATTAGGCTTTTAATTGATTATACATTTAACTTTCTGTTTTAAACTATGATAATTATAGGTTGGCTTTTCAATTTAGTTGGTAATCTGTTAATTCTTATTTAATAAATGTATTAATTAAAATAAATAGGCTTTATCTTTATTTCTGTGTGACAGCTATCAAACTTAACTGAAAACTTATGCAGTGCACTATCAGAGAGCACTAATAATTATATCATTCCATGCATAGTTTAAAGCCATCAGAAAGAAAGGCTAGCAGTCATAATTGCTAAGAGTAGAATATGTAAATGCAGTTCTTTCAGTAATTTATTAATCTGTAAAAGTTTAACCTATTTTTACTTGTTACAGTTTTTCTGTGTCTCCAGAGATTTCTTTGCATCCTCACCTCCCAAAAATACCTCCCAGCACCTCACAAAAAATGATAGCCTCAGTTTGAATTCAGCTTCTTTTAAAATATGAAAGGAGATGGAAAGTTTGTAAAGTGCAGCCTTAATACCCCTGCTTAAAATCATAGCTGTACTGATTTTGAAAGGAAATACCCAATAAAATCTTCTGCTTAAAATTAATTTACCTGTTAATAACATTTGATATTGTGTATGTGTTAGACCTGGCTGGGATAAAATTCATTTTCTTTGCAGCAGCTCCTATGATGCTGTGTTAAATATTTCTGACCAAAACAGTAATGATAAGACACTAATAATCTATCTTTTGCTAAGTACTGTTTTCAAAGGCATCTCTGCTTTTCACTCTGCTCCCTTTTCCCCTCCACCCCCCAGTGAATATATTGGTCACTGCTCAATAGGTCGTAAATTGAAAAATCTGTGCAGATCAATTGAACTTACCAAAGAGATTCTCCATACCATGCAACTTCGTGCTCAGCAATAAAAAGGGAGAGATGAAGTCTTAGGAGATTAGCCATCTTTTTCCTCAGGCCTGGCCTGAGGAAAACATTTATCTACCCTTTGAACACGGTGATTGAGTGCTGTTGCATAATTTTTGTTTTATTTTCTTTTTGTCTTTTCTCTTCTTCTGCTTATTAAATAATCCCTTCTATATTCCTCTTTTCCTTATTAATTAATTTATTTTAAAAAATCTTGATATAAAGGAGTTTATTTTTCTTTTATTTTTTCCTTTCCTCTTCTTCTATCCCAGGGAAGGCTGGATGGGGAAAGTGAGTGAGCAGATGTATAGTGCTTACCTGCCCACCAGGGTTAACCCACAACACTAGGACAACTTTTATTTCTTCTGTTCCCAAGAAAAAATAACTCATGGCTATATGTTCACATCTGCTTAGATCACCTTGATTAAAACCAGAGAAGAAATACAGTATGTATTAATTCCTTTATAATTTTTTTCAGTAAACGTGAAAAAACATCTGTCCAACTCACCTTGTGATCAGTTTTCTAAAGATGTGAGACACTTCCTTGATTAAATTATGAGCAACAGATTATAGACTGCACAACATTGTGCAGATTAGTTTAATCGTGGCAAGCAGTTCTGAAATGAAACATATAACATGTATGTGAGGAAAAAATCATTCTAAGTAGAATCAAGACGAGTAGTGACTATGAAAGACATGAAGTAGGTTTCTTTACCAAGCTTGCAAACGAGATCACACATCTAGCCAAGACTTTGGTCTTGGTAGTTCCAAGACTTGGTAAGATTCTGTCTTGTTCTTGGCTATTGGTTGCTCGAGTACCTAATTCATAATTCTTCTTCTTCTAAACCTCTTTATGCTTTTTTCCTACCTAAGCTGTTTATTTTAGTTTGCAGCAGTGCCCTACTATTTTCCCATCAAAATAATTTTTGCGATTAATTAAAACACCTTTTTGAGATTAGAACCTTATATGTGTTTAGCCCAAACATTTAAACTATTAAGTCTGTGTGAAAGCTGACAGACTACAGATACTCTTGTCTGGTGTCTTTGTGTGCTGTAATCTCTTTGGTGTACATCTGTCCAAGTTGCTGAGAGCTCAGAATAACATTTTCAATGCTGCTTTTCCCCAGTGTTAGCTGGAGCTGTGCACATGAAGGAGTAAGTATCAGGCAACAGAGCACAGGTATGAGATGACAGAAGCCATTTTGAGCCTGTTATATTGAAGGAAAAAAACACGCTTTAGAATATCAACTGCATGCAATAGTGTTTTTTCTTCTGGAAGATGTGTCTGAAACAACAAAACAGAAAAAATAACCAACTAATGAAAACAAACCAACAAACAAACAAACACCAAAAAACCAAACAACCAAAAAAGGCAAAAAACCCCAAAACACCCACATTCTAAATTAATCACTAACTAGAATCAGCAATCCTAGTTCATTTTTTCAGCACACATTCACTTAAGGTAAATCTCCATCATGTAATGGAAACAACACCACTTATTAACATTACTCTTTAACAGCACATTTTAATTTCACAGATTTGTTTTAAGTCACAAATTTACCATATCCAGGATATATTATTTATTTCTAGCATCTAGGTTCCAGGTACTTTTGTTTACATTAATTTGTATTAAATTTCTAAAATATATTTAGGAAAATAGATGGCAACAAATGTTTTCTTTGACACCAAGTTAATGTTTTACACCTGTAAAAATTATCTGGACCATATAAAGACACAAATGTGGTTTAACCACAAACATGCCCACCTCCCCCACCCCAGTGGAATAGGAAAGAGAATCAAAGTAAAACTTTTATGTTGAGATAAGGACAGCTTAATAATGGAAAATAAAGTAAAATACAATAATAATGTTATATAAGAATAATGATAACAAAAGTAAATAAGGAAATGATGAACAGTGAAATTGTTCACAACCTGCTGAATGATGCCAGAGCTGCTCATCCCAAACCCAGACTGGCTGTCTTTCTGGGCAACTCCCCCCAGTTCCTTGAGTGGACATGATGTTCTTTGGTATGGATTATCCCTTTGATCAATTCGGGCCACCTGTCCCAGCTGTGCTTCCTCCCAGCTTCTTTTGCATTCCTCCTCACTGGCAGAGCATGAGACAAGAAAACAGTCCTTGACTTAGTATAAACACCGCTCAGCAAAAACTGAAACATCGTGTGTTACTGACACCATTCTCAGTCCAAATCTAAAACACAGCACTGTAGGAGACACTGAGAAGAAATTTAATCTACCTTAACTGCAACCAGGACACAAACATTGAAACTTGATTCAAGGTTAAAGAGTATGGTACTTGTTTGCAAGTGTATACAAAGAGCATAACAAATCAAATTTTCTTTCAGTTAACAGTATTTAGAGTAACAACTACTTCAGCATAAGTTTTGGGGACAATTATTTTCCTACATGGTCATACAGGTCTTCCTACATGACCTTGTTCCTGAGAAGTGATCATAATCTATTATTTCAAAGGATAAAAAATTAGTTCTTGCTATATTCTGATAGTGCATCATGAGAGAAGTGGTGAAGAAAATATTGCTTTGAAGGCAGTGTAACCCCACATGTTTAGTAGAAAGAAAGCAAACCTCATCTATCATCTTTATGAAAAGTACTAAAATATGGTCTTTGATGATCCTAGCTAGCCCAATGGCATTGTGCTGCTAGTTATTAGCTGCTTGTACCAGGCCTTTACAGGCTCTGGAGTCTGTAAATAAGTTTTGCTCTCATACTGACACAGCCCAGTTACAGTCCAGGCAGTTGTGTTACCTTTGTGGTTGTGTGATAATGGCTTGGGATGTGGACACTTTCATTTGATCCCTATTCCATGTCATTTCTTATCACTATAACCAAGAGCATGCATTTGAAATTACAGTTTCTGCAAAAGAATGCACAACACTTAAATGTCAGTTAGATCTGCTTAATAGCCTATTAAACACAAAAGATTTAGTTGTTACTAGGAGCATAAATTCATAGCATTGCACAATCTGTTTTTTGTTTATTTAATCCTATAATTTTAATCTGTACACTCGCAGGACATTATGTTCATTAAATTTAATGAAATACTGGTCTTGTTAGTGTCGAAGGAATTTTGTGATTGTCTTTTAAAAATAAGAAATTCATATATGTTTATCAGGACTTAGTGGATTTAGATTTCCCTTTTGTTTCATTCAAAAAATTGTTCCTGAAGTAAAGGCTTATCTATAAACTTTTATCCATAAATAAGGAAAATTGTTTCCTTCTTAAGGGTTGTTTTTCAACAGTTTATACTTCTATAGACATTATTTGCCTCTTCTCAGAAGCATTAAAAAAAACCAAAAACTTTTTCCAAAGACAGGAACTTCATAAGAAATAGACATGGTCTGAAAAAGTTACTTTAAAACAATGAAATTTGTGGTTATCATCTAGCTGGTGTTGATAAATAGTTCAATCCTGGGGCATAACAAGCTGGTGTAAAATTAGACTCTCAGTAATATTTCAATGAAATGCTACAAATATACATAAAGTCTTGGGATGTTAAAATCATAAGCAGCTGGACGTGGAAATTAATGGTGTTTTAATAATTTCATCATCCTATCTCTGGTGTTTTTTTAGACCCGCTTTACAAACAAATTGTGAAACCTAGGGGCAAGTGAGCTGTATCTATGATAATATCTGTGTGATAATATTGCTAAAAACCGTCAGACTGGGCAGTTCCTCAGCCCCTTGCAGAACCATGTCACATCATTGCAAGTAATGATTTATCCTTTGTAATAGCATCTGCAGTAATAGTGCCTTGACCAAATGCCCTTAAGGAGCTTATTTCTGCAACAAATTGATCTTTACGTTAATACCCTTTTCTTATTTACTTCTACCACTTTTCTGTTCTTTGCTTTTGGCCAATCCTTATAATTTTCTAGACTAAATAAATCCCCTCTTTCTTTTATATAGTATTACCCCATAGGTACTTGAAGAGACTGATCATGTACCTAGTATTTTCTGTTTGGTAGATGGCACTAGATCATTTAGTGCTCCTTCATATGGTTTATTTTCTGGTTGTTGTGTTTCATTTTGTTATTGATCCTTGTAGTCCTGTAGTTTGTTCTGTCCAGCTTATTATCTGTGAGAAATAGCATTGCAGACACTGGGCAATGGGCTCACAGTGAAGACATGCAGCTTGCCTGCCCAAAGTGGAGCAGTGAAAGTGCTTCTGTTAATGCTGAATGTACTCAGTGTCCTGGGGGTGCTGGTACCATAAGAGATGGCTCCTTGGGGTATCCACATAGCACAGTCCTTACTGGTGGGAGAGGCACAAAACCAAGTAGAGCTTGAGGCTCCGTTTTGACTTGGACAATTGTTTTTGATCTTTGCCATGGTCTACACTGGGCCATGAAATGAAAGCTGTCCCGTAGAAGGTGTAGACGTGTTGAGGAACAGCAAGGAAAGGTCTAGTTGGGTTGTTCATACTACAAAATGTCAGACAGTTTTTGTTTGCAGATTCAGATTATTATCAGACACACTCTGTAAGATTTCATCTTTTTAATTCTGTTCTGATACTCTTCCATAGCTAACTATGAATCCAACTGTATGAATACACTTATGGTAAGTCAGGATAATAATTTCTATCTGGGCTGCTTCTGAGGGTATAAATTTATGTCTTACCATGTTTTAGCATTCCTTTAGTGATGAGGCTTTCACTGCTCCTAAAAGTGAATGGGCCAGGAGAAACCAGGGCTGATTATACTTCATACCCCACTCATCTGATAGCTTTATAGGTACCTTCAGGACGAGATGGGTAAGTTTACACCTTCTCTTTGTGCACATGTATATGCCTATAGACATACTCATGTATCATTCCAATGTAGACGACAGTGGTGTAATTACTTCTAGTTGTCTTAGAAATCTCAGCTGCAGAGCAATATGGTAGACTTTGTTTCTTTATGTGCCTTTTCTGGTTTTATTTGTTTGTTTGTTTTTCTAAGTGTGTGCAGCTGAGGTGTGGACTACAGTGATGTTGAGTACAGACATGAATATTTACATCCAAAGAGAAAATGTCCAGAATTTCAAGGAGATGGAAGTCTTTCATGATAGCATTACAAACACAGCAGGTAGCAGAAATCTTGTTTTCAGCTGCCACACTTTATAGTGCTGCTTTCACCTTGGATTCATTTCTAGCAGTTGGCTGCACCTGCACTCCCCCCAAGGGGCTGATCCCATGCCAAGCAGTGCAGAATGGCTCATGTGCAGGACATCACTCATGGCTACCAGACCAGACTTACCATGCTACATAGCACGGGGTTCTGGCTCTCTGCAATGCCTGTGTCACCCTAAGACAAAGGAATAATTTTTTGTGTGCTTTCTCATGTTGGGGTGTTGGAAATACAGTGTACTGCAGTCCTCAGCATGGAAATTTTAAAGCACAAAAGGGAGTGTGAGGTTGGCCTCCCCTTGAGAGGGTCCTGAGGGCAGGCAGGAGTATTTGCAAGCAGACTACCTGTGTAAAGTGTGTTAGAGGACTGAGCAGAGCAAAGAGAAAAAATCTGATATAGTCATGTATTTAGAAATGATCCCTGGACAAAGCTCTGCTCAGAACCATACACAGGTTTTCTTTTGGAAACAATGGGTTTAGAGAGATTTGTGTGACAATAAAAATTAGGGAAGGAGGATATGACTAAACTCGGCAACAAAGCTATTTACCTTACATAAAAGTATCTGTTGAGTATGGTTTAAGGCATTATTCTTTACTCCTTATCTCATAAAATTGTATTCCATAGTTTTCTCATTTGTAGATTGGTTGCAAAGCGTAGTTGCACAAGTATCAAATTGTTTTACCATGCAGATAAGGCAACAATGTATTTTGTCCTGGCTATCTCTGAGTAGTGGTATTTAATGATCTGACAGCCGTGTTCAAATGAAGAATCCATTACTTTAACAGCAGATACAGAATTCCAGAGAAAAATAATATTTTAAACAAAAAGTGATCTATGTGTGGGTGTGCCTCACTCAGCATTTATTACTCTTTATGGCAACTCAAACAATTTAAGCGATACTTCTTCCTACTCCAGTGTGTCAGCCTGGTTCTTTTGAAGAATGTGCATTCTCTGCAGAAAAAGCAGCCATTAATCCCATCATAGTTCTTGCATTTTTATATATTTTGCATGCAACTCCTGCACAGATTTAAAATAAGTTTGTGATGCTGGTATTAGGAAGAATTATGTTGATAATTTCATCATTGTCTCTTGCAAATCTTTAGCTGCTTACTTTTTTATGCTTGATCTTGAATCATTCATTTGCTTTCTTCTTGTGGTGCAATTTAATACAGCAGAACTTTATTGAGACAGTTTAAATGTTATAATGATATGTTTATATTGAAGCTCATTTATTTTTATTGCTTGCCAAAAAGAATCTGTGCTGAGATTTTGGGGTTCTTGTTGAGATTGAGTGTGGGGAAAGATACCTTAAACATGTGTTTTTTATTTCATTATGAGAATCATACCAAGGGTAAAGTGAATTTTCTATTAGAATATTTCTGACTGTATTTGCTCACTTCACACTCATCTCTTCTGCCCAGTGTCTAAATAAACTCTCTGAAACCAAAGTTGTCAGACACAATAAAAAAGATGAGAATAAAAAAGGTAAAGGATGGCAAAAGTAATTCCTATGGGAACCAGTTTTCCAAGCTCCATGGATTCTTCTAGTTCATCAGATATGCCTGAGGTAAAGGGCAATGTCCTGCATAAATTAGTCTGTCCAGAATCACACCACTATTGCAGGTCAGAAGAAAACTTCCGAGTTTGAAGTAGTATGCAAATTGGATGTAGACTTAGGATGATGTGGAGATGCATTCCTCAACAGTGACATGTGAACTCACTGATATCAGTTGGAGGCTTTCTAAGAAAACAAAGAAAGAAAGAATATGACCAGTGATTTACTCTAAAAATATTGAAATTTTTTAGACTAATAGAATCATACGGGTTGGAAAAGTTACGGAGTCCAATGTTAGACCAAACATCACCATGCCAACTAGTCCATAGCACTAAGTACCACATCCTGCGGTTTCTTGAATACTCCCATGGATGGTGATACACTTCCCTGTACAGCCCATTCCAATGCCTAACCACCCTCTCAATGAAGAAATTCTTCCTGATGTCCAACTTGAACCTCCTCTGGTAAGTTTAAGGCTATATCCTCTTGTCCTGTCTTTTGTTGCCTGGGAGAAGAGACCAACCCGCACCCGGCTGCACCCTCCTTTCGGGGAGCTGTAGGGAGCAATAAGCTCTCCCCTGAGTCTCCTCCTTTCCAGGCTCAACAGACCCAGCTCCCTCAGCTGCTCCTCATAGACTCACTCTCTAAACCCTTTTCTAGAAAACCTCCAGCACCTCAAGGTTTTTTTTGAGTTGAGAAGCCCAGAACTGCATGCATGACAATACTCAGGGTGTGACCAGCACCGAATGCAGAGGAACAATCACTTCCCTGGTCCCACTAGCCACATTACTTTTTATACATTATTATTTACACAAATTTTTTTTTTACACTGGTCAGGATTTCTTCGGTGATCTTAGCCACCTGGTCACATCGCTGGCTCAGAACCAGCTAGTTCTATCTAATATGGTATCTATTTTATTTTTAATATTTAAATATTTATAATGAGTTTGATTATTCATGAAAAATTACTGAAAACTTAGAAAAAATAATAGTTCTACCAGACTACAGGAAAATATCAGAAAGGCTGGAAAGTATTGTTAATTTCAACACAGCACAGTCAAAAATATTCTATCCTAAGCAGAGAAAAAAAAAATCACCAAAACTGGATTTTGTTTTTCTTCTTCTACACCCTTCTTTTCCATTAATTTTCTTCTCACTGAGAGCCATCTTCTCTTCTTCCTCAGAGAAACTTCTCAGTCTTACTTCCTGCTAGCTACAGAAGTCAAAAGTAATGACCACTTTAAAGTTTTATGTATTGGTTTCAAGCTCAATAGATCCAATAAATTAATGAGTACTATGGATCTCCTCTCTTTGACTTACTGCTTAGGGCCATCTTCAGACAAATAAAAAGGTTTTGCTTCCTAACTGGAAAGATTCTTTTAAAGTCAAAAAGAGTAGAAAGATGATAAGTAATTCTTAACCTTTCAAGTAAATGACAAAACTTTTCAATTGACATCAGCAAAGGCCAGGTTCACCCTCCATTCTTTGTGAGGTTTGAACAAAGCATGAAGATAACAAGCTACAGGAAACAAGCCTGGGCTGTCTTCTCACTTCTATTTGTTGCCCGTAGGTTCCCATGTCCCAGCTGGGAAACTGTAACTATAACTGTTATGCTTCCTTATCCATAAGATATCTGTAGTGATACTACTGATTCAGCAGTGCTTTAGCACTTATAAATGTCTCTCTCCCACTGACTTAGAATTTTTATGGGTTCTTCATTGTGACTTGGAATTTGAGCAGATGTGCAGAAAGAAAAATATACCATTTCTTCATTCTGAGGGATTTTTCACATCACTGCATTCTAAACTGTTTAAGTAGGTGGCTTTTTTTTTTTTTTCTTAAAAAAATAAAAAGAAGAAAAAAGAAAATATGAAGTGTAAGCATATAAAATCCGTCATACCTGTACTGATATATCTGATATATCTATTCTTTCAGCCTTTAAAACTGGAGTCTTATAAATATAATTTTATTTCAAGGGAAATGTAGAGGTTCTACACCCGAGACATAAGATAAATATAACAGGGTGAAAGTCATCTTTGGACTAAGCATGCCATGAACTCTGGAGAATCACATCTGTCCTTATCACAAGGTTTAAACACAAAAGGAAATTATAATTAAAGAACTGTAAATATACATAGTACTTTAGTGGCAAATAGTAAGTCAAGGTTACCTTCTCCAGTGAACCTTTCATGTATCAGGAGACCTAGTTACAAAAGTGAGTTTCCCCCTTCGGATGACTAAAGGCAGCACAAAATTATCCTTTTCCACTGTTCATTCCTAAGCTCTTTTACAATCAACTCTTCTTAGTGAAAAAAAAAAGGAATTCTTTAAAAGGTTCCAAACATTTACAAGATAAAGAGAGATGCACTACATTTGGATATATAGAGCTGTGCCTCATTTTACATGTTTCTGAGAAGTACATCATTGAAACTGAATTGGGACTGAATGATGCCTGGAAAAACCTATAGATTTGTTATAGCAAGGATATAAAAATAGAATGGGAAATCTATTTGTCTATAACATATTCAATAAATCTGTAAAATTGAAAGTGTCTTTTGAAGTGCTATAGACTGAAATGCCAAAACAGCGTGTTGATTTTTAAGCACACTCAGTAGAGTGTTAAGTTTATTAACATGTTTGCAGAGGTTCTCCATCATTAACAGTGGCATATTCACTAATCTCTTCTCACCTATCGCAGATGTATATTCTTTGTACATAGCTATCTACAATAGCCTATCACTATTTTAATCTGTCTGAATGTCCACATCTTCCATTAGACATACCTGAGTAGCTCCCTGAGGCTGATAAGAGTGAAGCGTGAAAGTATTTGAGGGCTGGTCAAGCCTAAAGGCTCTTCCTTGAAATTCTTATAGAAAGTTAAGATTAAAGTTGTTGAACACCATGATACTTCCTTAGTGTACCAAAATGATCATGTGATGCTAGACTTGACAAGTATTTCATCAGAATCCCTATAGTCAGCATTTGGTAATGTTCATGAGGGTTAAACAGAGTTTTAAGTAGTTTGTTGTCACCCCTCCTATTGCAAGTGTCAACCAGCTGTAATTTAAAAAATAAAAAACTTACAGGTGGTTGACACTTGTGGGAGTTAGTTGCTTCTTCCAGAAATAAAAGGATAAACATGAAAATCTAATCCCACATGTTCTGAAATGTATGTCTGTATGCATGTAGTGACTATTGCAGAAGAGCATCTACTGTATGTTTTTTATTTGATATCAAATCACTGTGCTTGGGAGAAATGATGGAATACAGCTATTTTTACTCTTGTTTTCCACTGAAATACTTCAGTTGTCCTTCACTTACACCCCCTCATCACACCCACAACACGTATTCATTATATCATGCTTTATTGTTTAGTCATTCATTAAAAAAAGGTATTAAGTTAAGATGTTTAATTTATCAGTTGTGTAGGATTCTCTTCCTCCACCTTTCTTCTTTAAAGTAGGATTCAATACTTCATGTGCAGTGATGTGAAGGTAAAAACTGAAGTGTTGTTTTATGTATTTCCTTAGGCTCTCCTTTTACATCAAGATTTATTTTTTTTAAAATAATTAGAAACATAATCCTTTAAAAGGCTCTATGGTAGAATAGTGTTACCTCTTTTTCCTATGGAAGCAAACCAAATTCTTTGTACATAAGAATTAATTTCAGTTTCATTGGTCAAGAAGTATCTAAAGGACTGTAGTCAGATTAATATGAAATAAAAAATGTGAAGTAGGTAACAAATAGAAGGATAATAAATCTAAACATAATCTTAAAAGTCAAAATCTTGCATATGCATATGCTCTGTACTTCTTTAGGGATAGTAGTTGTGAGTTTTTTGTTTACTTAAGTTGCAGGGAAAAGAAATATTGTGTAAATATATGGGAATGGTGATAAAACATTCTGGTCTTGAAAGTTTCAAGCAAAAGTAAAAAGAGGAAGTTTATTAGAAAAGTGGATAGAACAAAAACTATTTAAAATTTCGTACAGCATTTCACAAACTTTGCTCTGGTGCTCTTGCTTTCAATTTATCATCTAAACATATTTTTTTTTTCTCATATCCAGCTATTGAGAGAAAAAGATCACAGTAGTTCAGTTAGCAGGTTTGTAAGGGTGTTTTTTCTTTCCACAGGCTATCAACACCCCACTGTATTGTTCAGCATTTCAAACATAAATTTTGCTTCCTCTGCTGTTCTGTTACATTTCTCACATGTTCTCACTGATTTGCTCTTTCAAACTCTCAGTTCTCCAGAATTCTCAAGCACTTTGCCCAGAAGTATGGGGCTGCACCAGAGCTTTTCCATTGCTTAGGATGAGTAACTGAAGGCCTCCTAATTTATTTGTCTAAAACTAAGTAGTGATCAGGGTTCTGTTGCCTGCAATTTTGCATGTTTCCATGTTTTTGCTTTTTCTTTTAATACTACTGAGTTGTGCAGTGAATGTAGCAAGTCATAACAGAGTAGAACATTTTTATTATTGCTTGTGAACAGCTCTATCTTCTATCATATATTCACACAGGAATAAATACATTATTTACACAAAAAAGTCCTGCAGCATGGTTCATACATGTGTCACCTTGGACAGTGTCCCTGTGGAGCAGACTGGATCTGTCCACTCCACACCAGAGGGTTTCCTTAGAGCCTCATCTGGTACTCCTGTACAATGCATTAGTAACAGCTCAGGATGTTTTGAACTGATCTGAAGGTGTTGCAAACCATCAAAGAAGGGTTTTGTAGCATGAAACAAAGGATGAGTGTTGAATTTCAGGTTGGGCATACCTGGTCCTCAAGAATGCGAAGGCTGTTTTAGGATTCCAGTGTAAGCCTGCTCCAGAGTGCTGATAAGGGAACAGCACAGGGCACCACTGTGGTGTTAATTTTAGAAAGGGGCCCTGACATGAACAGCCCTGTGTGCTTCCAAATTCATAGTCCTTGCTGAGTGAGTTCCTTGCCCTGCAACCCCCAAACACACATTTGAGTTTTTTGAACCAATAATATTTTCCTCAGTCTCTCACAGAGCTGTGCTGGGATTGAGTCCTGCTGAGAGCTGGTTAGAATGCTGCAGACACCTGCAGTTGCAGTGGCTAGTGCTCCAGTTTGCTCCCTAATCTCATTTATTTAACAGTACAGAATTCTGTAAAATAAACTCTGTTTATTTCTTCTTATCTGTGTATCCTTATAGCAATGCTGAACAGTTACATCACTATTTTTATGGCTGATACAATCTTTGGCCTTTAACTGACTTTTTTTCTACATTCTGTATGAAGATATATCTATAAATATGCACGCACATAAATCCAGATAAAACTGTTTTCAGTATTTTCAGATATCTTTCAGGAAATAAAATTTGTCTCATTCTCAGCATTTAGAACTACACCAGCATTTCTTTGCACTAGTTACTTGGGTTTTTTCCTTTGACATAAAATTTCCCCCACCAGCTCCAGAAACTTTTGAAGTACTTGCCTAACACTGGAATATTTGTTTGTACTTCTTCCTGACTTCAGTCATCAGGTTTTATAAACCATAAAGCAGAGACTTTATAAACCACAAAGCTAACTACAGTACTGGGTTTATCTTGGCAAAAAGAGCCTTAATGCTCTAACAATTTTTCCTTTATAAGCAATGTCCCTATAGCACTGTGGATGCCAAAAGCATCACATGCTTCTTTTTGTTAATCTCTTTAGTAGGCTCTAAATTTTAGGTGTGATTTATAGCCTCTCAGTAACTAGTTTCTAGTTTCATACTCAGCAGTATCACAGTCCTCAAGTTGCTGACCCGCTCAGCAAGCTGTTTAGGTGAAAATTGTGGCACCTGGCTGGTTTCCAAGCATGCCTGGATCTCCATTATTCTGGAATCCCTGTGCTCAGTTATTTCAAACCAAAGAAACTTTTCAAAAAAAATTTAAATGACAACTAAAAAGAAAGAGAAAAAAACTGAGCTAACTTAAGAGAATTTAAAATTGAGTGAACGGTTAAGTATATTGACCAGAGTTTGGTATACGGGTAATCAAAGCATCCTTAGTATCCTTGTCTCATCAAAGTCAAAGCTGACTTGAAGAAAAACATGTGAATAATCTGTTTTTTGAAAAACCAACTATGCCATTCATAGTTTTGGCCTTACTATTTTTAGTATTAATATAACTTAGAAATAAAATAGTGGTTTTCATCTAGTACCCTACAACTCCATTACAAGAAAAGCAAACACTAAGGAAAAATGCCTTCTTCTCATTACTGATTTTTGAAATCCTTCACCTGATCAGGGCCTAAAGCTGAAATTTAATATTGATTGCCCAGATGTGCTGAGTTTAGTCTCCTTGAAAGAGATGGTATGTGTAAAAATGCTTGTTATTTACTGAATATCTACTTTATTGCTTCACTTTTTGAGCATCTCTGCCCAGCTCTAGGAAAACCCTTCACCCAGGAGTTTTCTATTTCTCTGTAATGACCATGAAGGACCCTAGCTTGTCCCCAGATAGGCACCTCTGTAACATAGATAGGTTATTTGGCAGAAATCCTACCCCTTCAGTTTGCTAGAGCCTTCAATCTATCATTGAAAAATGTTGTTTCATCTGTGAAAAAAAACTGGTATAGATTTAGCATTCAAATGGTATTCAAAAATGTCAGCATAGTAACTGAAAGTTCCAAAAATAATGCACAGTTCTAACTTTATTTTAAAGTTCTATGCAAGTAGTTTACTTACTTAATAGCAACCAAGCCGTGATTAATATCTACTGGCAGCAGTTCCAGCAACCTCAACGAAACTGCTTTTTCTACTATCAAATCTGGAAAACTTAGTGGCTTCTCACAAGAACACATTAGATAGTTTTTTGTTTATGAGTCTTTGCCTCCCAGAAGCCACAGTAGCAGGCATTGCCTGCCCCTTGTGCCCACTGCTCTTTACTGCAACATCATCTTTCCCATAGGTGAAAAAAACTGGACCAGTGAGGGGAAAGCTCAGCTTCTGGTTCGTTCTTTTTTGTGTTTTCTTTTTATGAGGGGGTTGTCTGTATTTGGTTTTGTTGTTGGTTTTATTTTTTTCCTTAACCATGCCCTTTAAATCAAGTAATTTCTCTCCATTGTACAAAGGACAAGTAACTACATTAAAAGACTTTTCATGCCAAACCAGTGCATAATTTATGGGTTTTTATGAACTTGACCACAGGAATCAGTGGTCACTAGAGATTATAGGGTTTTTAAACATCAAAAGCATGAACTCAAGAATTGCATGAATGACCCTTTTGTATGATACAGTTGTTTGAAGGTTTTCTTGTGGGTCCTTGTTTATTTTTCACTCGGAGTAAGGAAACATTGCTTACTGTCCTGAAAAATAATAGTTGCAAATGCTAGCATATAAACTGCAATATATGGTCAGGAGGTTCAGATAAGTAAAGTTCTGCTATGACAGCCAATAAATGCAAATATTGTAAGCTTCTGTTTTATTTCTAAATATCAGCATGAATCTTGTTGGAGATTCAACCCGAATGGTTTTCCTGAAATTAGTCAAGTTAAATCTTTCATGTAAAACTCAGCTATGACTGTAGGGAGTTTACTTTATTACTTTGGAATGTGGCACAATGAAAATAGGTTTTCTTTTCTGTGAATTTGGTAAGTTATTAGGAAATGGTTAAGGCTGTGAGGTGTGGCAAATCCTGAACTACATTTTTCTGAGATTGGGATCACATGTGGGGCAGCATCAGACTTTTGCATGGCCGTTTGCTTTAGATGAATGCTGCTTGAGGGCATGGCAGTGGAATTGGCTTCCACTGCTTACACAGTTACATAATGCACTTGGAATGAAGAAAGGGTGCTTCTCCATCAGAGAATCCAGAAAGCTGTGTCCCTTACTGAACCCACTGTTTAATATGCAGGGGAGAGCACTGAGAGGGGGAAGGCAGGGAGAGAGTGAGCTGTAACATAGGGCTCTTACACAGCTCCATAGCAGTTTGGGTGTTTGTTATTTCATTGGCTTTTGTTAGTTTGTTTTTTTTTTCTCTTCCTATCTGTGCCTGAGCATACTAATTGCTTCTTTTGCTCTTCCTTGTTAGTTCTGTTAGTTCTTCAAATGCTGTACTGTGCATAATGCCTTACACTGAGGGGGAAAGTGTGAAGGTCAGCTGGTAGTATGGCATCTCTTTAGCAAGAAGGTTTTACTCTCTAGTATTCTTTACACATGGTCTTTTCACTTATAGCAGTGCTTTGTATTTAATTTTTTACTTGAATGGATGGTCTGTTTCTGAGGGATATTGTTTCTTTTTGGTGCTTTGTTAGGCAGTCTTTTTTTCTTTCTTCGCTGTGTTTGTGTAGGTCATGTGAATTATGGCCAGAAGCTTTCCTTGGAAACCTCGGCTTGAATTTATTTGAATGAGGGGCCCAGGTACTGTTCTGTAAGAATGCCTTTATGAAAGGCCCATTGTTGAAATTTTGGAACAGGGAAGAATGTATTAGTGCAGCCCTGAAAGTGACTGCAAAGATGATGGTATGACACTATGTACTTGTGTTTCCTTAACTCTTTCTCAAATGGGCTCTGTTGCTAGTCAGGAAAAAAGAAATTTTCCAAATGCCAGGTCAATAAAATCAGCTAGAATCCGACAGCCAAGCTAACATGTCTTTTCTGGTGAGACATACTTTGGGCTTGTAACCTAATTAAAATCTTTGTTGCGGTTTGAATTTGAAAATAAATCAAGCTCATTTGCTTGTATGTGAACAGTAAGAGTGGCAAATTCACTTTTCCACAGTAAAAGATGAGTGTGAGAAATAATCATTAATAAGATCCAAGTTTATCTTTGTCATTGGGCTGATCTTTAATCCACTTAGAGTTGATATTCTTGGTGTGCCTTGTAAAAGAATTTAATTCACAAGACAGACATAAAACCTGATGACTGTTGGGTATTGAAGAAGATCAAGCATTTGCACTTATTATTTTGATCTATTAGCTGTCAATGATATGCAAGTGTCTTGAATAGACATAGGTACATTCTATAATAGTTATAAAGAATGCTTGTAAATATTCTGCCTATAAATCACCTGGTGTGCCTCAGCTGCATAAAGGCAGTGTGATCTGGATGATACAAAATCATGAGTGAATGCATGAGTGCTTTAGAAAGCCAATTTGTACTTAGTTTCTTACAATTTATTTTTTATATGATATTAATATTGCCAAGTTTGAAATATAAGTGGTTTTCTCTTACTTTAACATTTGGTATTATCATAGTGTATTTTGTAAGGATAAATCAAAACATGATATTGATTTAAGGTTCTAGGAATGAAGAATTTTAGTGTAGGTGAATTTAGCATATTACATTTCTTTGCAGTGTGTCAGGATTAATAGGAATTCCATAACAACATGAATAGTGACATCTGTGCACTATTCATTAAGAATATTTAATAAATCAAAAATCCAGGTCAAACAGCAGAATTGCAAGTAATAATAGCTTTCAAATACTAAAATAAGTGAAATGAATTTTAATGGCTAAAGCAAATTGCAGTGGCACAAACAGTTTCTCAGTACGAAGTACAACAGGAAAATCTGCCTTTGTAAAGACTCAAAATATTGGATATTTTTTAACCTCAAAGGAAAGTTTTGGCATACTTAATATATAGTAGCTGAACTGCTGAGTAACTATTGTAACTTTACTTGCCCAGAATTTTTGGTTCACAATTTTGATCTTGAGATCTAAAGTTTCTTCTCAGGTGAAGCAATTTTCACATATGTAGTAAAAAAGAGTGCAATTAATTCATTGTAAGTGTCTCTTACTAAACAGATACTCACTGGGTATTAGACATAGGCTCACAGACAGCATCCTTTAGATGGTTTCTAGTTTTGCAGTATGCTAGCTGCTTATCTTTATTATCAACAATCCATTATCTTTTTTCCACTCTGCATGTAACATTTGGATTTGGAATATGGCTTGTTTTTGCAACAGCTAGCCTATGTAACAAAATACTATGAACAGGTGTATAATCATAAATATTTATGCTTTCCTTTATGCAGAAATTCTTGTGTGTTAAAATTATGTAAGGGTTGTTTACTGATTTTATATCAGAATATTAATAATTAAATGATTCATGAAACATATGCACATTTCTTAACACTGTAGTTTTATACCAATATATATCCCTCTGTACAACCATCTGGCATCAGTTAGTAATAGGTAAATTGCTGTAATTTTAGTACAAAAGAAATAAATATGTCAACTCTGGACTGCATAATATTACTATATCCACTTACCTTTCACCACAGATTTCATACACAGAGCTATACTAAATGTAACAATCTTTATTTTTCCTTGTATTTTGTTTTCTTAGCATAGATCTGATAACTGTTTTGATTATGTTATAAATATATATATATATATCCACACATATATAATCAATGAAAACTTAGACACACTTATGTATGAATTGGCAAAACATTCCTTGTGCTTATATAAAGATATAGGTATGGATATGGAGATACATTCACATATACACCTACAGACACATGTGCATAAAGCAATGTATATGTTCAGTAACTCAAAGAATATTCCTCATTTAATCTCAGAAACAGTTGGGTATTTTTTGTTCTAAAAAGCCTTTATTTTTAAAAAGTCACCATGTCAATAGAAAATGAGAAGGATATATCAAACAATGGAGTGAGAACTGGGACAGAGGGAGATGAAAAGGATTGCCAGTTATTACAGAAGACGTCTTTGGCAATTGAGAAACTGGACTTTGGTATTTATTTCCTTCACATATAAAAAGAATTCACCAAAATTAATTCAGATCAATATATTGTAAATGGGAAATAAATGGACGATGTTTTCAATTAATTGAATTAGCTTAAATCTTGAGATGGGAGTGGTTTTTTTGTGTTTTTTTTCTGAAAACTCATTCATTTACTATTCACAAAAAAAAAAAAAAATAGAAAATCTTGAACCACCCAAACAACAGTTTTTAGCAAAAAATACCCCACATTCAAATTTGTAAATATCTCCTGTTCAGGAATGTCAATCACTAACAGAGACCAGCCCTGATGTGCAGTACCATGAATGGCCTTTCAGTTCACGATGGGTCAGGAGATGATTAGCTTTTAAACAGAGACACAAACCCAAGACAATGGCCTTAGATGCTACAGGAAAGTGATGATTTGTCTAAACGAGACCTTTATGTAGCCAGCTTTGACAGCTGGCAGTGGCTGCAGTGAGATGGACTGACTGGATCATCCAGAAGCTCTGCCTCAGGTTACAGGGAAACATGGATAAGCATTGTGCTCCAGAGGAATGCGTTCAAAGCAAGACTTGGTACCTGCGGAACAAAAAATAATTGAATTGTTGTGTTTTGAGGGGAAATATACATGGCATACAAACCAAAAAGAATCTCTCATTTGTTTCTGATCTAGCTTTTTTTCCTAATTTTTTGCTGTAATTTCTTTTTAATATCAGTGAAAGGATCAAGGTCTCATCTGGTGCCAAATGCTTTTAAGTGCTCCTAGTATTATCTGTGTCTAGAATGTGATTTGCATAGATGGGCCCAAACCTTGTCGAGGCAGGAAAGCCTTTCATATAATTCAAGACTGATATGACAATGATCTTTACATTCCCCTTGACTTTAGTAGTTCGGATTCCATCCTGGTTTTTGACAGGTATCTTCTCTTCAGTGCTATAGTTTTAGCATGTCTTTTGTGATATAGTTCTATCATTTTTCTAACTTATTTCAGCTCATCTGTTTTTATAATCTTTCAAGCCCTGTTTGAATTCCAAATTTATTTTGGAAATATGACAATACTTTGTTTTGATATTTTTTCTTCAAGACTAATTTTATTTGAGTATTCAATTTTTTTTAAAACCCTCTTGGTTTGGGTGGGGGCTGTTTATTTGTTGTTTATTTGGGTTATTTTACAAATAATGTAATATAACACTCTTGAAAGTAAATAGTATTAACACAGTATAATATGTTTCATGATAATTTGCAAAAGGGTTATTTAAAGTTTATTTACAAACAGTTAATTGCATCCATAGCATGTACACAGTACCTGAATAGAATTGCAATTTTTACCTATGCAATAGATGCAAAAATGTGTTATTATTTTGTCAGCATAAATTTTTGCATTGTATCCACTAAAGTGAATTGGTCTTTTCTAGTGTATAGTCTCACTGGTGCAAGAAGTTATAATTTTTTTGTTAGTGTTAGTTTAACATTTTAATTTTTTAATCAATATTATTATATATTCAGGAATTCTTACTATGTTTTTCTCAGACAACAGCAAGATATGAAAGAACTTGATCAGTTAGCATGCAAGATCAGGAGAGTAGAAAAAGTCTGTTCAGACATATAGATTTAATTATTTAAATACTTAAATAATAAATATGTATGGTTGTTGAATAATAAATAATTCTAAAATATTCAATAAGCAATATATTACTATTAGGTTTTCATTCTGGATGCTTTCTTAGTCTTCGTCACCACAATATCTAATCACCTAATTTATTTCCCACATATGGTTTCACCACGGTAAAGCAAATTAATTTTTGGTTATTTAATGTCATTTTGCAGTCTTCATTCCCTTCTATTGAGCCTGTATTATATATATATATAAGGACAGTGAATTACTGTGTTTCTGGGCTATTGTTTTGCCTGCTTCTTTACTAGCTTCTGAGAGAAAAAGTAGAATTGTGTAATAATTCAAATCTAAAAAAAAATTTATTTTTATTAGTAATGTTTTGTACCCTGTCTGTCTGAATTTACTGATAAAATTTTCCAATTTTTTGTCATCCCTATTTCTGTTTGTCCATGTATCACATTGGCATTATCTTTAGGGCATCTGTAAGCAACTGTTTTATATGAATTCTTCATATTTTTATTTTAGTAGAATCTTTGTCCAAGTGACTACCACAGGCTATCCTTACAGAATTTTTTTTAGCACTCATACATAATCCTGGACAGTGAGCTCCTGGCAAAAGCCAGAAACCACGTGAACCTAATGGAATCAGAGACAGCAAAGCATACTTTTGCACTTGTGTGTCATCGCATGCACAACCAGTGTTCATTCCTTTCCTGCAAGCCACAAGTCAAAATAACTCAATATGCTAAGCAAAAGAACAAAAGAGGGCTGGTTGAATGTAAATATGGCTTCTATCTAGAAAGCCTAAGGGGCTCACTTGTTCCTAGCTAATATAATAAATATGTTTTCTGAATGTCCAGGCTAGCTGTGTGCTTCCCAAACAATTATGCACATACTCCAGGACTGGAAGCAAGAGTATTTGTATGCATGCTGCTGTCTTGTTGGCAAGGCTGGACTCCTAAAATGTGTTCCTACCCAGTACATGATGAATTATTCTGCAGGCTAATTCTGTTGTTTATAGGTTGCTGTAGGCCACTTACGAGCGTGGTCATTCAAATACAGAACACTTATAAATTCTGGCTTTAAAGAATACACATAAACTTCTTGCCATGCAACACTAGCTTGAATCACCCAACCTGAATAATAATAATGTCAGTGCCAGGTGTTGCGGAATAAGTTGGGGGTTTTTTTATGAAAGCAGTGGAACGTTACTGTACCTGACTGTTCTTGTGGCCACTGATGTTCTTGAAACATTGTTCCCATAACCAAAGAAATTATGGCAATTTTAGGATCTAGGAAAATTCTTAAAATAAAACATAATTTTAGCTTAAAGAAATCACACGTGGTGAAAATTGTGGTCTCTTGTAGAAGATAACAAAGTTTTGAACTGCTCATATCTTCATCATTTAATGAAATTTGATCTTCAAAATTCTGGCAGATTTTTGTTTGCAATTTTAATTTTAAATGCTATAAATATATGATCTTCAGTTTTAAAATATTGAGTGCTCTCTTTAGCCCACGGTGATTACTTATGAGTAATAATGCCCTGGCAAGAATGGAAGTCCTGGAAAACCCTTGATTAAAGTAGGATGAAGATTGTGGCTATTAAACAAGGTTTTACTTAAAGTAGGAGTCACTTTGCATGTGACTGTGATGCATCTACGAGCAGAGAGATGCTGGGGTGTCTTGTGCCTGGGCAGGAGTGGGTGCTGTGAATTTAAAAAGGAACTGCTGCATGGAAGCACAACACTTCAAGAGAAAATTTGAAGCATATTTATCAAAGCCTCTAGTAATAGGCTTGGATTAGGCTTGGTCTGTAAATGAATTGTGAATTAAATTTTATTCTAATGTGGATAAAATGTTTTTGTTTTTGTTTTATTTTTTCTGACATGGAGTCCGTTGTAATTTCAAATCCAACTTTAACAAACCTTTTCAGCGCATTATTTCTAGCCACCTTTTAAATAGTTATGTATTTTCTACAGAGCAAGGAACACTTACACAGCAAGAATAGAGACGAAAGCAAATAAACAGGCCATCCAGAAAGTACCTCTGCTGCTCTCCCAGCAGGATCTCAATAATGGTATTTGAATGCAGTGATTGAAGTAGTGAGATCTCCTAGCAATGAACTCATATGCACTTAGTGATTCACTTTTAAAAATCCATTTGTAATAAATTATTTCATGACATTCCTTTAATTATTTATGATACCAAATGGTCATTCAACATTCTGACTCATGGCTTGATCCACTTACATAAACATAGCTATTCACTGCATGACTTTCAAGGGTGCTAGGCATTTTTACTGTACTCCAGCCTGGTTTAAAATGTTATTCAAACTGCAAACAGAGGCCAGAATTGATTAGCTGTTTTAAAATCTAAGCCATAACTTGCAATTGTGGCATTGAAAGCCTCATCTATATCATAGATCTGTATATATCTATATGATAGATCTGTGTGTATCTAAATGTATGCTGCACTCAGAATAAGCTTGTTTTAAATAAGTATGTAAATATATTAATACACTTCTGAGGGTTTTTTGTTAGTTTTCAAATTTTTATTGAAAATAAGTACTTGATTTAAATTCTCTACCATGATTTAAAACATAAAACAATGTGTCAATGGCAATCTCTGTACTGCTAGTCTAACTAGTGGGGTTGCATCTCAGATATTTATCTCCTCTTGGGAATTAAGCTATGGAGAGTTACCAGGACAATCTTCTGCAGAGTAATAAACCCTCCAGTACGTGGTGGTCCTTTTGAGGAAACTGTGCATTCAGAATGGAAACGAACCTGCTTGCAAAACTCAAATGCATACTGGGATAGGCAGCTTTGAGCTGAAGAAATCCCATTTTTCTGTTATGTAGAAAGCTGGCTGGTATCATTAGAGTCTTCGAATATGACATTGACAATTGAGATGAGCATCTGGTAGCATTTGATAATGGTCTACCACTGGAAATAAGGTAATAAATTTCCCTGTAATGGTTCACTGCCAACAGTGCTCATTTATGAGTGAAACAAGATGACCATTTATTTTCCCAGTAGGGCAATGCTGCAGATTTGTGTTCTGTTCCTTTTGGTGAAGATCTGAAAGGGCTATTAAAGATATATTATTGCAAACTAAGTGCATTGCTTTCAAATGCTCTGTGTGACAATTCCTTGTTGTAATTATGTTTTAATGTCAAACACTTTGCAGATATATTTATGCAGGAATATATCTGTGCAGAATGTGCAGAATCCAGCTCTTTCCTCTTTACTACAAATACATGGTTTCTGCATTCAAAGAGCAAAAGCATAAATTTTCTGTTGTAGGCTGGAGGAAATCTGTAAATTGTGCTATTTTAACAATGCAAAAATCAGCTTAAAGCTGATTCATGTGCACTTAAAACAGCCTTTGTTTCTGCCACCTCTGAAATAGAAAATGCTTCAGGGCCTGGATTCACAACCAAGCTTATCCAAGGGAATTTTTCACACTTGCTGAAGTATGCACATTTAGGAGGTATTCTTAATTACAAATCCAATGTTGGATTTTTGTTTTGCTTTCATTAGCTGTGCTGTGTTTCTGGGTATAGCAGAAACTCTGCGCTATTTGGGCAAAAATCTAATGTCAGTGTAGGCTGATATCCTGTGCCTTTAGACTTCTGATATAACTGCTGGAGAACACAGGCACACTTCTACACTGCAGGAGTAGCTGGGTTAGCACTCAGCTTCCTTGCGTTGTCATAAGATTATGACAGCTTTGTTAAAAGCTTTCTCCTCTTGTCTCATTGCTAGTGTGTCGAGAGGAGAAGCTAGGTGACTCCAGTTCTCTGCAAAAACATCTGTGCTGAAGCACCAGCCAGAACTGAGACTGTGTGTCAAAAAAGACTAGCAACTAGCACCCGTTTGTCAGTGTAGTAGTCTGGATTTGATGATTTGGAAGATCACTTCTGCTGTGCTTTTCTTGTTAAGATGCTGAGCAGACATCTGGGGACGTTTTATGCTCACTGAGAGTGTGACGTACTTTGCTGAACGAAGTCACAGTGTATGCTGCTCCTGCTTTTTCAGTTAAAAAGATCTTTTCCTTTTTTTAAGCCTTTGTACCTGGGAGGGTGAAGGGTGAAGGACAGTAAGCTTGTTCATGATAAATGAGCTGCTGCAGTAAAAGGCATTGTATTGCTTACTGTGTGTACTTGTCGTTAAGGAGAAATACAGTTGTAACAGCATTTCAGTTTCTGCATTACATGCATTTAAGTGCCTGTCCACTAAGGACGCCTGCTTCCACTGATTCAAGTAGGAAAGTTGGCACATTATTCCCCAGTGCACTAAACTCTATGTTGGCTTCCATTAAACGCTGCCAGACAGGCAGAACAATATTTGAAACAAGACTGTTTGAACAGAAATGTAATTGGACTCATTTAAAGTCTTATTACAATGAAATCTGACTTCCTCCTTGTAATTTGACTTGTAGAAACCTCTCAAAAAACATTACCTTTTGCCACAGGCTGTAAATTTAAATTCTGCACTAGGTAAGCATAATGAGAAAAGAAAGTTCTGACATGGCTGGAGATCATATCAGGTCTGGCTTGATTAATTATTTCCACACGATCAATCAGCACCTTATTTAGATAACTGGAGGCACTCACTAGTTAATTTGTGGGAGTAGAACAATGGGGGCAAGCATTTATATGATCAGTCAATACTCCAATTAGTGTTAGAAAGTCAAATAAAGCCTTGAAAATAGCTAGGAGAAGAAAAGGGACTGAAATAACAAGGCAGCTTCTCTGGTTTTAGATAGACTTTTTCTGATTACACTACAGTGACTCCACTCACCCTCTCCAAAAGTATTTGCCTAATCTTTCTAATCATCTGCTTCATTAAATATAAATACATATATATATATAAAATTTCTGTATACTTTTAAAGCTAGCTAAAATAAATACCAACAGTGGATTCATATAAAATCCCTAAAATTTGCAGCCCTATATCTACTTGTTGCTCTTCTATCTTAACAGGACTTGCTTTCACCTGCAAAATAGACATTAGATCTAGGGAGTAAAAAAATGCAAAACTTTACAAGGCAGAATTCATAGAAAGGATCAATTGCTGCTCCATTTACTGCCTGCTGCAGGGATAATTTTGCCTGAAATATGTGGGGGCCAAATCTGAACACTGACTCCTGCATTCATAATAAAATCTCTGGCCACAGTGTCGTGGGATAACCTGGCAGAGGTTTATGACAAACCCTCTCCAAAATTAAATTGCTGTTGTTCCCCACAGTATCTAAACATCAGCAAATGCTGATATATGAGGAAAAGAGAAATAATAATTTTAGATAACATTATAATTCTCTGCCTTCTGCTTGTAAAAGGAAAGAAGCCAAATTCATAATCTGATATTTCAGTTAAACCATTTTTATCAACATAGGATTGATTTCAACAGAATCTTCTGTGTGGAAAAAAAAAAGTTTAGAAAATTAACAATATTTTTAAAAGAAAAATTTTGAAATTTTAGCATATTTAAACCTGCATAGTATCAGTTAATCAACTCATTGTGTCATAAAAGTATCAATGAAGTAATTTTATTATGTCTTTTTTTTTATATTAAGTAAGAAATTTTAGAAGGAGAATTTTGGCTTTGTGTTTGATGAAAGAAAAAGGAAGTCTTTTTGCACACACCCTTATTTGGTAAAAATATCATTACTTTTCTTAGATTTTTTTAAAAGTTAGATCACTAGCTTATTCTATTACTTTTATATTTGATATCTCTTTTTTGTCCTTAAAATCATAATTTCTCCATAACATCAAGCAGAGGTTAACTTAGATGGGAAGCCATCATAAAAACCACCAGCACAGTGGCAAATTTTAGGTTCTGCAGAAATGTAAGTACAAGGATCAAATTGGGAAAATAAATGAATGTAATATTTGAAAAACCCCCAGTTATACAACTCAAAGAGAATCTGAGGTACCTTATTGTTAGACAATTGACTTGACTTCCAAAGCAATGACTTTTGTTATTGTGTGTTCCTGATTTTGTCAGCCCTTCAGGGAGAAAAATTACTTATCTTAAGGTATGCAAGTAAACATATAAACAAAAAATATTTGCATACTTCTGTAGCGTAAAAAATAAATTGGTTTATTGTTGCTTGGTACTGCTTCCTATTAGAAATTCTCTCAGTTTCTTGGACAATTTTTGAATCAGTTTCTAAATAAAATCTTCAGTAATCTGCATGTAGGTGCTCTAAGATGCAATCTAGTTTACAAGTCCTTGGTCTTGTTTAACCTTATTGGGCATAAGTTAAGAAGGTAATAGGTTGGAATTATTTTGATATTTTTTAACATAAGTGTAATTATTCTATATTATAAGTGCAACAAATGTGGCAAGAAATTATTTCTCTGCTTACTTAGGTTAAACCAAATCAAAGTGTTTTAAGGATTTTTGAATCCTGTGTAATTAACAGGCCAGTTGGATAAACTGTGTGTTTGGCACCACTACCAGCAATACAACAGATAACTCATGATATTGTACACACATAAAGTGTACCCCTACACATCTCCAAGTGCCCTCCAATAACTCCAGGAGGCTCTAGCTGCACACACACAGCTATGTGCTTCCGTGCACACGCAAACTCGTGTCTGCTGGCATTGCAAGTGTGCTGGCTCTGTGTGTGACCTGTGCCTGTGCTTCTCCCTGCAGCCCGTGGTGGGTGTGGAAGCTCCACTGGGCTCACACCGTGGTCCAAGGTGAGGTCCCCAGCATGTGCCCACCTTGTCATGCCATGCCCCAGCTGGAGTGCAGCTGCCTGTACTGTCAAATGAGGCAGAGACACCATTAGACCCAGAAGGAGGTCAGGACAGTGGTGAGGTGACTTGAGGCAGCGTAACACAAGGGTTGGAGTCCTGCTCTGTTACTTCTCTCCCCCATCGCAAAATGTCGTGCCTCCTTATTCTTCCAGTCAAAATGATTTGTTTCTCATAAGTCTCTTGCAATTATCTGATTATTGCTTAATCCAAGTGATGACAATTTCATGCAAGGCTTGTCATTGGTAATTTCCTCTTTAGGGGTCTCTGGTTTGGGGCAACATTGTCTCAGAATAGTATATTCTATTTACACACACTGTTAAAACTCACTCTACTGTCCATTGCCATAATCTGTTTTCAGCCTGAGCACATTAAAAGGAGGAATCTTTGCAGGTTCCTCTATGGCAAATCATCTAAGAAGGTTTAAGCATAAGAGCTTCCAAAGTAAAAGAATGTTAGGGAAGAGAGTGTGTTAATAACTGTATTTGATCTTGCACCCTAATACTGGCTAATATTTGGTCTATTAGCATGGCTATACCTTGAAAAAGAAGCATATGAAAGAGAATTTAGTTAAGCTTCCTCTGACAAAGTAAATAATTTTTAACAAGAGAAAAAATATTTAAAGGGGCATGGCAAAATAGGAAAAGGTGGTTGTGTCTTTTACTGTGTGTCATCTATATCCTGTCCAGCCTGATTCTTTTCCAGCAGCTCCTGCAGAAACCATAGATGTGGTAATGTATGCCCTTTACACATGGCTGTATGCCAAGCCATAGGATTTTGCTATAATTCTCCTTTCCTACACCTCTTACCATATTGAATTTGTCCTTGGAATGGACAACATCATTAGAAGTGAAGACTTAATTATAGCCACTTAGAGACAATTTAAGAACTGTTGTTTAATTTACTGCAATGTTAAAGTGGAAGCTAGATGGTAGTTTGGAACTTCAGCAGTTTTAAAACACTGGCACATAAGACACTTAGTCAAAGGTTTGTGTAGCACAAATTCATTCTCAAGGAGAAGTGAAAGCAGTAAAGGCTCTCAGACTAAATTTTTTAAAGCACCAGTACTGAGGAGTAATCTGACCGAGTCTTTTCAATTTAGTGGATTTTTATAGTTGCTTTAACGAGTCTGGGGTTTATCTTGCCGAGCTTTAGACATTTACAGGATGCACATCTGCACTGGACATGGTTAACCTTTCAGAGAAAGATGTCCATTTTAGGGTATAACTCATTCATCTATTTTGGTTCACTTCTTTATGTAGAAATGAATCTTATGCTAGACAAACTTGTTTTTCATTCATTACAAAAGGTGCCTAGGGTGATTACCTCAGATGTGGATATTTAGTCTTATTATAATGAATTCCATTCCAGTTGCCTTATAAACCATAAAACATTTGCTTCTATTCAAAATGCATGTGTATGAGGTTTTTGATGGATTTGTTTTTCATATCTGACAGTATCTAATTTAATCTTATTACTTTACCGTCTGTAATTCTGGGCTCTCTTTTCTAGTCCCTATACATGTGAATTTGAAAATACATATCATCTGTCATACTCCTGAAAACATGGTAAACTCATGATAACTCTGTTAGCCTATGACAACTTTGTATCCAGATTGAGGAGAATTAAATTAACGTGGTTATTTTTCAAAATTGTTGTTGATGTTTTTCTCTTTATTAAGAGACCCTGCTGGGGAGTCAGATACCCAGGGATTTTGATTACTTGTTCAGTAATTCAAATATACAGCAAGTTCTCCATTTCCCTTTGAATATGAAAGGTACTTGTTCCTTAAAACTGAGTAAAATTTCCAGACTGCAGTTGGGTGAGGATGGGTTTGTCCGTTTGAAATTAGTGAATAATCCTTAGCAGTTTTAGGAACATTGTCCCAATAAATGGATGATTTCCAATTTTAAAATATTCAGCACAGTGTAAGAAAATAAAATCAAATCCCTGCAGATTGGAAATGAAGAGTTGAATTTTAACTGGCACACACAATATGTCTTGCTTCTGTAGGTAAGATTTGGCTGATAAATGTGCTTCAATTTTTTTGTTATATTCCATGTAATTTTGTAATTCAGTCATTTACTCCTACAAAGAAAAGAAAATACATTTCTATTTAGAAGAAATAAATTTTTTAACAGCTGACCTTGCATTAAATTTTTGGTTTCTGTAAGTGAACATTACTGATGGTTTGGCACTGGTAGTTTGTTTCTAGTTTCCTCCAGTAGAAGAGTAGCACAGAAATGGCTTCCCCAGCTTTCCTGAAAGCTTGTAAGTGGGCCTGCCAGATAGGAAAGTATGTAAAATCAAATCCTAAGGCCCATGAAGGAAACGTTATAATGCAGATTACAGACTTTTTCCAGTTGGTTTATTTGTTTCAGTATGTTTTTTATAAGAGGACACTGCACTATCTTTGGGTTACAAGGCTAGATTCAGCCAGCAAATTAATAAGGTGGGGGGATATGAACCTCTTTTCATGCTTTACCGCCGATTAAAGGACAAAAAAGTATGTTTCATGGCTTTGCACTGCATTTTACCTTCTCTATAATTTTCTACAGTTCTGAGGTCCTGAACAACACTATCTGCTGGAATTGTAGAAAGTCTGACATGAGAATCTCACAGGAAATAGAGTTCTCCAATAGGAACATGAGCTACCTCTGCAGCTGGGGAGATGGGTGTGAATGGGGAACAAAATGTTGTATCCTTCTTCAGTTAAGTTGCTGCCCCTGCCCTGCTTAGCATAATGGTGACATGAAATAAAGTTTAAATCAAGTTGCTGGCTACTTTAAGAAAAGGTATTTTAAGTTTTTTTGTGATCTACTCAATATTTGGCTGGTGTGAGTGGTCAGAGAACCTTTGCAAATGTTCCTTAATGAGACCTAGAAGAAAGTAATAGCTATATACATAATGTTATGAAAAATAAAATAGTCTTCAACCATACTACTTTCTCCCTTTTACTTGAAAACCATTTTTCAACAACAACACTATTAACTATAGAAAAATGTTTTATTTTAAAGGATAAAGGAAGAAAATTAGCATTTCCCTTACCAGCGGATGTATTTTTTTCTCTTGTGTATAAATGCACACAGCTCTCATAATCCTCAATGCTCTCAATTATTTTTAGCTTTGACTTAATATTAAGTGGTGAATATTATCAGTTTCAATGTATTTCAATATATCTTTTATTTCTGAATTTCAGTTCATAATTTTTTATGCATATAATTGAAATGGATTTTAATCTCTGCCTTAACAGAAGCCCATATTTAATGGACTTCTACAGTATGCCCAGTCAGTTTGAACAATAAAAATATTTTTTCATTTGATGTAGAAATGGATGAAGGAAAGATGAGAAGTTTTAAAAAAGTTCAAAAATATGGAACTTTAAGATAAAATATTAAATTATTTATACTATTTCTTAGCAAGATTCCTGAAGCATTCAAACACATAACCCATTGTTTGCTACATGACATTCCTCAGATAGTTAGATTTTTTTTCCCTCCAAACATTTCCATTTCTGCAGAATCTATAAAATTTTGAAAATGCATTTATTTTTTCCCCTGCCCCAGAAAGAAAGTATCAGAGTACAAATTTTGTTCCTCAAAATAAGACTTAGAATTAGGTTATTGCAAATGATTGTGCCTTTACAATTATTTTTCATTTTTCTTCTGCTTTACCCTGGGGTGTTTTTAGATAAGAGTTATGTTTATGAGCAAATTAGTTGTCATGACTTCTTTGTTGTCAGGTAATCTTTCATTGATGCTGGAAACCTAAGCACGTAGATGATCAAATTTCTCTAATTTAGAAGCTGTATCATAAATAGTTTTAGTACATGCTAAAATACTTGGAAGTAGCACTTTGTTGCTGACAAGCTCTTTTTGTCATCTATAAAGAACTTAAAAATTACAACTGAACAGACAGCCTCTCTTTACAAGAGTAACTTTTCACGGCTAGAAAAATTGCAAACATTCTTTCAAGTGTAAGTCACAAAGAAACTGGGACTCTGCTTCAATATCCCTGTGTATTCACATCTGAAAAAGTGAAATTTCTCTTAAACTAATTTGGTAGATGAGAATAAGTTGTTTGTTATTTTCACTGCATAGCCCTAAGGAGGACATGATAGCTCACATGTGGTCATGATTGCTGTGTTATATTAAGAGCTGACAAGGTATGTAGAAGCAAATTTAAATTTTTTTTCCCATTTGTGCATAATCACAATAGTATCTCCTAAACGTGACAACATTAAGAGCTGCAGATAATGGTATCTTCAATCACTGTGTGAAGTATATTTATGGATTTTCGTACTCTATATTTTTGACAAAGGATTATTTTTTTACACCTAAAATGTCAAGAGATGAGCACATGAGAGCCCAGCTACAAGTGATGTCACACCACTTGTGCTGTTCACATGATGCATGGTTTGTCTGCATGCATACCGGTAAGATTATTTTACTAAGCAAATGGTATAGGATTGGTATAGGATTATCTCTGCATACTTGGCAGTGATTATACATAGGAGAAACTTTTTCATTCTGAATATAGTCAAGCACAGGAATAGTATCCCTGGAGGTCTCTGAAGTCTCCATCCCTAGAGGTTCTCCTGGATGGAAAAAGCCCTGAGCGATCTTTGCTAATCTTAAGGGTGATGCTACTTTGAGCACACAGGGGACCAGCGACCTCCTGAGATTCCCTCTCAATTTAAACTCTTTGCTTTCTCTATTCTTTTGGGCAGCAGCTGTGGTGTGCCCAGGACCTGTTTCCTACCATGTCTTAGATGTCCATCGTAGTTCTGGTCATTACAGGCAAAACTAATTTTATCTATTAGTATTAAAATATCTGATCAAAAGGGGATATTTGCCAGCTCAAGCGTGTTGTTGGTTGAGGGGACATCCAGGAGTGCCTGTTTAGCTCTGGAAGTCATTGTGTTCATCCTCATGACCTCATTTCACTGCTTTCCAGCTAGCAGCTGCAGATTTGAGGGGGAAGCCTCAGGTAATATAATCACTTTGATTGAACATGTGCTGTCCCATTTATTTTCTGGAAGTTAAAAGAGGTCAAAACAGAATTTCTGCATATCCTATAGCACAGCTACAAGAGCACAACTTGGCCAAGAACTTGTTTCTATTCTTTATTCTTCAAATAGAAGAAAATTTGCTTGCAAAATTTTTTCTTTTTTTTTTTTTTTCTTTTTTTTTTTAATACATGAAACATTTATATGAAAGGAGATTTAGATTGTTTGGGAGATTTTTTGGGAAAAGGGAATGAGAGGAATGGGATTTTCCAGATTTGGACCTATTTGTCCAAATAATAGGAAAAATTTTTTTTTTGTCCTGAAAATAAGTATAAAAGAAGGCAATTTTTTTAAAATATAAATATTCTGCTTATAATGCCATTCCACAATTAATCAAGTTACCTTTCTTCGTTTTTAGTTTTGTGACCTTGTTATTTATTAGGGCCTTGTATTTTACAATGTTGAGTGTGTTACTTTTATTAGATTTATGTTCCTATTTTTTTATCAACTAAGATGTTTCCTTATAAATATAAAAGGGTTTCACAGTTGATTGAAATCTTAGTAAGGTTTTGTATTTGGTGCACAAATTCTCTCATAAATAGAAGTCTATAGGGTTTTCTTTTTTAATAATTTGAAAAAAAATTGTACTTAGTATATGTCACTGTGGACATGTCTGAGAATCCTACAGACCAGCCTGAGAACGCAGAGATGTTAGTATGTTTGGTAATATTGCTGTCAATATGTCACTTTATACCTTAAAGTGGTTGCCTCTGACACTAGAGGGGGGTTGTTGTTGTTGTTTCTAAAAGGAGCTTAGGATATCTTGAATTCAAAAAATGTTGCTTAAAGGCATAATTCTAAATTAAAGTTGATTATTTCAATTATATAATCAATATAAAAATATGTTAATGTACTATCTAAAATATTCTATTTTTTCCCCACTGTGTAATTTACAAACTTTGAAAGATCTATTTTTTGCATTTTGTATTAGAGTCTTCAAGTATCTTTTCCTGATTGAATTCTCTAAAGAGCTATTGCTCCACAGGAAATGAAATCTGTTCAATGCTTCTGTCTTTTATATTAAGGCTTTTTACTGTCATTCATAAACATGTCATTGAAATACCTTCCACATAACTCGACTGTCAATAGCAAATCTCCAGTGACAACATAGGATATATATATCCTGCATAAAACAGCTTCAAGGAATGTTTCCAGCCACTGGAACCAAATTGTCTACATTGTTAAATTGTTAGATTTGTCCCTCGTGTGGTTTTGGCCCAGACCAAGTGAGACTCTTCCAAGCAGCTCCTGGGCACAGTCCGGCAGCCAGAACAGACCAGAGTCCATCCCCAGTAGGCAATTCAGACATGCCTCATCCTGATCTGATTGTTTTGGAGAGCAAAAGAGTTAATAGCAGCAGCACAATCTCTACATGCTGCTGATCTCAATCCCAAAATACAGTCCTAGGATGTATAAGTCACAGCCTTGGTGGCTTGTTCTCCTCTCTTTCCTGTATCAAAAATGTCCCAGTGAAGACATTTTATTCCTCTATGTTTGTAATATGCTTTGCTTATTCTTTTGGATGTCTTTTACTACCATTTTCCTCACCATTGCATGTTCCATCTTGAGCTTTGGGGACCATTTTGTTCCAGAGATATCAGTACCAAGGTGTTTCACATGAAAAGTATTTGAGCCAGTGACCACTATGTAGATTTAAATCCTTAATGGAGTGTAGGAAACCAGCACAAGTGAAACTTTGATGCTGTATATAATGGTTGTAGAGTCATGTAGTAAATTCTGGCAGTAAAGCATAATACACAGCATCGGTTTATGTTTTAATATCACACTATAAAGTGGGTAAATGCCAGGGAACGTAGTTCATTTTTAATGTGCAAGTTATTTTTTCCTTTGCTGACTTATTTATTTGAATATATTTAGATTAATTGCAGCAGGACATGTATACTTGAGTTGTAGCAAAGTTATTACATTAAGGAAAGATAGAGGTTGCACAGATCTTAAAGCTGGGTGTAATTATATTGCTTCTTGGTGCCAGAAATGAGAGAAAAGGAGCACAGTATACTTGCATCTGAACTCTAAGAGCTACCAGATGTTATATGAATCAGAAACAACTTATTCTTTTACTAGAGTATCTGAAAACCCCTTATAAAATATTATCATGTTGTGAAAGTGTTGAATTAAAACAATTGCAATATTTCATGTTTAAATCCATTTTCATTTAAACACATAGTTTTGCACTCTACTTTCTCCTTCAGGCTTTCCAGCAAAGGGATTTCCATAATCATTCCCATAAAGAGGAGTTGAAAATGTAGCCTGGAAACACATTTTGAAAGAGTATTTCTATTTCTGTGTAATTCAGCTTTCTTGGGAAGTATATTTTTAATATCTGACCACTTTTGCTTATACAGAGAGAAAGAATGTAATATCATTTACAGTTTTGTTCCCAGGAAGGTCCATTTTCAGTCTCCCTCCAGCAGCAATTACTTATAGAACTATTAATATTGCTTTGAAACAACTTCTGAAGCACTTGCAAGTGTCTGGAGAAAGAGGGAGTTTCATGCAATTTAATTTTCCTGAAAACTGTAAGATTCTTTTGCTACCAATTACTGTATTTTTCTGCTGTAAGTTTGCCATAAATTAGTCATATGTGAACCTTGAGGAATGCAAAATTAGATTAATGCAGACTATTTTCCAGATTTTTTCCCCCATAGGTTTTGAAAGAAATAGCCAGTTTGTTAGAAAAGACTTATTAATAGATCCCTAATAATCTCCTAATTCCATGCATTGGCCTTAGGACAATTCTCAATACAGTTTTCATACACCGTTTTTTAAATCTTGTTCTGAAATGTGATTTATTTAGGATTTTCTGTGTCATTTCATTTTACGTCATTGTCAGTATCAAGTAGCCCCTACTTCTCAGACCTCTGAAGGATCTACTATTTTTCACCAAATTATTGGTTCTGTTAGCTGCTGTTTAAGTGTGTATGGTCCATAAATATTTGCATATTGATTACACTGTACCTGTTGTCATTTGTAAGACAGTAACTTCAAAGTGAACATGTTTACACATTTAGCCTAAAGCCCTTCAGAAGCCTTGCTGTGGTTACTGTTTATTTAAGATATTTACAGCCTCAAGTACAATCTGAGAGGTTTTTTTATTTTCTTTCCATATGATATGCATGCTGTTGTCTTTTGTGGTTGTTTCTTCTTTTTTGTTTTTTTTTTTTTTTTCAGCTGAATAAGATTTAAATACATACTAGGCAGTGAAGAATACATGTGCTTATGTGTGACATTTTAAAGAACTACTTCCATGAACATTCAAGAGACATAATTAGAAATAGAGGTGCTCAGAGGTGGTATTAAAATGAGCATACACATATGATTTCTGTTCAAAAATAATGTCTAATCTAAGACCAGATAAAACAACTGGTTGTGATAAATGAGGACATGGTGGAGGAAGGATCAGCATGCCAAAGCAAACAACAGATGATGGATGCTACTTTCTATGCCTAGGACTTCACTGAAAATGCATTTGTGGCAGAGTAAAGCAAAATATGAAAATATCCCCAGAATAGCCAGCAGCAGCAACTGTTTTAGAAAGAAGTTGGGAGAACAATTCAGCAGAGAATTCTTGAAAATAGAAATCCAGAGCTATGCTCTCCTCGATCTTATATAACACTTCATGTTACAATTTATCTATTGTTGCAGGTAGTTGTATATTGTATAAGCTCACCAGTAATATGTTGCAGATAGTTTTTTTGTTTTGTTTTGTTTAGATTTTTTTTTCAAACATCTGCAGAAGGTTCTGATGAGTTTCCTACAGTTCTTAATATTACTTTCTAGAGTATTGAATATTAAGTTCTTGTGAATAAGCAAGTTTGAGAAGTAATTTTACAAATATGCAAGACATTAAGCAGTGGAAATTAGGGCATCCAGATTTTGTAAAATAAATCTGCTGGACTCAAAGGTATCCATTTTTTCTAGCTAAATGTTGATATGCAGTAAATGCTTTGTGCATCTTGTTGCATTCTCCAGCGGGTAAAATGAAAGGTCCTTTGCATGATTTTTGAATTGTGTTTTAAGCATCAGGCAAAAGATCTCTACCTTTAAGTGAAATTCCAACGCTAGAGCAATTTAACTACTGGGGAACAGCTTCTTCATTAGGTCACATATTTTTAGTGTTCTATGTAAAATGCTATTCATTGCCAGAGGAGATTTTGTGACGAGAAATGAGAAAAAGAGCAAAAGGGTGAAAATAATTAGGAGATGCAGATTAGAAAGCAGCACAGTTGGGAATATATGTGATGATGAATGCATTATGGTATTTTAGTTGGATTAATGTCAGTGCTAACTTTGGAATACAGTGAAATGAGTGAATGTTTGGTACCTCCCTAGGAATATTTAGAAGTGAAAGTATTTGGCCATAGACAAAACGTTTTGGTTTTCTCTCTCTGTTACTCTTGCTGGATATTACTAATTTAAAATGGCTTCCTTCTCCATTCCATGGTTCAGTTTGTGTCTAACCTTCTCAGTTTTGGTTTCTACTTAATTTACTTTTTTGTTTTGGGGCACGGGTGTCAGCAGGCATGATAAGAGCCTACTTTCTACTAGAAAGCTTAGCAGATAGTATATTTCAGTCTTTTACTGACCAGAATTTGCCAATCATATGTTGCAAAGAGAGATTACCTTGTTTGATATCTAAGAACTTGTTATTTAAACAGCTTATTAGGCTGAAAGCTGGAATTTAAGTGAATTCAAAACTAAACTAATTCAGACTCCTTTAATCTATGGGATGCTCTTGGTCGTGTTTCTATTGTATGCAGGAAGAATTTCAAAAGGCTGAAAAACTTGCTTTTCAGAATGAAAATTTTGTTTACTATAAAAGACAACAAATGGATGTTGATGATTCTTTCACTGTGAGGAAAAGATAATGTGAATAGTAGTAAAGCACAACTGAGGTAATTGTGAATGCTGACAATAAATTGCGCTAGTTCCAAATGATGCCTTTGAGTAAACTGGAAATGTCACAACAGTTTCTCTACATTTTGATGTTCATCTCACATATTTCATAATAATGATTTTTCTATATTTGAAGTTGGGAATATCTATTTTTCATTAAATACCCCAGATTAATTATTCTGGTTTTGCTGGTTTTTTTACCCTGTTTCTGCTTTAACAAAATTCTTCTGTTAAAAAAGGAAAATGTCTAATCTGAAGCCCTTGCTCATAATTCATCCAGAGAATCCTAGGAAATGAATGTGAACCAGATGAACTAGTTCAGTGTTCTTCCCTAGTTCAGTAAAGTTTTATTTCTGATTTTCATTTTATTTCAAGTTTAACTTGATTTTCAAATAAGGCCTGAGGTGACAAAAATATTTAGCTATAAGGCTTAGACTTTGAGTGACATAGCAAGGGAAAACAAAAAGACCCCAAAAAAACAAACAAAAAACCCTCAAAAAAAAGCAAAACAAAACAAAACAAACAAACAAAAAAGAAACGAAAAAGAAAGAAAGGACTTCTTAACCAATCAATTTTAAAGGACACCATAAGTCTTTTACAAATCCTAATGAAAAATTGTATGGAGCAATTGCATTACAAAACACATATATAGGAGGTAAGTTTTGAAATAGCAATTCTTGCAAGACAGTATCAGGAAAGTACATTCTCATTTAATCAGGGAATGAGGTGCTGAAGAACTAATATTTTTAGAGAAGGAAAATTAAGTTTGTGGTTAGCCTATTTCCAGGAAAGCTTCTTAGTGGATTAGAGGTTGTCTACAGATGGGATTGTCTATATAATTAGGCTTAGATTTATCCTATTACTTGATACCTTGTCAGGTGCCTCACTGGAAGTTTATTAACTGCTAGCATGCTGTTTTTAAGGGAAGAAATATCTCCAGGGAGTGATTCAGGTATAAGGTATGCTATGACCACTCTTGCTCTTGCATATGTCTCTTGACTGAAGTGTTGGTGTTGTGAGTACAGCCACCAGATTATGGATTGGGGAATGATATAAATTTCTTCAGTAACAATATCTGTGATTACAAGTAATAGATTTCAGAGCTGTTTTGATATTTAAAAGCATTTATGGATAGCACAGGGTTTGCTGGGATGTTTTAATCTGCCTTCCTACAAAACTGTGCAATGTTCCTTGTTGAGCCCTAGTTCTAATTTTGCTGCCTGTCTTTGAAAATAATTTTAGAAAGGAAGGAGCTGCCATTTGAAGGTAATGGTTGCTCTGCAGTGACTATCCACTCCCTAGTGTCACTGTTACACACGTAAGGGTAGGTGAGATGAATCCCATTGATACCTAAAATTCTGAATTACTGTATTCTGCTGTTGGTCAGACCCTCTCACATTAATCTGCACAGAGCAACATGTGACCAGAAAGTTCAAGTCTGTCAGTTTCCAAACATTAATTTTCTGCATTTGTTTTTAGTTTTGATTTGGGGTTGTAAATATGTTTTCTGACACTCAGCCTAATCTTCTTCCTAATATTTCAAAAGTTGTTTCTAGACACTGTGCACATAATTTATCTTCTGAATTTTTCAGTTCACTCACCAAAGCCATTCCTTTGTAAAATCTAACTTTTAACCAAGGATTCGGGTTATTTTTTCTTTTGTTTGTTTTGTTTTTTTGTTTTTTTTTTTTTGTTAATTTTTTTTTTTACTTTTACCATTACAATTAATGACTCCTGTTCTTTTCATGTTTTTATTAAGTATTTTCTTCATATTTGCTTTTGGTTTCTAGTATTTGCATTTGTATGCAGTCTTACTGATTTAATTTAACTTAGTTCAGTCTTTGCAGTTAACCTGGGATTATAGTAGTGTATATTCATTTTCCTTCTTCACATAGATTCCCAGTGCCACATTGGGCAAATAATTTTTGTTTTGACAATTCATTCCTTTTTGCTTGCCAGAGGACAAATCCATTAGCTTTCTGAGGATCTCATACAGAACTCCATTATGACAAAAATGCTAATAATGACTGGCTAGTCATGTCTTGCTAAAGCTTCATTCTGAACTTTGCTGTTTTGAGAGCCACTGGACATTCTTATCATAATCTTCATGACTCTTGTGTCATTTCTAGCTGGAAAACTTTTTAGTTGAGAAATGGGAAGCTGCAAAGCTTCTGTGTGTTTTTTCAAGGACATAGACAATAGATTTGCCAGGTTTGTTCTTTCCTGAGAGTCTTTAGGAAACCACAGTGTAGGCAGACTACAGACTACAGAAGTGGAAGAATAATTTTATTTCTGCCTGGGCTAACTGATGAATCAAATCTCATGGACTCAGGAAACAGAAAACACTTATTTAAGAACCTTGCACAGCAAAACAGGGGAAGCTTCTTCCTAACCATAACTATATCCGAAATATGGTTAAGGCAAAATTTGCACACCTGAATATGCAATAAATACTGCCTAAGTAGCTGCTGTTTTCTTCTATTCTGCTTTTAAAGTAATAATATTCCAATACAATTTAAATTCTACACTCTCATTTCTAGAATTCTTTCAATTTAACCACTTGAAGGTACATGGCAAAGGTTCTCTTACACTGAAGAATCTTTATTCAATATAGAGCTTTAATTACATGATCACATTTTTAAGCTTGTGTTTAAGTTTCATTCACAGAGGTCAATGGCTCCTAAAGCTCATGCTTGAAGATGTGCTAAAGTGCTTCTCTAAATGGAGATAATTTTAACACATGTTGAAGTGCTTTCCTACTCTGGACCAAATTACACCCAGGGCTAAACTTGGATATCTCTAGTGAGATTAATCTAGCATATACAAATTTTAATTTTATTTCATTCTTTATATCTGCCTTGTTCTTTTCTCTGATGTTTCCCATTTGATACTTTGATATTATTTATGCTCTTTTGAAATGAAGATTGTATGAGTTTGCATTTTTTTATTAACCGCACTTTGCTGAAATTATATATCTCAGCATGTTATCTCACTCTTTGAATTCTCATAACTCTGTCATGTAGAGCTGTCTTTCACTTTTATCTCACACAGTGTAAGCAAGATCTGCTAATGGCAACCACTCTGGAGCTTCGTGCCTTATTACAAAATAAATGAATCAGATAACTGGTATCTACATCCCTTAAAATGTGCTCGTGTAGAAATAGGTGGAGAGAGAGGAATGGAGATGGTGAAAAAGTTGAAATTTGTGTTGGACGTTTTCAAGTGAAGGAAAGCAGAAAAGAAGTTTTGAGGGTCTAGACATTAATAAATTTTCTTTTATTCTGGAGCAAACATGAACTTACTTCACTTGTATCTAGGGGAATACTACTTGAACCCATGTGCAGCTAAGACTAACAGTAGAGTCTAAGCATTTTGGAATGCCATATGCTTTGCACTCACTAAAATTAATCCATCACATTGCCTCCTTCTGTACAAATGATTAACTCTGCTCCCACCAATCCAAGCCATTCACAAAACAGGGACTCTGTTAACAGTATATTTTTAAAAACCTGGTTGCTGGCCAGTATTTATAAGTTTTTGCCAGAAATGATTTTTGTAAAAACTGCACTGTTGGAAAGAAAACTTTTGGCATTTTGTTTATTTTTGTGCTGTAAGGGGAGCTACTCATCTGTTTAGAAATCACCTTTGAAAATTCAAAGCTTAGTACTTCACATGAGACTTTTCAGTCATATTCAGTGCCTCTGGCTTACAAGCAAGTGTCATATGGTTGCAATTAAAACGATGTCACAAAAACTTCATTGTAAGTAGGGTAACATATGCTCTTAAGGGGTTTGTTTCAATTTCCAGTGCTTTGAGTCTTGCTGGGGTTGGGAGTCACATCTTTCACAGCTAGTCAGCCTTCCTGCCTTAGATATGTCAGCTGATGGAGTGCCAGTTAAAACATCTTCCGGAAATTTTGACAAGTGTCTGAAGAGGGAAAGCCAACTTCCCCAAAATAAACAGAGATGACTGAAGAATAGGAGTGGCAAGTTTTGCTCCAGAGGTGGTACATCTATCAGTTAAGCAGACTGGTGTGGCATTTGAGAAATATTTCTTGAGGGATGGAGAAGGGGTTTCAGTATTTCTGCCTTCTGCTGTGGGAACAGCCACAGACTTGCCAAATGTGAGCCAGAAATAGGGAAAACAAGTAATTAAAAAGCCCCAACCAAGCAGCACTGAGAGCACAGAAATGTGAGAAATATAAGATGTTTGACATTCATGCTTATCATAAAAGGCTAAAGCTGCACAAAGACAGTCCTGTTGCAAGAATGATCTAAATTAGTGAGAGAGACCCATCTTGCATGCCTGCACTCTTAAAATGCATAGCTGCAAAATTTGTTGGATGTGTTTACAAAGAAATGCCTTGCAGAGCTATTTTCTCATTATGAATTTCTTAGAACAGGGGCAGGCATTTGACTCAAGTTCTCAATTCATGTTGGCACATGTACAATCAAATTTTCCTAGATTTCAGCATAATCTTTGCATCTACTATGCAAAGAGAGCAGGGAAATCAATCTGCAAATTGCACATTCGAACGCTATAACAACATTTGGTCTTCCTTCATGCTTTTTTTTTTTCCCTGACAGAGATTTCCCCACACACGCTTTCATTTTAATCCTTTATTTGGCAATTGCATTTCCCTTCCCATACGGTTCATGTCTCAGTGTACACTAGTAATTCAGCTCTGGCTGTCAAAAAAATTAGCAGTTTAATGTGCTGGGTGGAAAGTAGCCATTCTTAATTATTTTCCCATACAGCCCAAGTATATCCTTTCAGTCATGAACATTGGGGGAAAAAATCCTGCTTCAAACAAGATCCTATTTCAGTCTGTTGTATGACTGAACTCATCATTACTTCCATAAAATCCTTAAAGATATTCCTTTTGCCATCTGTGTTAAACTTCTTACAAGGAGGGAGATGCTAAACTTCAGTTGATGTTCATAGAAGCTAATATTTTATCTTTGCTGCAAAATCTTTATTTGGTTTCTTGGCCATTTATCAAAGAGGGATTATGACAATAGTATCTCCACTATTACTAATAGTAATAATTTAAATTAAAATCAAATTAAATTATTTCACAATTCATAGCAATGGAAAGAAAATATTTTTCTGACGCTAACAATCTCGCTCAGCAGTGAATTCTGCTTTTATACTAGGGTGAATCTGTTTAGAATGGCAGAATTTAGCAATGCATCTGCTTTACTGTATATCTTAAAGGTGACAGTATTGAAATGTTGAAGGCGTTAACTGTGCAAGCAGTACCAAGGGTATTTAAAAATTCTGGGTGATGTACCAGCTTTTTGTTTTATTTAGAATCTAGCTGACACTTTTACAAATTTTTTTGTCATTTTAATTGCTGTCATCTTAGTTGTTTGATTGCACTTTGCCTAAACCATATTAATTCTTTTTTTATAAGATATCTTCACAATAACATATCCTGCTATAGTTACGCTAATTTAATTTTACAAAGAAAACCAACACACACACAAAAAAAAAAAACAAAAAAAAAAACAAAAAAAAAAACCAACCCCAAAACAGAAAAGCAAAATACTCCACACCACACCTAAAATCACCTCCTCACCCCTGCTGAGATTAGTAGGGAAACATATATCTGAGAAAGATTTAGAATGGGAAAGTTCAAAACCTGACCATATAGATATGATTTTAGAAACAGCACTTATATTCATTAACGAAAGCATTGTTTCCTCAATGGGGGGAGCTTTAGCAAGTTAATAGCAGAGCAATTTTGAGTAGTCCAAGAGCAGTGACAACATTTGGTATGTGATGCCTTAGTCAGAAGAGGGGGCCCTCCTCACACTCTATTTGGTGACTTGCTGTGCTTTGTGAGGGTTTGACCACATCAGACATTTAGGTCAGGGGGGAGATTAGGACTCACTGTGTGTAATGTATGAAATTATGGGACAAGGACCTGATCTGATTTAGGACATGACATTAAGCCTGTGATAATCTACTTCCTTTCACAACAAAATCTAGCGCAGCATTGCTACATTTGCATTACATTAAATGCCATGAGCAACAAAAAAAAAAAAAAAAAAAAAAAAAAAAGTATGAGACCTACCTGTCAAAATTGTACTTTGTGTGTACAATTAAGACTTGCAGAACTTTGTGTATTCCTCTTGTGTTCACCTCAAAGTAAGTTTGATTTTTTTTTAAGTCTTCGTGGGATGTTTTTGTAGTTTCCTGACAGCAGTACCAACGGTTACAGCTGAAAGATGTCTGTATTTCTAAGCTATGTGTTATACTGACAGTACTATGAAATATGGCAAAGAAAAAAAAAGCATATTATATTGAATAAATAAAATTTTTTGTTTTCTCTTGATGAGGTGTTCTGATTAATCATGTCAGACTTAATAGTTGCTCAGACGTAGCATTCAATTTTTAATGCTACTACACAGGACCAAAAACTTTGAAGTGGCTTACTATGCCTGCTGTCAGTGTTGTTATTCTTTTTTCTCTTCCCCTGTGTGAATGAGGAAAAAACATTACAGTGATTATCTAGTGGTATATCTGCATTAGTATTTTTGGTTTGCATCCATTGTCCTGCCCTAAAAAAATTCTCTTTCCTCTGTTGTTTTGCTCTGCAGAGCAGTTTTGATGTACTGATTTGGTTTTAAGGTAGACTTCTTTCAGAGAGAGCTGAATTCTGGCAGGTACACACCAAATCCTCCTTCTACACACCAATTGCCTTCTTTGGCATCTGAACCAAACATTGGCTTCAAGTAGATACACACAGGGTAGGGATCTTAGTCCACAGAGCCAGATAAGATAAAATTCAAAGCAAAAGCCCTCCCCCTGAGAAGATGGAGAGGTGAAGAGGGAGGTTAGGTTTTTGAGTAAAATTATTTAGTAAACCACCCCAAACTTGTTGCTATTGTGCCCACAACTTATTACGCAGACAGGATCCTGAAAGCTAAGGGACATACTCCATCCATTACAACAAAATAAGCCAAGCTATGAAAGGATGGAAAGTTACATATTATGTCAGTGAAAATTCGGCACAAAAGGCATGCAGATTAGACTAGATTTACAAATTTCTTTAGGAAGTATAAATTTTCTGGGGGGATAACAGAACTATAATTATCCATTGTGAAAGGGTGTTGAGGCACTGGAACAGGTTGCCCAGAGAAGCCATGTGTGCCTCATTCCTGAAAGTGTTCAAGGCAAGGCTGGGCAGAGCTTTGAGCAACCTCGCCAAGTGAAAATGGTCCCTGTGTGTGGCAAGTGAGCTGGAACTAGAGGATCTTTAAGGTCCATTCCAACCTAAACCATTCTGTGATTCTATGAATTCCAATATTTTGAATCATGTTTGATTCAAATGTTACTGAATCCTGTTCAGAAACACAGCTACAAAGTATGTATAGGTATTATTTTCAAGTTCTAGGTGGATATCTTCTCAGATCTGGAATTGTGAAGTGGTATTCCTAATACCTTAAATGAAAAAGCATGTGTTCTGGTATGGAAAAGTCATCTGCATAATTCTCATTCATCTCTTCAATTCAAACCATTGTATTCTGTACAGCAAATTTCAATTTATATAGAAGAATGACTAGTTTGAATTACACGTTTTCTGTTAAAATGCAGAACTTGAAACAGATGGAGGACTCTAGGAGTGAATTTATAAGATTAACACACAGCTCTTCACATCAGTTGGGAAACTCTTTGTGAGAGTGCAGGTAGTATGTACTTAATGCATTCTGGCGTTGCTTTTGTGTAGATTGAGAGTTGTATTGATTCAGTAGAAAGACACAGTGGGGGTATGTTTGTATGTAGATTATCTCATTGGTTAGCCACTATAGGAATAGAGAAGATATTAACTTGAGTATTTGAGAAAACAGAGTGGTACTCCATTTTAATAAATTATCTTCAGCTTGTTCTCAAAGACTTTCTCTGATCAGAGATTGTATCAAAATGTTGGCTTACCTTTTGTGTCTCTTACAAGTAAAGATTTCTTCAGCTTCAAAGAAAAAAAATAATTTGATAGAGCTGGGATAATTGATGTGCCTGGATCGAGCTGCCTAAAAATACAAATAAAACATATATGTTTGTGTGGTATTCATTAGAGAGGATGATTTCAGGTTCTAAAATTCATATTTATCACTATTACTTCAGATTTTTCCTACGTGATGTCGAGTACTGTTCAAGTACTTGACTTCAGGCTGTTTTCAGTGTATTTTCAAATCACCCAGGGTTGCTAGTCTGAAATATATATTTTAAATTTTTGAAAGATTGGATTTGTCCTCATTCCTTTGTGTTAGACTTGCAAGCTGCCTGTGGAAACCACTGCTTTAAAAATAGTGTCAGACGCATGTCAAGTACAATGACAACGCACGTTTTGCAATGAGCATTTGCTCAACACAGAGATCTGTGATCTACTCTATGGCAGTCGTGAAGGTGATAACCCCTTACAAACAGCACATCTTGAGATTAATAAACACCACCTTGGTTTCAGCATCTGGAGTGCGAGTTCCATTTTGCATAGAGTGACCTTGGTGGAAGCACTGAAAGAGAGATGCGTGTTTGTGTGCATGTGCGCAGCTGTGTGTGACTGAATTTATGACTTGCTGTTAATGCCAGCTACAAGGAAATAACATCCCTCACTATTTCCTGCTTTCTTACTTTATCATTATTAGTTTAAGCTTTATTTATCCAGGAGATACACAAAAGAACATCTTTACCTCTGTTGTTATCAATGTTGTTTCCTTTAAGATAATAAAAGAAAATATCTCTGAAATATGCCCTCATACATTTTTGTTCGAGCACCAAATTCAATAGCTGCTGATGTCAGATGAAAGATTGATATTGAATTAACTGCATGTCTAGCCTTTATTAACCTTTATACAATGTGAGATAAATAATCACTGCTGGTAACCTATTGCAATAGACAGCTGCCAAAGTGGTGTGCTTGTACCTTCTCTTGACTGTAGATGTCGGATTCTGAGTTTATGTCCTTCCACACTGGGTCTTCTGGCTGCTTTCTTTAGAATGCAATTCATCTTCATCAGTTCTCTACTGAAAGAACAGAACCTACTCATCAGTTTTACAGCCAGCAACACTTTTCATTGTTGTTGCAAAAAGCTTCCAATGACACAACCATTTTTTTTTTAAGGAAACATTCCATGTTTACATTATTATACATTATAACTTTGCTATATGAGTGGAAAATTTTTAGTTGTCATGGTTTTTTTATGGACTAACCCAGTATTTTGATTTATTTTACTAGTGATTTTTAAAATGTCCTGAAGAAGGACAGGGTAGCATCCATTACATTCTAGTATTTCTTAGCTGCTGTTCGTTCGGTTCTCCAGAACTGGCTGACCTACAGGCAGCAGCATTAAGGAAATGCTGTTCACAGCAACATATTTTCTTCTACTTTCGAATTTCAGTTTTATTTTTCTGAAGCAATAAACAGTGTTGGAATGTCTGTGAAGAAGCTTTTTACTAAGCCAGAGGTGGGAGATCTTTAGAATTTGCAACCAGCGGTTATAAAAGCAAGATTCTGAAGAGTCAAAATTTATGCTGGTTTAGATCACATGATGAAGTTTCACTTACACACACCCACACCCACACACACCCACATACACACAACGCCACACACACCCCACACACAATGTTGCATTTTCAATGAAAAAATGAGCAAAAGAAGCATAATGAGATTAATAGATTATTTCTCGGTGAAGTTTTTCTTTAAATATTTTGTACCCAGTGAGTGTCTTCTGACTCATAACATACCTTAGAGAATTTAAGTATTCTACATGGTAAGTTTAATAAAATAGCTGAGTAGCACACTTTAGAACCTAGTCACATAGTAAAGTCACATAGCTCTGCATTTTGAGACCATCTGTATTGTGAATGTAGCAACAAGTCACTCACATCATTTGCCATACAATAATAGTCAGGGAGCTATTTTAGGAGCAATGGTCCTTACATTGCAGACGTCTAGCAAGACACTACAAAATACAATTTATTTACTTCAGTGCTTCACAAAGATTAACTTTATCCTTGGGAGGCTAATAACCCTAGGCTCCCTCAATAGTCCATGGAAAGAAATAAGCTCTCTCACTTGATTCTGAGCAGACCCCTAACTTGAAGGATGCAGACCATTTGGAAAGAGTATAGGAGAAATTAAGAAGAGATTTCAAAACAGTGATCTGCTTGTAAAGATTGTGGAAATTTAACTTGTCATAAAGAGAGGGGATAACAGAAGGATATTATCATTTTAAAATATCTACCAGACTGCTACCAAGTCTCTTGTCCATATAGAGAGTGAATAAGATAAAACAATAATAGTAAGGAAGATTTATATTAAACAGTAGAAAAATCTTCCAGCAGTATAGATATGGAAGCATATAGTTTTAAAATTACCTCAAGAATAGTTCTGTTTTATGGAATGAATTAAGGAGATTTCTGTCTTTAAATGAACTCTTATTTTTGCAACCATTATCCTTGTTTAATGTGCTAGAATATCCACTGAAAGGTTATCAGCTGCTGTGTTCCTTCCAATAAGAGATAATCAGCTCATGGATTCCATAATTGATTCCCTGGCTATGAGCAGCACTTCATACATCATTCACTTGACACTATGTTGTGTTCTTACAATACACATGTGTATTAAGGCATTTGATGTTATTACCTTCAGTATTGTCTTAGCTCTACTCAGAGATTTGATTCCCTAGTGATCCTATTTTTCCTGTGATAATTCAGTTTACTAATAAAGATTCCTGAACTCTGAGTCAAGATTTATATCCAGTTTTCCTTCTAGTATTTAAAGCTTTTTCAATCATCTCTTCATTCACTCCCACTGCTGAACAAGTGGACTTCACTGATATCTTTTCAATGCAACAAATTTTTTGTCATGGATATACTTATGTAATAGAGGAAATATTTGGCTTATTTCTCTTTTCATTTTTACAAATGAAGAAGAAAATAATTATCATGAACCAAGTTTACTCATTATAGACTTGTAATTCAATACTATTTGTCTCTGTGTTCTTGTAAACAATTCAGTGAGTTTGGTCCTACAGGGTATGTCAGTATGTTCACTTTAGATGAAAACAGTAATAAATTTGACAAAAGGTGAGAGACTAAGGTTTCAAATGGGCTGTCTTCATATTTTAAATTTATATTAACAGCAATATCTTCTTTAATCAGTAATTTATTGAAATGAAAGTCCTTCAGTATCGTCCTCAATTTGAAATTCTCAAGAAGTATTAAGGATTGAGATCTTACGTTGTCATTTCCTAATGTTTCAATTGAATCCATAATTTTTGTGAGCACTCTAATTACCATTCATAAGATTAAAGTTTTGGGTTAGTTAAACTTTTAATGGTGACAACACCAAGGATGTTGGTGGTTAACACTTTTTCAGTGGGTACAAACTCAATGAATTTCTGTCCAACACCACCTTTTTCCTTTTCTTATAATATTTATTAATCTCCCAGGCATTTTATTAAAGTATTTTACCAAAGTTTATCTGGTTAGAAAAAAGAAATAAAAGCACTATAAAGATTGCCAAATGAGTTGAACTACAGAAGTATTAATTAAAAAAATATTTAAATGGTCATATACTTGTGGATCTACAATCACATATACAATTAAAAAAAAGATTAATAACACACAAATGTAAGTGTGGCTTATAGGCAATTTAACACCTACAACAACTACAATAACTTCCTACAATAGTAGTTCAAGATTATCCTAATGTTAATTTTACTTCCTTCTACTTAAAATTGTGCTTGGGAAAACTATATAGAAGTTTTAAGCAGCATGTTATTCTACTTTTTTTAATTTCATTTATTCTCTTTCTGTAAATTAAGTGGAGCAGTTAATCTTTTTATTTCCTCTTCTCCAGTAGTACGATTTAAAGAGACTGCACATCCCCCAAGTGAACTCAGATGTTATTTTGCTGTTGAAAACACACAGCATTTATTCATTGCATAACAGCTAAATCAAATTATTAAAAAAAAAGGATGATTATGTGGGAAAGCCATTTGCTAGACGATCTGGTATATGTTCTCAATAGTTTTAGGGAGGCCAGCAAAAGAGTATACCAAATTATTTTCATGTAAAATATTATGAAGTTGTGTGACCTCTAGTAGCACAAAGATCAAAAATCAGCAGTAGAATGGGCAAGAGAATATAAAATATCGTGACACTGTGTAAAGGAAAAGCAAGCCTATCTTCACTGTCATTTTGTTCAGTTTTTCTCTTTGCTAAGAAATGCTGGATGACCTGAATTCAGGCTACAGACTGTAAATCAGCAAAATGTTGAAGAGATTTCTATTTTTAAAAATCTTTTGTCTGATGGAAATTTTTCTGTACAAATTATTTCTGGGTGTTTTCTATATGAGGAAACCAGTGCAAGTTCTTTAGGCTTACATGTTCATGCCATTGGAACATTCTTATTTTAGAAGTTCATAATTATGGAAATATGTTTGAACATAATTTTTTTATTAGAAAAGTAAATAAATGCCTATTACTTATGATCCAGGGAAGAAACCTGGAAATAAAATATTGTTTTAAGACCTGCAGTAAAGGGGAATGCATATCTAAGCAATCAAATGTAATCTTTATTTTTCTGTAAACTGCCTTGAATTTTGATCCTTGACTCAGAATTTTAAGTGCTTGAGATTGGCAGTGCTTCATGTGCGTAGTCTTCTTGGGAGATATTTTCCTTCAGCTAGTAGATGAACCATGAAATTGCTGAAATCAAATGGAGTCTCAGGATTGCAAAGAGAGCACAGGCAGTTTTTCTTTGTTTACAGCAGTGGATAAAACAATGTGCCTGATGAGCTAAGCCAAGGAGAAGCATTTCTGCAGAGATACATTGTGAGTTTTTTCTCTTGGATTGAATCAGTGAACCAAATTCTCTGCTACTATAAATTGTTGCAGATTACAGTTTTGTTAAAGGATTGCTGCTGCCCATTCTGTGCATCTTCCGTTTACATTCCTTGCTTACTGTTTCAGCCAGGGTTCTCACAGAACACATTTACCACTTATGTATCTGATTCCCTTGACAAAGTCAATTTTGCACCACTTCAGAATTAGAATTGGACTACACAATGAATATAGCAAAGGAAGAAAATTTATTTTGTGTGCATTCCTCTAAAGGGAGTAATTGGAGGAGCAGGAGGGTAGTGGTTTGAATTGGTTTGGTATAGAAAGATGTATCTGATAGAAAAGTTAACTCTTTTTATCTGTCAGAAAGATATGGACAGTCTTTCTGAAGAATTAACTGATGTCGAACTATGACTCTAGTGAAATAATTGTATCTTGTAAGTTATTACTTTCTGAATCCCCATAAACAATAATAATCCACTGTACCTTTTGTAATGCTAATGGTATAAAAAGAGTATTAGATTATTAGATCTTTTTCTTTCTTAAGGTGCTTTATCTGTTGTGGTAATTCAATTTAATTAAATGTTCACAGGTTAGAAGGTATTTTTTTAAGCAACTTTGTTAAATAACTCTGGCACTTCAAGCAGTAAGAACTATCAAGGTCATCCCTTTTTTTCCTCATCATATCCTGCAGAATGAGTTTCTTAAAGCCGCTAACCATTTAAAGGAGAGGTAATAGGCAATGTACGTAGGGCACATGATAAGGGGATTTTTCTTGGGGAGAATTTGTAGAAGCAAATTTTTGGGCTTCTTATGCCTTTTTTTGCCTTTTTTTTTTTTTTTTTTTTTTTTTTTGCAGATCAACTCAATAGAATTCACATGAAAATCAGACAATGTTTTGGTGGGTGTAAAGAGCTGTCCTCTGAACAAAAGTAAAATGGGTTTGTTAGATCTGGGATCCTTATACCACAGATTTAGGAGACCCAAAATGAAGCAGTCTCACAAACTAGAGTGCATTAGCTCACACATTAATTAAGATGATAAATAATTATCAAGAATTTGCATGTACACTATTTTTTTTTTACATTTAGATTTTTTTTTAACCAATCAAAAATACTTGCTCTTTAATTTCATGTGTAAGTTTTTTCAGAGATGGCTTCTGACTGCGAGTGCTACAGTATAATGTTAGGTGTGCATACAAAAATGAGCGTAATGTGGTGAAGAAAAAGAACATGGAGTTTTTGCAGTTGGATTTCCTTTAAAGGCAAAAAACCAAACAAGCAGGTGTTTGACAGGTGCTCAGAGATTTGGAACATTCAAAGTGGTCCCAGTAGAACAGAATTTGTGGACCAAGCACAGGTGAGATGCAGCACAGTAAATGCAGTCCAATGTTACACTTGCAGAGTTTATTGCATGCGTCTCATCACATCAAATTTAGTTATAGTACCTCCTCCTTTGACTTGCTACTTGATGTTCTGTTTCCTGCAGATCATCCCTCCTTGTCATATTTAAGGCTGTCAGCATGAACTATCCCACTGCCATGGTGCTGGGCTAGAAAAAAGCATGGGTAGAGAGTAACACACAGTAGGACTTCAGCAGAATTTTTTCACATATGGTGCTCCTCAGTGTCACATCCTCTAACATAAGACTACAGTTGTGATGGCATGAAATATTTATTGATTTCAACTTAATTTTCCTCATTCATACGCTTTTGTGTTAAGACAAGGAGAAAAATGGTAAATATTAAAAGTCAATCAAGTTTTATACTCAATCCAATTTATACCTCAGAAACATCTAAAAAGAGGGATTTGGAAGAGTAAATGGGACTTATTTTTGGGCAAAAAATTTCAAACCAAATAATTTCTAGCCAAGGATAAAGTATTTTGATTCAGAAATATGGGCTTGTACACCAAAAATCTTTAATGCAGATTCTTTATGCACCTTTCCGTAGCTTGACCTTCCTGGATTTTCATCTGCAATAACCTTTTAGAAATGGCAGACATTTACATCATGAAAAGTTCTATTTTCCACTAGAAAAAGGCCCACATTTTTATGGGAAATTTTCAATTAAGTCTCCCTAATCTGCTACAAAATTTATGCTTTGTTTCTGCTAGCTCAGGTAATTGGTTTCTCACTTCTGTTTCTGTTTGACCTATAGAGAAGCCGTCACGGACACAGAGGCAGGTGGGATGCATATGTCATAGGAACAGGTCACATCAAAGGACATCACTGGACTTGAGAAGCTGTGATAGCTTCTATTTCATACTGAGCTGAAAGTAAATTTTAAAAGTACTGTGTAAAGGGATTATCTTTGTTGGTCTCTGTAGTCCCATGAAAAGTACCAGTATCTTCTTCAATAAAAACTTAGCTTCTTCTTCTTGTTTTGTCATTTGTTGGGGAAAAAAACCCCAACAAATGAACAAATAAGGAAAGTAGAACATCATCAGACAAATAATTATAATGCAATAACAGATTGCATTACTGAGCCAGGCAAAAATAGGGAAATTGTTAAACACCATCAAAGCCTAACCTAAGACAAATATTTTGGTTCTCTCTTAAATGTGATAGTCACATGCACTGCTGGGTTCTAATGAGTAGATTTTCTATTGAGCCAGTTGTTTCTCTTCACAATATCCAGCCACCCAGTGACTGCTTTGTGCCAGGTGGCATTTCTCCAAATATGTGCTATTTCCATGTCTCTGTTCACAGCTTTCTGGAGACAGACAGATAAAAATACACCAGAATATCATTCTACCTGTGGATGAATGAAAATGCATATGACACTGCAACTAATTTAATAGCAGTCTAAAAAGACAGTCAAAGCAGAAGTTTATTAATGAGTTTAGGGTAAATGAAAATGTTATTAGAAAGCTAGAGAAAAGCTAAGAGAGCATGCTAAGTGTGTTTGAAAAAAGAAAACATGCATACCAGAAGTATGGATCTATACCAAATATAAATTACTGTATTTTAGAAGCTTAAAATAATCACTGTCATCTCATGGTTATCAGTGTTTATAGCAGCCTATGATGAACTTTAAATTGCTATTGCATAAGTCAGGTGCTTGGAGTAAAAAAGGAAACTAGATGACTGTCAGATTGACAGAGCTCTCTGGCTTGTTTGCAATCACAGAACCCAGAGGGCTGCTGTAGTGCACATTTAGTCCCTACCAGTTTGGTGCTTCAAAGGTAGGTCTCCCCCACAGAACTGCAAAGAAATCAACGTTTCCATTTCCTTCTCTGTGCTGAAGACTCCCATTCAGGAACTTGATGTAGGGCATATCTGGCCAGTGTGAAACTTCATCAAAGGCACTTTGTTCTCAGACAGAAAATCTTAGAAGAAGAAAAAAAGCTTGGAGGTGGTCTCCTTACCAACTGAGAAGGAATATTTTCACTCCCTTCTTTTCGTGGGTTTAAAATAGAAACCACATGTTGGTGATATGAAAAAGTTTCTGGAAGGGAAGATGAAAGATATTAACTGCTTTGCGGACAAGATATCCCAGAAGGGTATATGAAACAAAGGATTTTAAAAAAATTGGGAGTTTTTTGTGAGTTTGTCCAAGATTCAAAGAGTGAGAAAAATGATTAACAATAAAAGGGATTTTTATTGCAAAAAGTTTTGCATCTGAGTAATTTTTTTAGTACTTTATATTTCTTCTTTCCAAACTGTGAAATCTGTATCTTCTCACTGATGATTTTAAAGCAGCAAAAGAACAAGAGAACAAAAGAGCAATGCATTGTTTTTATAAACTGTAGTTGTTATATTGGACTTATGCTTGCATATATTAGAAGAATAGGACCAGACTGTAGCAGAGCATTACAGTGTTCATGAGACAGAAATGTATTCATCAAGAACGCCTTGCTCTTGATCCTTATAGCACTTTATACTCTCTCTCCACTGTCCACAGAAGAAAAATTAAATTAGTTATTGTAAGCATTTCCCAATTATTAAAATATGGTCATCTGATAGTTTTTAGAAAAGTTCATGGGATTGTCGAACCCTGCTGTTTAAAAGCTCTAGAAGTTCGAACATTAGTGGGTTTTGAAAAATATGTTTTCCTTTTTATTTCTCTGTCACCGAGGTTTTTTCTTAGTATTGATCTTCAAGTCAATGCATCATTATGTTGTTCTGTGAAGCCACTCATATCCTATTGCTATGTAAGTGCAGCCACTGGGGAAAAAATGAAAGTGTATTTTCAAGGAAATAATACTTGGATTAAAAGCAAAGCCAAGAAAAGGAAAAGTAACAAAAGGAATTTCACTTGAATCTGCAATCAATAATATTTGACCTTATCTGGTGCTTAATTGGTTGGTTCTTCAAGTGTTTAGAATGGTAGATTACTTATCCTGGTTAGTGGAGCTGTATGTACCTCTGTATTGATCAGGGCTGTGTGCTTGGTCATGATTACACCGTAATGGATCGTTCAATGGAAAGAATTTACTTGAGCGCTGTTAGCTCTTAATAAGTCACCACATGTTCACAGAACAGTGTGATTATTCTCTTCTGTTCCAGAACTGAAAGATGCTGAGGCAATAATATTAGGAGACAATTTATAAAGCAGTGTTATCAAACTGGAAAGATTAAAGTTGAAGTAGAAAGTATTTGTGAGCTGTGAAGAGTTATCAATACTTTTGACTAGTTTTGGTTTTAACTATAAATTTATTCAATCATTGCTAAATGGAAGTATATATGTGTAGAAAGACATGCTTATCCATACAATGTCCCTACACAAGGTTGGAAGTGTCCTGAAGGTAGAGCTATGATTAAGCAATTATGTAAACACATCCTTGTGCTCCAGGTGGTCTTCAGCAAAGAAGGACTTGTTTTTCCTTTCTTATTCTAATTCTCATACTAGTTTTAATTTTATCCCCATTAAAATTTAACGTCTGTTAAATGTGGATGATGGCCAGCTTCTGAGAGCAGACCCTCATCACTTAAAATACTTTGTTCAAAAGGACTAAGAAATTTATTACCTGTAGTTCTGTTCATTTTCTTTACTGCACTAAATTTAAGTATATGTCTTCCATTTCTATGAAATACAATAATTTTAATTAAAATCTCTTTAGACTTCAGGCATGGAGTTTTAATTATTGTCATTAACAGGAATTCCTCTGCTTACTAAACCTCCAGTTTCATGTAGATTTCCATAATGTGACAGCCAAGCATAGAAATCCTAAAATGAACTCATTATCTAAATTGTGTGTCCCTGTGTAATTATGCAAGTCATTCAGCAAAACATTTCTGTTATCATTAAACAGCCAGTTGGCTCCTGTATGTTGATATGCAACCACAATAACTTCAGTTTGTGTTGCAGTGCATAAAATAAACACAGAACTGTTGACATGACATATTTAGGACAAAAGAAGCATACATACAGTAGTTAGGAAAAAAACCCCCAAAAAACAGCATGCTGAATATTTTTGGTTCGGAGACACTGTGCAATTTGTTCATATAAATCCTTTGCAGAGTTTCTTTTTCAGTTATGAATTCAGAGCATACCCTACAGCATTTTCTCATGCAGCAGCAACTAATTGAGGGAATTCTCTCTATTATTTATGGACTTTACATTAGCTTAAAGTTCCTCATATTTCACAAACAGTTTCTTTAGGATGGAGGAGCATAACCTTGATCTAGATTTGCCAGTTGGATCCCATTAAATTCATGTAGCCTTATTGCTTCCCAGCCTATGTCCCAATGCTGGTTTTATCTGAAGAAAATGTTCTTCTTGAGCTGAAAGAGCATGATGCATCTTTTAATAGAATTATTTTTCACTGAAAACATGTCAGGACAGCATTTGCAGCAAAGAATTTCTGTAATGCAATATGGAATGCAAAGCATCTGAGACAAGGGCAGAGAAAGCTTTAAAGATAGCTGGTTATTCAAGACTGTTTTGGAGATTGTACATTCAGACCCTAATCAGTGTTCATAGTCTGATTGAGTAGCTTCAACTGGAAAACTTCTGTTGTCTTTAGTAAAAAAAAAAGAAATTATTTACAGCAAAATCTGGTTATATGTGTTTGTACATGTAAAAGAATGAAAATAAGACATTTATTTGTGGATTTTTCTTCCATCAGAAAGACAGTGTGTTTAAGAGTGAAATCTGTGTATTTGACCAGTAAAACATCTTTTTTTTTTCTTAATGTAAGTAATAAGAATAGCATTTTTATTTCTTTTTGTCCTACAAGTGTGATTTTCTTTACCAGACAGGCATTTTTGGTTTTTAGGACATTTTTCATCTGGGTGACCTTTCAAACAATCATTTGTACGCAGACAAGTGTAATGAATCTTCTTCTGTTTTCTCTTTTCAATTCCACTAGGTATTTGTGACAGGGTAGTTCATTATGGTTTTTTTCTTCTGGAAGTTGCCGGAAACTTTTTTTGAATGAAAGGCATTTTTCCCCTATTTTAAAGAGAAGATTAAAATAAAATCAAGGGTTTTTGAAAAAGTCTTGACAGAACAGTGAAATGCAAGCAGTAATTCCATGGACTAGATAAACCGTGACACAGACCAGGATATATTTTGTGGCAGTAACAACAATGTAAGCAATATATTTACATGGGTTTTGAAAAGCAGACTGAAATCTCTGGAGGGAAAAAAAAAAAAAAAAGCCACAGTAGTTCTTCCCCTTGCTCCAAGTTTATTTTTATAAATTGAATATGTTTATTGGTTTACTCACATACACAACTTCAGACAACCAAAATTCCATTTCTATTTTTATTAGCAGAAAATCACACCAGTTACAAAATGTCCTTTTATGTACTTTCGTTGGATTTGCTACAGAGTCTGCCTATACTACAAATATGCCTGGGAGTGTGTGAAGGCATTGAGGCCAGCTGGGCACCCTGAACCTCTGTGCTGTCTCAGGAGCAGCACGGCTGGATGATGCTGGGAACAACCCCTGCCCCATGCTCTCCTCCCCACACTGTGACTGGGAGACGTTGTCCAGGAGGAAACCATTCTAAGCCCCATCTCACTTGGGCACTGGTGTTTTTTTCATTTAATGATGGCGAGACACTGAAATATCTGAGAAGCTACCCTTAGTGGTTTAGCCTTCTAGGTTCTTTGGCTGGTTTGCCTAAAATAAAAATGAGAAAAAATATCCCAACCCTAAAATAATCACTGTTAGAAACATGTATATGTCTTGGCATGCAATTGCACTTCTTTCCAATCCCACTCATTTCTCTCATATAAAAAATGTCATCAAGTGATTCATAAAGGCTAATTAATTGAAGTTTCTCCATAGCAAAGTGCACATATCAGTGATGTAGCAAGCAAGCTAATGCTAGAAATGATTCCTCCACTCATCAACATTGTGAATAAAACAACAAAAAAGTAAAGCTATACATTTTTATAGGTAGAATAACAATTCAAACGTGAATTTTTAGCAGAATATAGCAGAGGAAATTATTTGGGAAAAATTCAGCAGAAAAATATCTGAAATCCAGAATATATTCCAGTGATTAGTTTTAAAATTTGGTCTGAAATATCCTCACTAGCAAACATCTAATTTTCTATATTTATTACTGGAGTTTGCATTAAAAAATATCATGGCATTAAGCAGAAAGAATTATGATACAATATGTTAATTGGCAACTAAAAGCAAGAATTCTGATATTATTTACTCCACTAAACTTGAAACAATGTTAGTTCTCACCAATTTAAGTTCAATATCTGTTTTTGACTGGAAATAGGCAGTAACTCAGATAAGAATCTCAGAATTTTAAATCAGTTTTTCATGAAAGTTTCAAAGGGGACAAGCAAAGAAGGGGGCCAGATGCAACTTTCTTCAAATAGCAGAGAGTAGGAAAAGTGCCATTCTCATTCTTTGTTCATTATTTAACCCCTGTGATTTCATCTTTGCTTCTTAAAAAGATCTGTATAACCAGTTACTTTGAAAAATACAAGAATTTCAAACCTTTTGATTATAGATTGCCATGAGTGTAGTCTTCCTTTTGTCTATTTTAAATACCTAAGTTGACCTCAGGGAATCATGAGAAGCACTTCACAGATCTTTTTGATTAGCATTCATAGTATCTGAAAGAGTTGATTTTTTTCTCTTCTTTGAACACCACAAGCTCATCTGGATAAAAGAGGAGTTCTGTAAATTTAGGGACAGTGGAAATTCTCCAAGGAAATCCTGTGGTTCAATGAAAAATTTCATCCATACGAGAGCTGTGTAAAGCTGACCCTCATGACTGCAGTAGCGGTAATTCAAATAAAATCATATATAAAGTGGCATTGGGTCACAGCACAAGATACAGTGGTTATTGCTGTGCAGTGATGGATGGGCATATAATAATGTCAAAAACTGATACTGATTCATGAAGGATCTTCTACTTTCAAAATAAGCAACCTTCACCTTGCCTTCAAAATCTTGCTGGGGGAGGGAACTGTTTCCCTTTCTTGGCCTAGATAGATATTTCAAAAGCTTATTCCCTGATACTTTTTATATTCACCAACTATTTGTGCTAGCTGTTTGCATGATTTACAGCAGAAGGGATTCACTCTACATGAGAAATCATTGTCTGGAATAAATAGTACAGAGATGGTATGCACAGCATAGAAGACAACCTGAGGTGAACGGCAGCCAAGAGGGTGTGATGGGAGTTATGTATGTTTTACTTATAACTGTTTTACACCCCTTTGTGATGTATAGGCAGCATGATCCACACTGTGAATCTGAAACATTTCTATTTCTGTTTCAGCTTTGAGGAGGGAGAAATACTGTGCTCTGTATTAATTGGATAACTTTGGCTCAAGCTTTTAAGTGTGACAAATGGAGATGTGCCAAACTGCCTGAAAGTAATTCTGGTTGTCAGTGAACCACAGTGGCTGCCAGTTTGCAGACAATTTCTACTCTTCTTGAGTCTGTCACATCTCTTTCACACTACCTATTTACCATCTGAATAGAAAGCCAGCACTGTGAGACATAAATAAATGTATTTGTCTTTAATATGACAGTGTTTCTTTGAGGGACTTGTGCTACACTGAGCTACACATCGTGAACCAACCTGAACTTCTGCAATGACACAAATTGCAGACAGGTCTCCTGAAGCAAGCAACAATTAAAGTGCTGTGGGAAGCCAAAGAATATAATTAATAACGAGGTGACTTTGTGGTTACCATATAATTTTCTTATGTTGGAAGGATGTTTGTGTTAGGTTAGCTCATTCTCCCCAGGACACCTGAAAGGATATTTGTGATAATACAAACAACCTACCCCTGCGGATGTGACAGCAGAAGGCTTTGTTGCTTTATGAGTCTGATCCAAAGATGCCTTCTGTTCCTTAGTTTACAGGAAATCCAGGGTAAACCTTTTATTTACAGATAGGGAACACTTGCCAGAACAGAATAAAAAAGCAGCCGATTAATCAGCATGCAGCCTTCATCTTGTAGGGCCTAGCTGCCTGGACCTTTTTAACATTTGGAAGATTAGCTTTGATGAGAGAAATGTTGTGTGGAAATGGCTTTGATAGCTCTGTGTTTTAGTCTATGCTTTGCAAAGGGGATGGCTCAGGGTTTGAAAAAGTCTGCATGTTAGAACAGAGGATGCTCATGGCTGGGGAAAAAAAATTACCTCGTACTAGTTCTGTACTGCTGCCCTTTGAAGCAAAATGAGAGGAAAGCTTGCTCTGCAACTTCAGTTGATAAAATCTGTTTTCTGGAACATTACCAAGTTCCAACATATATCATCTATATAAGAGAAATAAGGCAGACAAAGGATTGTATTCCTAAATAGCCTTGGAACACCCAGGCAACTGCTAAGAAAACAAAAATAAGGAACAGGTCCCTGCTAGTTCGACCCTTACATTATGCAGCTGTTCATTACCAGAATTATATATCTCATGCTGCCCTTTGGAAGGAAGACATGGTGCACAGAGCTGGAACAATTACTGAATTATAGTACAATAAGAAAGGCCTCCTAAAGTGTCACATGCATGTAGAGGAAGATAAGAAAGGCCAGCTTAAGTTCTTGGCATTTTAAAGAAGGCAATCAAGAAACCCTTTGAATTCCCTGGTGTTCTTTCACTGCAGTTCATCTACATTTTTATGCAAGTCTGACAAAGTATCCCATTCATGTGTCAGCACTCTCATCTGTGGATGCATTAGTGTTTATTACAGGCTGAATTTGCAGATGCTGCCATTTGAAAACAGTAATAGAGCCAGTTGTGTGGCCTTAATATTTATATAATTAATAATGATTTCATGCTTCCCTCCCCAGTGCTTCTGAAATAAAACCAGCTGCATTAGCATGGTCAAGCATAACAGGGCTCAATACAATCCTGTAAGCCTAAATTGTTTTGCAATAACAGGCTTTGCATTTTACTCTGAAATAAAATGTGTTGTGTTAATCAGCTTACTGTTAATGAATTATTTGGGTGACATATTTGGCACATTTTTGCACGTTTAGCTGTGAGATTATTTTTTTTATATTGATCACACATAAAATGGATACTCTGAAGAATGGCCTACAATGTCTTGAATATTTTCTATTGAAAATAATAATGCACATTTTACATCTCACAAAAGTTTATATGTGACTATGATCTGGAAATTAGCCTAAATAAACTTTTTTTTTTTTTTAAATTCCTTGCAGTTATATTTCCAGATAGTGTTTCTCTTCATGCATTTGGATTGTACAGAGAGTACGTTATTCACACACAAAATTTCAATGAAGCAAAAGTTATACAATTTTTCTTGTTGATATATTACTTATCCAAAAAAAGAGTATTTTCATTAAAAAAAAGAATTACAGTCTTCTAGTATATTTAATGAAAAAATATTTTGTGTGACTGCATGTTATATGTTTCCACATGTTGACAAAAATAAAATTATAAGTAAAATTAATAATACATCAGGCTCTCTATTCTATTTCTTTCATTGGGAGTAGAATATTTTAGTTATTTCTACATGTTGAAATGAAAAAAAAGAAAAATTTGGCAGACTAGCAGAGCATTTAAAGATGTATGAGGGTTTTTTTCATCTGTTTGTTTTTGGTTTTTTATTCTATTGATTTATCCAGAGTTTTGAACATGATTGATTCAGTAAATTATCGGTAAATCAGGATCAAATTCTAAGCAAATATTCTATAAAAAACTGACAAAAAATAGCAAAATTTTAGAGTCCATCCCTCTTTTTTGTAAATATTATAAAACTTTAGAAAAATTAAAAGGAAAGCAAACTCTTTTGATTACAAAGATGAAAAAAGGAATGACTTGCCTCTTAGACAATCCAGCTAACAGAGTTTATATGTCTGGGGCTTTGGACTGATGAGCAAATACAGAGAGAGCTCTATAGGCTTACTGTGTGGCTATGCCTAAGAAACAGCATCCCTATTGTAAGAGCTGAAAGACACTTTTATTGCTTTTGTCTCAGATGCTCTTTAACTGCGTTCACAGAATAGCTTTACCAGAACTTGCAAGGATTGTGTGTGATGGTTCTTGTATCTTTCGTCTTCTATTCCATTTACTTTGCTCTGCTGTAAGCTAGTCACTAAAAGCTTGCATCACTCCTAATTTCAATAATATGTCTACTATGTAGATGAGGAAAAAGCCACTTCTCCCGTTGCTCCTTTCTCAGTGACCCAAGAGTAGGACGCTTGAGAAGGAAAATAATTAACAAAATCATCAATGCTTTTTGCTGTCTCTTTGTACAAGTACCTCAAGCAGTAAAGTACTTACAGTACAAGGGAAATTGTAACTGTCTTATTTAGTAACAGTTCAGAAGTCTTTCAGAGCCAAAGACTTTTAAGTCTTCAAGACATGTTTGTCTTTTACACTTAAGCTTCCAGAACTTAAGCGGACTGTAATCAGAAGCAATATGCCATGTGAAGAACAAAACCACATGGAAATCCATTGCTGAGAAAATTCTCTCTTTGCCCAAATCAGTCAGTGGTGGAGAAGGCTGTGAAGAGAGATTGTCTGTGGGATTCTGGTCTCAGATCCACATGCTCATGGTGCAAATTACCATGTGGCAACAGTGTGCCTGCATAACTCATTTTCCGATGGGTGTTGGGCATCGTGTTTATTATTTGCTCATATTATTTGTTTGTGGTCAAGAGATGAGGTCAGAAGGGGAACTTCAGGACAAGAAAGTGGGTTTTACAATTTTTCTGTGTAATAGAGAGTTTCCAAGAAGAAACAAGATATCAAAACTAATGAGGTTAATAGAGTAGAACAGAGGATCCTTAGCCCCATGTAAAAATACAAAGATCATAGGCATTATTTTAAAACTAGAAATTGTATGTTAATAGGAACTTGACAATTAGATTTGAATGATCTTTGCCATTGCAAATGAAAGCCATTACTAGGACAGTCTCTTAGATTGCCCACTGAAAATTAAACTGTGAAAGCTTGCCATTGCACTGTTTTAGCAATATGTTTGCTTTCATGGAAGTTTTGTTTTTGAATAGGAGAATTGCCAAACTGAAGTAAAGTGATACCTTTCAATTGATAATGTTACTAGATTTTAAGATTAGGAGCTCTGTTTTTGATATTTCAGGATATGGTTTGAATAATATGGTTTGAGTTATTTAGAGTTGCAATTTACTATAACAAGTAAAACGCTGTGCAAATCCCTTGAGAGAAAGAAAATTTTCTAATTAAAATACAATAGGGCAGTAAGACATAATTTTTTCTTTCTTGTCCTGACATTAGTCTGGTTAGCAATAATGTTTGCTGCAAATTTATATTTACAAGTGAACAGACCTTATTTCACTGTTTTTTACACGGCTGATATTGAATAGTATTGGCTTATTCTTATGTCTCTCTTACAGGGACAGATTCTGGGGGTGACACTGTCTGACTTTAGTGCTGCTGTAACAGCTGATACAGCTGGGGATTAGGTTTATGATGTCTGTGAGCAGTTCTGCCTTGAGAGAAAATAAAAAGAGGAAAGGATTTACATTTGTTTTGTGATTCTTTGTTCCTATGGAAATTGAAGACACCTTTTTTTCCTATGAGATGAATTTCAACATTTCATATCTCTTGAGAATGAATTTCAGGCACCAGGGAGAACAAAAGAGAGCATTTCTAAGTAGGAAGAGTGCTTTCAGCCCAGATACAAAAACACATGACACCCCCCCACCGGTCTGGCTTGCTAGAGGGGTTACTAGTCTGTCATCTCTAGCGCAGTTATCTCAGTACTTCTTTTGAGTGATATAAGAAGACTCAAATTTGGGCCTGTGAGCTGCAGATAGCTTTTCCTGAGATCAAACAGAGAAAAGAATGTCTATTTTGGCTTTAAACACTGGATTGCAAATATAGGGCTGTTGTTCTTACTATTGACAAGTACTTCTTTGTACCTCCTTCTCTGCGCTCTTCAAATTCCATCAACAGCCATTAGCTCCAAACAATGTAACAAGGGGTATTTTTTCTTTTTTTTTTTTTTTTTGTAAGTAGCAACTTTGAATGCTTGCCTTCTCTTTATGTCTTCTAGTATTGCTGTCAAAATATTCATATACTTGATTTTAAATAAACAAGGCATCTACTTTTCTCTAAATCACTGTGATTTAAAAAAACTTTCTCCCAGGGAATTCTGGGTGAATGCCAATTTATCCTTACAATAAAAAGGCATTTTCCCACTGGAGATTTGTAAGCTCTGGCTGAAATAAGGATGATTCTGACAGCAATCCTAGGGTAAAATAGGAGTCATTTAGCTGAAGCCAACTGGCATTGGTGTAAACAAGATTAAAATCATCCTTTGCATATGTGAGACTCACGTGTATCTTAGCATAAGTCCAGTTGTTACTCTAGAAATGTTTTGGAATGAATGCTTCAGTAAATATTTTAATACTGGAAAACATTTCCCTGGTACCCATCTTAAAATAGGGCACAGACATTTTAAAAGGATGTATAATGTGTCAGCAGGCTATAGACATAAAGTATTATTTTCTTGATGCAGCATTTTTTTAACTCAGTTATGAGACAAATGGACCAGCTTGTGCCAAAAGAGAAACACATGTTCAGTCTGAATTCTCTTATTCAGGAGGGAGGGTTACCACCTCTTTCAAAAACATTGCTCTTAGTGTTGTGGTTAACAGGATGATTTACAGGAATCCCATCTTTCAATGGTGCATTGCTTCAGGGAGGTATGAAATGGGTCTCTCTGCAAATACATTAATTTGCAAGTTTTACTTTTTGTTCATCTTGGCTTCCTCATTTAACAGTCCAGAATAGGCCTGAGTACTTATAGGGCATCCATTGCCATGGTATTAGAGAGCTATGTAATCCGCAATCCCATGTGTTACCCTGTAAGGTATGGAAATTCTTTTATCTTCATTTTATAGATGAGCATAAAGACACAGAGGAACCAAATGACACTGCTGAGGTCGTGCACATTGTCTTTGATTTAAGAGATATCTTGAAAGACCTGTCTTCTGTTGCTTTAGCTGTAGAAGCTGAGGAGGCCATGTATACATCTGAACTCAGTACTTTGGGTAATTTAGTGGTCAGCAGGGAGAGGTAGAAACTTCCAGGGCACAATTCATCTCATCATAAAGTAAAACCTAGAGGAGTTCAGAAAAATCACATTGTGAAAAAGCCTGTTTAAAGAATTTAGTTGATTAGCTGAAAGATATTCTTCAATTAGAAATGCCAGTATTTCATCACATTATTCCTTCTTCTAGTATCCTCCTTTACTAGATGAGATTTTTCAGAACCATTTATACTGAAATATCACACCTTCTTGCTAAAAGTTTTTATCCTTAATGCTGCAAATTCTCTTTGTAAGGAATTATAAATACTTTTATCTGTCTTGTATTAGAAACAGTACACTGTGACTATAGTTTCTTAACACTTTATTGCTGCACAAGCTTCTGTTGTACATCAGATACCTTGACTGTAGTCAGACATTAGGCAATTAAATACAAGACTAAAAACTTCCAATAATTTGCAAAATAAAGTCTGCTGGTTTTATTGTGGGATAATATAAGAATCTAAATGTTGAGGTGGAGTCCAGTAGTGTCTTATCATAGACACTGTGTGGTGAGATTGATTCTCATGACTCCACTTTCTCTTACTTTACAAAGTCATTTAATGTCTCTATTTGTTTATCAATAGTTTTCACCTTTTCGTCTGTCTGGGTTTATTCTTCTAAACGAGAAAAGCTAAAATCTCCTAGTCTTCTCTAACCTGAAACATTCCTGCCTTTTTTTTTTTCTCTTTCTTTAATTCTTCTGATAACTTGGTTTTCACTGAAAGTACTTTCCAGTTTTATGTCAGCACACATTGCATCAGCCCTTTCCCTATAAGTCTATATTAAGGGCATTACTGAAAATATGCAGGATTAGTTCTGATATTGAATTATGTGGGATGTCTCTCCACCTCCATCTATTCCCTCTTTGAATCAACTTATAGGTTCCATTAGCCCATATTCTTTCTAAACTAAAATAATTTACTATATGGAACTTCATCACATGCTCTGCTGAAGTCCAGAGAGTCAATTTCCTTTGATTCTAAAAATGAAGTAATTTACCATGATGTTCTCACATTATCTACCATTCTTAAAATATTTGTGCCAGAGTTCCCCATTTATCAGTTGTCATGGTGTTATACTTTTCTTTTTTGTTCTGTTTTATTCTTTCAGAAAATTGTGCCTGCTTTTCTCCCCTCCAAGTTTCGGTATATACTTAGGAGACTCCAGATAGGTAGCTGTACATCATTTATTTATAAAATGTGTTGGTGTTGAATGAATGGTGTTGAATGCGGATTTTCCCTCCGATTTATTTTGCCCATTTGTCTGTAGTAAATGCCTCCCATTTGCTACAGCAGGTGCCAGACAAAAGTACAGAAAGCACAGACAAGGAAACTTAGATGATATGCAACAGACTTTAAGCAACTGCTTCTAGTTGGTGCTGTGCCTGCTGCAGCCCGTGCTGAGGGGGGCATTTGTGCAAAGAAGTGTTGCAGTCTTACTTAATCAGCCTTGTCAACAAGGAGATCTCACTAACTCCATCTTTTAGCTGTAAAATAGTAGGACTCTAGAGGTTTGCTAAGACAAAAACTAAGCAAAGAGACACAGAGAATACATTCTCAATGCACAACATTTAGAACAAAGAATGCTGTTAATGCTACTGCCTTCTAGGAAAGGCAGGTGCAAGACAGCACTGGACAATTTACCAAGAGGTTTATGTCATTCCCATGCTCTTTGACAACACGGGTATAGAAATTGACAGAGCATAAAGTTACTTTGAAAGTCAGGCTAGTGAGAAGTTGCAAAGTGATTACCTGAGACTGTGAAATAGATTAATTAACAAAGAAAAAATGCAGTGCTTAATAAAAAGTTCCATATTCAAGGTGTCTGCCAGGTGTGTTTTGCTTTCAGTGCTATTTTTCTCCCCACAGCAGGGAACAAAATTTTCCATTATAATCAGGAATACTGCTAGCTCTTAATGCCTGAATGGGGGACCAAAGACAAATTACAATGTAATCAATCTTTTCAAACTTTTGTGTAGGGTTTTTCCTCTCACCTTGCACTCAAAAATGCTGTTAGCATTAGTGGAAGTTTCAGTTGTTCCTTTTTCAGTTTTGTTGACCTGGCCCACTGTTCTACAGCTAAAGCTTTGGCCCCTTAATACTTCAAAAATCCATACTGCTATGGTGAGTGATATCTGAAATAGTCTAAAAGTGAAATTCAGAAATGAAATTCCATTCCATTTTTTGTGTCACCATGCAGGAAATCAAAAAAAAGAAAAAAAAAAACCATGTGCTTTGAGAATGATCTGAAAGCCTTGGTAGAATAGGGGCTCTGTCCAGATCGAATCCACTCACAAGTGACAGAGCTTAAAGTAAAAAATCTCAGGTTTTTGATGCAGCAATTAGTTTTAAGGAAATAATTAACTGTTTAAGGAACATTTCCCAATGTGGGTATACACATTAAAAGATCAAAATGATTAAGTGTTACGGCAAAGCCAAAGGTGAGACATAGCTCCAGATTCAAATGCTAAATCTAGCTATCTACAATGAAACTGTGGAATTAATGGGTGCTATAACTTCTCATTGTTTTTAAGGGAGTTTTAATCAAAGCAGTATAATTGCAAGAGCTTTTCAGATTCATTTCTGTACATTAAGTTTGGTGATTTACTATTTTTTATGGACTAGACCAACAAAAAGATCAACAGGATATCTGTTAATCAAAAGGAGGAATTAGAAAATACATGAACCTGTGATTCCCATGTAGGTATATGCATCACAAACATTTAAAATTTTATTTCAGTCTTATCTTTTTCTTCTCAGTAGCAACCACCTTGATCCTTTAAGTAGCAAATATGCAAGACATTTTCTCATAATTGGTTCAGATCACAGGACCATCAAGGCTAGAAGAAATATTCAAGAGTCCAGCCATCAAACTGGCACTACCATAATCCCCTCTAAACCATATCCCCAAATGTCACATCCAGATGCTTCTTGAACACTTCCAGATGAATGTTTCTAAAGCTGAACCACAGGTTGGAATTAATCCAACCTTACCTAGAATTCTGTCTTTAATAACCTTAAGTTTTATACCTAAATTAATTATAAGAAGATGCTCCATCACTCATTTAAAGTGAAATCTCTTAACTACATTCAGTGATATAAATTTATAGGAGAAGGATTTGTCATCCAGGCATCTGAGAAGATGGTGAGAGGAATGTTTTTTTTTTTTTTGATAAAAAATACAGGAATACAGATGAGAACTGAGTTGAAAACATGTAAAAAAAAGATAGTAAGCACAACTATAAAGGGACAGCTTGGAATAAAAGTAGAATCCTGATCTGGGGAACTTGTAAAGGAAGAATTGGTATAGTATGTAGGTAAGCTAAATGCTAAAGAAATGGCTTGCAGATCAGAAGGGAATTAATCTGTTTCCTTTACTGCATCCTTTCCTAAATCAGGCCTACCTATAAAATTCATTTTGTGTTCTGTAGTGACAGAAGACCAAGTTTTACACACAATGAAGACAGCAGCAAAACTCCAACCGATTTCAAGTGGGAGGATGTATGTGACCAATGACTGTGTGGGAAAACAGCTCCCTGTCTCTGCTGTCTCACTAAATACATTGACCTGAAATACATCTTTTTATCTATCAGTAAAGAATTCTGGTATCTCAGCTCATCATGATTTTAAGCATTTGACATTGCTTTTGAAAAACTTGCAGCCTCCTAAGTTGCCATTAAATAATTCACTTGATACAAGGGTAATAATCATCTTAAAATTAACTGTTATATCCCTCATGAATACAGTTTTATAATAGTTTCTCTTCCACAGCTAAATTGTTGGCACAAAGCCATGCATTATTTGCAGGTGTTTACAGGGAAAGACAGGGTGTCCTAACCAAGTGTCAGTGATCCTTTACAGCGTTCTTGGTCTGAAATCAGCCATTGAACCCAAGCACAGGACAAAGTCATTAACAGAACAATAATTCTTAGGTGTTTTGACAAGACATTCTATGAACAGTAATTAACACCTGCACTGCCATTCCTGTCAGGGAGGTGAATGGAAATGTTAAGTGAGCTAAATCTAGTGACTGCTTTTCCCATTTTGGTAAATCAGCTTTTTGTTTGTTTTTTTGGGGTTTTTTTATAATACAAGAAGAAAAATATATTATTTCTCTCAGGTTGTTCATCTGCTTCATATGGTTTTATTTCTACAAGTTCAATAAACACAAATGTGTTCATACTACCCATTATTTTCAGAAGCTTGAAACTGATAAGCCTATATTATACATCATTAATTTTGAGTCCAAGATTATATCACACGTTTGTTTTTTTTTCTTAATTTATTGTTACCCTGTGGAAAATAAAACCAGTTTACTTTTACATCTAAAACTGGAACCAAGAAAACAGATGCAGTGTATTGCCAAGTATTCACAACTCTCATGTCATAGAAATTGTCAGATTCTTATGTGACTGGACAAGAAATATCTCTTTCTAGCCACATTTTATAACAACAAAATTAATTCTCTGGAAGTAAGCAATCCTTCCATTTTGTCTTTGGGTATTATAAAAATCCAGTGGTTTGAGGAAATCAAACTAACTGTTTTTCTTGGCATGTTCCTTCCCAAAATTTTCTTTGCATATGAACCCATGATTTTTTTAATGCTTGAGAAACCAGAATGTGTACAGACATAAAGGAGAATATAAAGAGCTTGTAGCTTGTTGTGTGTGTAAATGTTCGTGGTCTATGCTCATAGTAAGAATTTTTCTTCAAACATCTTGCTTAATCCATTTTAACCTATTCAAAAATAAAAATAAATTATAATATTCTCTTTAAAAAGTCTAGGTATCTGAAGATGACATCCAGGATATTCCTTTAAATGTGTTAGTTTAGACCTACTTTATGTGCCTTTTATGCACTAATTTCAGACAAGCCTTTTATCTTGTACTTAGATTTGAATGCAATTTAAAGTAGCCTCCTTTATTTATTCATGCTATTTTTGAATAAATAAAATCTAATAAAAAAAGAGGTGTTACATGTTTAGAAGGGTTCGTTTGCTGAGATATTTCATCAAACAGGAAGAAGACAAAATAAGGTTATCAAAAAATAACGTTTCCTCCGTTAAATATGGATTCATAATTCATGTGAAATATTATTTGAATTCTTCTTCAGAATCACAAAGATAATTTTTTCTGCAGTCTTCCACGTGAGATTTGGAAGCTTGGAAGTATAGCTCTTTCTAAACATCCAAACTGGATTGTATGACTAACCAAAAGTATTTGCTGCATACAGATGTTTCTTCCATATTAATTTTCAGTGCATTGAATGTAATGACTAAATGCAGCACAGGTTAATTTTCAAGCATGGTTTAATAAAATGCGAGTGTTTTGACTCAGGAACATTTGTTTAATGGGAGTTTTACTGTAAACTATATGAGCTCATTAAGAGACTTATGGATATCTCTTCTGAAAAATGATGTAAATGAACATAGTTTTTAAAGAAATAGAAGAAATTGTAGCATGGGTATAGCTCAGGCATAATAAAAGAAAGCACTTTTTAGTATTCTCTGTGTAATATGCCTGCAGTTCTGACAAGTCAGCTGGCACTGAGCTGAATTTTACAAAATTATCTCAATGAGATGCTGTTATACAAACAGAATTAGGAAATGGCACTTTTGTCTCTGGATTAGTTTAATGACATTTCTGACATCTGTGTCCTGTGATATTTATCAAGGACATATTTTTGTGTAGAATGGAAGACAAAATCAACAATATAATCAAGCTTACTATTTAAGCTTAATTTATTATTATTTAAGCACTTTTTCCTGTCACATTTTTCAATTATTCGGAGTCAAGGGGCTTAAGTTAGGGGGACAAGTATCCAGATTTAGGTCCAAATTCTGCTAAGAGAAATGTACTTCAAATTTTCAAATCAGTTAAACTACTTATTTACATAATAACATGTACGCATAAGGCATCTGCCCCAAATTTGCAACAAGTTCAGTTTAAGCTAAATCTGACTTTGGTCTGATTTGTACGGAAGGAAAATACAAAAACACACATGTGGCAAGAAGCATACTTTAGAAATAGGGATTCATTAAAAGATGCATTTCAACCTAAATTGAATGTTTATTGAGATAGTTGTAATTAACTTAATTACAGAATGAATTTATACTTTTATGCAAAAATAGTCTTAATTATATTTCTTAATTGACAGTGTGTTTTAAATACCATAGCATAAATGCTCATTTTCATTGTCCTTAGATGAGCTGCTTTCTTGAGTATAACAATCTTGTAGCTTTTTGATATTGTCTGATTTTCCCCCTTGAATTCCTTGGAGGTAATCACTTTTTCCCTTCCCTTCCCTTCCCTTCCCTTCCCTTCCCTTCCCTTCCCTTCCCTTCCCTTCCCTTCCCTTCCCTTCCCTTCCCTTCCCTTCCCTTCCCTTCCCTTCCCTTCCCTTCCCTTCCCTTCCCTTCCCTTCCCTTCCCTTCCCTTCCCTTCCCTTCCCTTCCCTCAAATTAATGTTTAAATGAAAATGTTTTTTTGACACTTTCTGCTTTACAGAGGTCAATCTAATGCTAGGAATATAATACTTAGGAAATAAGTCCCAGCTGTCATACACAGATTCCTTATTTATCAATGGACAGAAATACATATAAAAGATAAAATAAAAAATATATAGATATACAAATAAAAAAAATCATATATAATTTAGCAGAACAATTCATCATATATATACGTAGATGATGATGATTATGAATTTTGCCTTTATTCAGTTATTGCTCAATAAAGTCAATATCCTTTTTTTAATATATCCCAGATTACCATGCCCGTGCTCTGGGAGCCAGGACATGTATTTATCACAAGTCAGAAGGTCAGGATTTTACTGTAAGTTAGAAAATTATCAGGAAAACAAATTATTTTAGCCTTTTTTAACAATCATAAAAAATGAAATTAAATTCAACCTGAATGTTTTTTTTTTTTCCTGCTGTAAATGAGTTAATGGCCAGGCATCTAAAAACAGCACAACGCTGTGCAGAGTAGGAATAACTATTGTTCAGCTCAGTTTCACAACATTCTGCTAGTTCTTATTTTGACTACCTTTTTCCACATTGAATCCTACCTCTTCTCAAAGAGAATTTATAGAAATTACTAACCAAAATTTGATTTTATGTTAAACAGTTGACTGAATGTTCCAAATAGAGACTTCATTTTTTTAGACTGACAGCAGGTTCATGTTTGGGGCATATTAATAGATCAGAAAATGTGACCATGTCAAAAGTGGTGCTGTCTCAGCATGTTGCCTGTAAATCAATTCAACAAAATATTTTGATCAAGTATCATAAATATTTAGGTGTGTGAGAAAAAAGATAGTAAATTATTGTGACCATGGGATGCTTTATGAATATTTTATTATCACCATTCATCATCACCTTTTGGGAACAAAGACTTTTTTTAGGCAGCAAAATGAAGAGCTACATAATGAAAAAGATAAATGCTGAAAATAATATTATTCCAAATATTTGAACACTGGTCTCATTAAGTGATACAATCAAATTTAAAAGGTTCATTTGAATCCTCTGAGGAGTTCTTATGCATTAGATTGTCCTTCTAAAATAAAATGTATGGCAGGAAAAAACTGCCAATTTTGAGGAAATAAAATTAGATGAGATAGCATTCTTCAGAGGAGTAACTTGAGCAGACGAAAAGATGGATGAGTTCCATGCCATACTGAAGATGGTTGCAAATTTATAAAGATATGCTGTCTGCTTTTTGTGTGCCATAAAGTCTGTCTAAATAACAATATCCTCTCAGGGAGAGAATCTGCTGTTCTGGCTGCCCATGTATTGTTGAATTTGGACTATCTCCATTTGCAAATGTTGACTTTTCATCTGTGCCCAAAGAATGAAATCTGTATGAGAGATGGGTAAAGCTTTTAATCTTTATTTATTTGTTAACAAACGGGTTTTCTTTTGCCAAATACTGTTTGCATTTCTTTTCTCCTGCTCTTCCTGCAAGGTGACTGTCTGCATCCACAATGTGACACTTCAGCTAAGAATACAAATTGCAGTAATTTGTGTGTCTTTGTTTGTTTGTTTATTCACTTGTTTGTTTGTTTTTAATGACAGAATGTATTAAGTCAGAATAAAAATCCCAGATATTATTTTGTGTCTTCTGTATTTCTAAAGGGTATGCTAGAATTGGCTTCATTTGTCAGTGAAAGCTTATACAAAATGCAGCTTTATGTTAATGGTTGCTGATACATAGATTTTTTAGACCAGAAAGAATCTCTAGATTATCTAGTGAACACACTTTTTACTTCTTTTTTTTTTAACAATCAAATGTAAAGTTTCACCCAGTTAAGTTAAAAAATAAAAATAAGTATTGGCATAAAGATCCGAAAATAGGCAATATGCAACCCATGATAAGTAATGGAGCTGGACCAGTGAAGAATCATTCAGGTTTGAGCTGTCAGTTGCAGCTCAGTGCCACTCCAGACCATGGCACTTTGTGACACCTCCTGTGGCATCTTCCCACACCTTTGTTGCAAGGAACGTGACCTTGTGATTTCAGATTGTTGCAACTTGCCTGCAGAATGGTCACAGGCTTCATGCTGGTTCGTACGTCTGCTTGTTGTTAAAGACTAGGCAGCACTAAGTAAAATTGGCCCCTAGTATCTTACAGGCTTAGCAGACACAGGAATTATATGTGTACTTTCTGACCATGCACACATGGAGATGCAGAGAGGTTTATATACATGCATATCAATGCAGAAATAGTAGTAGGAAATAGGAACAGAAAGTAGGGTCAGGTAAAAAGAGCATCCTTACAGTAGAGCCACTACTGATGGAGGTGTACCTTCTGAGTAGTAATGGTATTGAATTTCTAGTAAATACATCAGAAAAAAAAATATAACAAAGCAACTGCTGTTCATTATAAATTTTATGATAGAGAAGGTGTAGGGGAAAGGAACTTGAGATAAATGCAGAGTACTTTCTTAACTTCTACTTTGTTCACTTTCTTAGCTTTGAAAAGATATAGATATGATGAAACTTATGTCATCACACAATTGGTTAGAAAAAAATTTCGAGCAGTTGAATATTGTTGCCTTCAAAATTTAGCTGCCCAAGGAATCAAAGTCAGGCAGAGTTTTTGTCCAGAGTCATGTACATGATATAGAACCCATCTGGATCACTTAAATATTTCACAGAATAATGTAGAAAATCTTACGGTGTGAGGTTTTCCCGCCTTTTCAGAAAATACTTTTGTTCCTGCTTTTCTGTATCCTGGGCAGTCCCTCCCACACAGCCCTTCTTCCCCTGCTTCCTGCCCCTCCTCTCATTGCGCTAATTAAGGATTTTCACAGCTAATCTCTGCTAAGTAATGCAGATATAAGCTAACCTTACAGTGTTATTTATTTCAGCCTTGATGAAAGAGAAGTTTCAGCCAAGACAGGGAGCAGAGAGTAGCAGGGGTTTCTTGATCTGTACCTTAGTACAGAGGATGGAACACCAGGAAAGTAAGAGAGAAGCAGCAGGGTAGAAGGTGGTACTGATAAGTCTACCAAAACTGGTAGCAGTGATAGGAGGAATCCAGGGACCTTTGAACAAGGTAATTTGAGGATGGAATGTGAATTGACTGTGCCAGATAGAATGACCATGGAATAAGTCACTAAAAATATATATTTTTAATAGACAGTGAGTATTTATTTTGATTAATAATGCCGAGGAAGCACACCCTACACAGCATGTGTGTGATTTTGTAGTCTTGGATTATTTTTTTAGCAGACTAGAAATAAAGAACAGTCTTCCCCACTTATTTGTTTGATAATTAAGAGCAAAATAAAAGGCAAAAGAATCTTCATAATTATAAACTTCTTTCCAGTTTTTATATTTAATATATGATTAGTTGTAAAACCTCTATGAAATGGAATAATGTCATTTCAGTTCCATGAATATTCCATATGTGGGGAAGGCTGTAAAATCAGAGAAGGTCATTTAGTAAAGTAGCCCATGAAAGCTCAAAAAAAACCCCCAAAACAACCCTTTCTGTATTTGGGGATAAACAGAGCTGAAAACGTTGCTGTTGTTTTCTTTTACATTTTAAGATGCAATATGAAAAGTTAAATAAATATGATTGTCTGAAACACAACTGTGGCCGTGTTCAAATCCACTGTACTTCATGTTAGCACCCTGGGGCAAAGAGTACCTATTCATTTTGCTTGAGACCAAAAAGTCTCACTAAGTAGAAATAATCTTGTGGCCTCAACTCTTTCAGAAATAAAGAATTAATTCTCTGGCTGTAAGCAAGAGAGTTTTAAAGAAGCAGGTTGAAAAGCAGCTGGTCATCACACCAGAAGCTAGTTGCTAATTGCAGCAGTAAGTTAATCAATGAAATAGCTGTTTAGCTTCTGGGTATAATAAAAAGAGATAAAAGACCACACAGAAATTCCAGCATTAGGGTATGACCAGCTCTTGAGTGGCATACATTATTTCCCTTCTTACACCTGTCTGCTTTTGAGTAGGCAAGTCATGCATCTGCTTGACAGCTATTAACAGAATAAAATAACAACAAAAAAGCATTTTTGGGTAAGATCTGATATAAATATTTACAAAGACAATTTAAGGGAGTGTTTGTTATGCACTTTTGTGTTTGCTTTCAAAACATTTAACTCCAGAGACAGATGGCTTGTACAGTTTTATCAGCACTTGTGTCATTATATATTCAAGCAGCCAAGACTGATAACCAGCCGCACGGATTATGGATTGTTCAGAGAACAAATACTTTGAAAAAAAATCCTCCATATATCAATAAAGTACTTCAGCATGGAAAAGCTTGATATAGAAATTGCAGTGACATTCTTGTGAAGAGAAAGGAAACAAATTAATGCACTTATAAAATTAAAGCAGCAGGAACAGGTTTTTAAGTGGTGTCATTGTATGTAGTAATGAAACAACTTTAGAAAATTGGGTGAAAACTATTGTTCAGCTGTGGTGGAGGAGAAAGATAATTACCATTAAGGCAACATTATGGCTTTCTCAATACGTAGCAGCCAACTCTTCAGTCACACTATCCCCAGAAAATCTCTCTCTTATCATATTGCTTATGATCATTACACTTTATGTTGCTAAATAGCAACCTGAATGATAAAGAGTCTTAGAAAAAAACAAATTTTTTGATTGAGAATATAATAAAACAAAACAGAAACTCAAAAACCTAATTGTGAAAACAGTCTTCTTTTTTTCTTTTTTTTTTTTTGTAGGTGAGATCCTTTCTTTTTTCCTTTTCATCTTTTTCTTTTATCCCACAGTAGAAAATTTGTAGAATACCCTAAATCATGATTGCCACCATTATTAGCAACAATATTTACCAAGCAATTTTGGTTTATCTAAAGGCCTTAACTGGAGATTGCTATGGCAGGCACCACACATGTTATGAATGAAGCTGCCTTTTTCCTCAATAAGTAAACATGACCATTCCCTTTAGTAGCTTAAGAGTAAAATTATTCTAACAATTCGCATTTCTAAAAAAAATCACTTTGTGGATATCTTTTTCTCTTGTGATGGCTCAAACCAAAAGTGAATAAAAATATAATTCTTAGTTATATATTAGATGTAGCCTTGAAAGGCGTTTTTTAACTTAAACCTCACAATATTTTAGTAAGGCAAGTAAATATTCCCTGCATTTTACAGATTGGAAGGCATGAGACAGAGGACTGGATAATATGCATACATCTTTCAGTAGGAGTCTGTACCTCTTCTCAATTCTGGGCATTCTTACATACAGGCATATGTAGAGGTGTGTGCAGACTGTAACATAGCTCACAGCTGTTTGAACAGTTATACAGCTAAAAGAAGTGTCCTTCAAGTGTTCCCTGAGATTCCCAATCCTCTCCCAAAAGGAAAGTGTCTCAGTCTGTCTACAGCTGTCACTTGGTGTGACCAACATCCATATCAAAATTGTAATTGGCTGCTATAAGGACTGCATGGTCTTGCCTTTGATTGACATCTCTGCACAGGGAAGGTTGATCGGGGGAAGACTCTCGCACAACAATTAATTTTCCAGGTCTAAGTTGGACAATGGTATTTTGTTAAACTGAAAAGCACCCAAGGAACAATTCTTGCACTGGCAATCATCTCCGCATTGTTATCCCATTCCTGTCTGCTGCTCACAGTAGCTGCAGATATCTGAATATTCCAGTGCTCTCCAGAAAGTCTATCAGCTTAGAGATGGCTAAAGCAAAGGATGCTTAAAATTCATTCCAAATTGAACAGCATTAACTGCCTACCACTACATTTATTGTTACTACAGAAAGCAAAATACATGAAGTAAATCTTCCAAAGAGTTTGTCATGTAGCTTATAGGGCCTCATGTATATTTATTCTTAACTAAAATCAGCTGATTGGTCATTTAAATTTTAAATGGAAATGATAGTCTTATCTCAAAATTTATTTAACTAAACAGAAAAAGTAACATATCTCCTGCAGAACTATCATACTGAAGGCTCTCCTGTTATTCTTTTGTTCCACTGCATATTGGAAGCGCAGAGTAGATGCACCATCCTTCTTGAAAAGTGTAATTCTGTGGCAAAATGTTTTCTTTCTATTTTGAAAGTTTTAATGTCTGCAAAACGTTTTTTTTTCTTTCTTGTTCAATAAAATAGTAGTTTACTGGGAGAGTAGGCAGATTGAAAATAGTTCTGCCACTTTTCACCTTTTTTTCTCTGAAATGGGAAAAAAACTAAAACTGAACTTTAGTTGGCAGCTAAAAAAAATTGGAAGTCAGTTTTTAACATGGGGATTAATTTTTGGAAAAGCGAACAATGTACTGTGAGTCCTTTCTTTACTTATAATTGCTTTGTTTTGGATTTATTTCTCTAAGTGCCTGCCTCAGTTTGGTGAGAACTTCATAATACAGGATCACAAGAGTTTCATAGAAAAAAAAAGAAAAAAACCACCTCTCTTTCAGGTCTCATTTTAGAATTGTGGTTCATGGTTCTCATTGAAATCTCTGCTTAGATCCTACTTTACAGTTGCTTTTTTCTTTTTTCTTAATGATTTTGGTTTAATTATATCACCTTGTATTGATCTAAATGGAAGAAAGCATTGATTCTATACATTTTTCATGTTCTAGTTTACAGAAACATTCTTATGTGAGAAATTCAGTAGGACACATTCTTATGTGAGAAATTCAGTAGCAACTTTTATTATTGCTTACTTTATAATAGCTTATTATATTCTGTCACATCAACAGAGGACCCCATATTCTCTAGTTATTCAAAAAAGTTGTTGTTCAGAGATAAGAAGGTTAGCTAATTACTAATATAACATGTGGAAATATGCCTGATGTTTTCTTTTTTTATATCTGTGTTTAAAAGCAGTTGGAAATGAATAGGAGTTTCCATTAAATTAATTGATTTAATTTCAGTGTTCAGAAAAAGATGTTAGTAAGCGTAATTTATTGTATATGCATGGAGTACAAGAGAACAAAAATATTCTTTGGCATTTTAACAGAGAAATCTTTGTTAGACTGTCTTCACTTATCATTTTGAGTTTCAATTACATTATTATTAAGATGCTCTTTTATTTCCTGATACATTGCTGACATTTTTCTTCTGATTAGTAACTTTGCTATTCATGCCTACTTGCTAATGTTCTTTCTCAAAAATCAATCTATAATTTCCTTCCTGTCACTGGGCTGGTTAATCAAGGAAATATGTCTCCTTAACTCTTCAAATGTTTTCACTACTAGCCCATTGATTTAGTCTGAAGTCAAGAAAAGACATCTCAAAATTCTTGCTCAAAATTAAACACAGCAATGACTTCTGGCAAAGAATATCCCAGACACTGAGAAATATCTAACAAAAATAGACAAAGTGATTTTTCTGCCTTTTTCCTGGCTTGACTATCCTTATACAACCAGCCTGAGCAGATGAGCAAATTAAGTAATTTAAAAATGCAGTAAGACTGAGAGGAATTTAGTGTTGCTGAAGGCATGGGTGACCCGTCTGCTTGATTGCGAGAGGCCTGCAGCTGGCCTGCTGTGTCCTCAACAGTGTGTGAAAAGTTATGTAGATATTTAATATGCATAGTACTTCAACAACCTTCATTTCTGTCTCCTGTGGTCTTATATTTCTAGCTTACAAAGAATTATGAGAACATCTCTTTTTAAAGTGCCAGATTTACATAAGAATTTTTTTTTCCCCTTGACTTTTATGATTGTATCTGTGTAGCATCTGAGATGTGTTGAATAGTCAGAAAAGTTACAGATTTTGTTCTCTCTCCCAGTGCAATGTCTTGAATTGCTTACTGGTTTCATAGTAAATCAAGAAAATTTAACTTGTCTCTTACTTGTTGGGACTATACATTGGAGTGCGCATCCACTGGGTAGATACCTAGAACTGTGCCTCAAGCTGTGTTTGTAAAGCAGTAAATATTAGAATAATCCTGTGTACAGCACATTCCTTTGGGCAATCCTGTTTTTGGATAGTGCAGATGTTTCTCAGTTTGCGGTAGGCTGTTAATTCACCAAGGTTCTTCAGGAGTAAATTGAATTGAAAGCAGAACAGAATACATCCAAATAACAGGCCCTAAAAAGCATTAATTCTCACTCAGAATCTGTAAGGGTAGGTTTACTTCCTTGGACATTTTCACTTACCTAGCTCTATTTTTTTGATATGACTTAGAATAAAGGAGTTAAGTTTATCCGTAGTAGGAGCTGAGATCAGTAGCATAGGGATAATTGAACTGATTCTCCACTTCTGGAAACTAGGCAGGTACCATATACAGGGAGTATACACCCTACAAAGCAACTAATCTCTAACAGAATGAAAATGTATGTAGAATTTACCAGCATAATATTTGGTTGTGGGATCATTGTTAGTTTTCTCCTGAGGTATATGTGTATTTGTTTATATATGTTTATATTTGTTTAATGACAAATATCAAAATCTAATATTATGTCTTTTTTTTTCCCCCTTTCTCCCCTTTTTTCTTTTTCTGTTTGTCTTCTACAGATGGGCCTCTTGGTCCACGAGGATTAGCTGAAGCTACAGAGATGTGTACTCAAGAATGCCTGGTTTTGGGTCACTCAGACAACTGTTGGATGCCTCCTAGCTTAGGCCCATACCAACAGCCAAAGTCTCCTCTCTCCACCTTTGCACCTCAGAAGGAATGGGTTAAGAAGGACAAACTAGTTAATGGACACACATTGACCAGGACCTGGAAAGAAGATAGCAACAGAAACCAGTTCAATGATCGAAAGCAGTATGGTTCCAGTGAGGGCCATTTCAACACTGGCAACCACATCACTGACATTCCTTTGGCCAACTTGAAGTCTTATAAACAGGCCCCAGGGTCTGTGGAGAGTCCAAAGGAGCACCAGCTATAAGAAATGGTTACTTTGGACCAATGACTTTAGCTTACTTAGACTTGCTAATACTATGTGTGTGTCAGAGCTTTATGTACTGGGTAGATCTCTAGAACTATGCTTCACCTAGCAGAGATATGCATATCTTTATGTTAGCACCGTGGAAGGTATGATGTCCTGCAACATGAAAGAGTGTTTCTACTAGTTGTGTGGTTTTGTTAAATAGACATGATTAAAGTCTGCAGAGATCTCTCCAGTTTGAAAATATACTTTTTTGTTTCTTTGGTTTTTGACCCTGGACTGCTGCTATGAACAAAAGAAGATGCATTTGGAGAGTGAGAGAGTGCGAAAGCTCAGTGGATCGCAAAGATTGAAAAGCATATCCAGTTAGAAAATTGTGCTTTTGTTGTCATTGATCTATGCTGGGACTGTTATACTTGAGATCATATTGCAAACAATTGAAGCTGTAAACATTAAACCTATTGTGCTATTAACAATGTTAGTGGACACTTGTAAGTCAATCAGCGTTCAAATACTTGTAAATAGCAACAATTATTACTTACGATTTTTGTGTACTTATAATGTTCACTTGAAAAGATACTGTAGCATATTTCTGTGTTTCACAGTTGCTTTTTAATTTCTTTCATTTGCTTTCTTGTTTTGCTTTTATTTTCAGTGATGGTGTTTCTGTGTTAGTAGTCTGTCTGACACACAATGTTCCAAGAAACTCAAGCCACTTGTATTAAAAGTGAAAAAAAGTGATGGGGTAGGAAGAAAGGTTGTTTGCAGAAAAGGAAAAAACCCTTTTTTCTATGTAGTAGCAAATGATGCCAGCATTCAGTTAGAATTTCTTATTTTTTCCAATTTTTTTTAATATTAAGAAATGAAAGGACTGGTGTAAGGGCTTAAAAACTTAGCAATTTTTTGTTTAATTTCCATTCTGTTTCATAAAACAGGGAAATTGCAAAACAGAAGAATATTTAAATGTGTGGTGGTGGGCAAGGGAGAAGGCTATTTGTTTGGGATCCTTGAGCAAAATACTTATAGTCCATCATTTAATGAGTGGTAGCTGATGTTGATCCCAGCTGAAATATATGGGGGAAATTCTGCAGGAGCAAAATACAATAATAATGTTTTTCCAGTTGGGCAGGTGTGTGTCTATATCTAAGACAGTTTGTATTGCTGAAACAGCAGCATTTGTGTTGATCTTCATCTGCGTTAACGTTGTAGTAACACGAGTGTTTTTAGACCATAGCCACAGAATATTTAATGTGTTGTGCCTTCATGATGTAACAGAGCATTCTCCTGGTAGGCTAGTTGGGGGAACTAAAGGGTTAAATCTCTAATTATTGCTGTTTAGCTGTTTGTTATCATAGTTGGTCAATGCCTGGCAGGTACCAGTATCATGTCACCTCAGTCAAAATCAGCAGAGTGACTCCTAATGTTAGTAAGATCTAAGTTGCACGCAAAGCAAATCCAAATCCAAAACATTTTTTAATGGTTTTTGTTAAGGCATGAAAGATGATTTACACAAATAAATAGCATGCAAAAAAGTCCTTACAGAAAAAAAGCAAGTTACTTATGCCACAGTGAAACATCAGTCTTAAAGTAACAAATTTAGCTAATCTGAAGGTTATTTTTAACAAAAAAAACCAGAATCTTTTTGTTTCTTTCTTTATTCTTTTGTATATAGCAGTTCGCTTTTATTTTTTCTTCCACAGTAAAAAAGGCTTAAAAATGGGTTAGGGGTGCATTGCTTATTGCAGTACTTATGTCAGTTTGTGAGGGGTGTTTGATGACTTTGACAGAATAAATATCTAACCAGTTATCCTTGTTACTGCTTTGCCAGTTCAACATTATTTAGTTATTCAGCTTTTGCAATAAATGTTCTGAATTTCTGATTGTGTTGTGTTAGTTCTTGGGCAGATTCCTAAGGGACTTTATTCCTGTTAATTTCTCTTTCCTTCTGTTATTTTTGGTTGATTTGTTTCTTTGCTTCATTCTGAATTTCTGAGTTATTTTTTGAAGCATACCATGGTCCATTAAGTTCATTTCTATCTATATGTGTAGGACTGGAGTATACAGCTAATGATAAAACCTGAGGGCTATATTCTGGCATTCCTGTGTAAGTAGGCACTTATTAAAAATTAGTTATTTGACTTGAGTGAAGTTTTATTTACTCAGTTCAAGGATGACAGAATCTAGCCCACATTTGTTAGGCCTATATGGGCATGTGGAATTAGCATCCTTGCATGAATCTCTGTAAAATTACAGGAGTAGCATATAGGAAATACAGCACTTTCCACACTTTGATCTTTCTTTTGAGAGTAGAATTAAGTCATATCAAAATGTATGGAGTAAAGGAGTAAATTCTCTCCTACAAGGAAAATTTGAGTAGTTGCATAATAATTTTTGTTGCAGCACAGGTAAAAAAAACAAACAAAACAAAAGAAAATGCTGAACAACCTTGAAAAATATATATCAATAAGAGTAGCTATTTTTGAACATGCTGAGTTTCAAAGCAGAGATGCACTGAGTTCTATATTAAAACCAGAAATACAACAATTATTTGAAAACTCAAATAGCCCCAACCAGTTTAAATTAAAAATGCCTTTTTAAACAGAATATATTTGAAAATATTTCTATCATGTGCAGAAAATAAAATAAGTGATTGTTGCTGCAAAAAGAGAACTATAGTCTGTTCCAACCTTCAATACTTTGTCCTATTATCAACCTGTGCAGGAGGAGCTAAAACAAATTGGTTTCAATTGCTAGGCAGGTGAAAATTTTCTTATCTAATTTTCCCAAAATCTGTGCCATTTTAGAATTTTAAGACCTTACCCAGCTTTGAAAAGGTTATTAAATAAAAAAGATGGGAGATGTAGAAAGTTGAGAAAGAAAGAAAAAAGAGAGCAAGAGAGAAAGAGACCAGAGGGAAGGAGAGAAGGAAGGAAGGAAGGAAGGAAGGAAGGAAGGAAGGAAGGAAGGAAGGAAGGAAGGAAGGAAGGAAGGAAGGAAGGAAGGAAGGAAGGAAGGAAGGAAGGAAGGAAGGAAGGAAGGAAGGAAGGAAGGAAGGAAGGAAGGAAGGAAGGAAGGAAGGAAGGAAGGAAGGAAGGAAGGAAATATCTGCAGTACTGAGAACTGCATCTTAATTCCATTTAAGCTAAATTAATGTTTCCCAGATGTTTCCACAGAATTTAAATTTGACTATAAACATGTATTTAGTAAGTGCCATTCATTCGCAACCATTTGGTTGGCTTAATCAATGGTAGTACTGCTATTGTCTAAAACTCAGGAAAAAAAAAAAAAAAGGAAAAAAAAAGAAAAAAGGAAAAACCCTTCAAGAATTCTGTGATATCTCAGATGAGGACCTTTAAAAAAATTTAAAATCCCACTGCACCCAATGAGATGACAACTGAGTATTGGTGACTATTCAATTTTACTATCTTTGAGGCTAAATATTACTTAAAATTATTCATAACCTGTCATGTTACAGATGCCTCTCTGAAGTGAGTTCTGGCTTTTTTGCTTTCCTTCAGACAGTGTCCTTTATTTATTTATTTAGTAATGCACACACTTAAAAGGCTGCTAAAAATGTTTGCCAAACATTTTTTTCACTTTTCATATTTTTGTTGTAACTGACCAAATCCCTTAGTCCAAACAGAAAATTGAAAGTATGCATAGGCATAGTTACTTAGTCCTACTTATTCTGATGCTGTGCCAATTCTTACTAAAGACAGAATCACTTAAAAAAAAATTAACAAAAAACCCAAAAAATCAACAGAGAGTTTAGACTTGAACTGTGAAACATTTTCTAATGGTTTAAGTAGTTATGTACTAGAACAGATTGCCTAGACATGGGCACAGTACTTTGAGGAATAGAAAGGAAAAGTAGCTAACAATACATGGGGATTTTTTGTCAGAGGGAGCAGATGGATTAGATGCCTTCTTGAGATCCTTAACAGATGATTTGACTTGCAGAAAAAGTCACATCATGGTATGACTGAGCCCCACAGCATGATAAGGTCATATGAAAGAAAAATTTTATACTGTATATTTTCATAAAGAAATAGGTTAATAAATTGCCTACTCAATGCCCTTTGTTGGAGTTCACTTGGAACTCTGTGGAGCACTGTGTGAATGCTGACAAAGAAATAAATGGAACAGAATTAGGAGTATGCAGTATACATCAATTTTAACAAATATATATAAAGAAAATGATATTCACATTCCTTGCTTAATGTGGTTATTACCTTAATGAGTTATTATTAAGATTCAAGATCAGAAAAAATCGTAAGGACTTTATCATAGGGTACAGTAAAATAATGGAGAAACTTAGGAAACTTTGGATACATAAATGTCACAAATGCAGGAGATGTATATCTGTGTTAAAGAGCAGGTGTGATAAAGACTAATGTAGCTGACATGAGAAAACAAATAAATGGGGAAAAGAAGATTGGAATATTGATCAGAAGTTGAATCTTGGGAAGTTTTAAGCAAAGGGAAACATTAGTTGCTTTAATGAAATAGAAGACATAGTGAAAATCACGGAATGTGGCAGTAGGAGACCCACAGGCCATAGACTCATAGCATCCCAAAGCACACAGGGGTAGGATCCAGCAGCCTTAGGCAGTTCCTCAAAGTATGTTACCAAAGTGTGCTACTGGCATGAGAGCACAGCAGTGGAGTCATGTCCAATTCAGAAAGAATGACACGTTTTGATTCCCTGTGACCACAAAATATTTACCTGATTCAGATTATAAAACTTTTTATGGCATGCATCCTTGCCATAAAAACGAACAAATAAGCAGTAAGAGTTCTCTACAGGACATGTCCTCACATGAGCCAGTTCAGACTGTAAAAGCAACTCAGCACTCACAGCTCCATTTTCCCCATTTAATACACTTCGTTTGTGGAACTGTGTTCCAAAGTCTTGACTTTAATTAATTAACATGCTTGTAATCATTTCTGCTGTGATGAAAAACTCCAAAAAGGGGACCAGCTCTAGAGCACAGAAAGGCATTTTAATATACAGAGAACATGATACAACCCAACCCAGAGGTGTAAATCAGCTCAGTATATCACAAAGAGTTGAGCTGTAACTCAATTAATGTTTGTTTTATTAACCTGCACTTCTCAACCCCTTAGTGGACACATCCATCAAATATAACTACCCTCTAATCTAAAACCGCCTCTGGCTTTTCTTCTTGTTCCAAAAAGAGACTCTCATTGGTAGATGCTTACTTGCAAAAATTATGAGATACCCTTTTTTCACACAATATTTGAGTTTCAGTTTAAGTTCTTTGAAATGTAATACTTTATTTAACACATCTGCTTCTGTTATAAAATACTTTAGCAATATATATGTATATATAAATTACGAGAGTCCATTCTATACTTTGTTTTCAACCAGTTGAGTTGAAAGTAAGATCATAACATAGAGGGCCAGGCTCTGATCCTTCAGGCTTTATTGAACCTCTTACAAACAAAAATATCAGGAGACGTACAATAATTATTAGCAGAAATGGCAAGTCCTTTAGTATATTATGGCCGATAGAGCAGAGCAGTATATAATGATTTAGAAGAGGCAAACGTGCCATTTCCAGGTTTTTAAAGCACAATGTAGTTCACTTATAAACTGAAATAATTGCCAATAAATGAAGAATTACAAGTTTGGGTGGGGGTGGTTTTGGCTTTTTTGTTGTTGCTGTATTGTTTTGTTTTGTTTTGTTTTGTTTTGTTTTGTTTTTTTTGCATTGATGCAGAAATATCACTTTGCTGGATAGTAATAGAACTTATGTGCTGACATGTACCCTCATCCTGCCAAATAATCTGTAGCTCTTTTGAGATATTGAATGCACTTAATTTCTTTAGAACACAGCAGAAAGCCTCCTCTTGTAGAAGCAGCTCAGAATTTCTCAGAACTGGGTCTGCAGTGAGAAGAGTATCACAGACGTGTGTCATATGCTATGTTTTGAAGCAAGTATGCTTTTTCTAACTGCAGCATCTCATGGTTAGGTAGCAGTTTGTACTGCTACCTAACTGTACAATAGCAAAAATGAGGATGTTTTTAGCTATCAAAAAGTATTTGAAATTCTCACTATATATTATGAAAAGAAAGGACTTAAAGAAAGTAATGTCCCTCATTTTCAAAAATAAGTTGTTCTTTCTTTCTTTCTTTTTTTTTTTTTTTTGACACAGCCATTCTTAAGTCCACCTGTTGTGCCTAGGTATTGCAACACATTCTAATATTGCATGGCATGTAAATAGATACCTTAATTACTCATAATGAAATTATTATATACACATATATATATATATATTATATATATATAAAAATATTATCAGTCACATAATTAATCAGTATTATTTAATGGAATTTTGGAACTATGGATTTTGTTGTTTGATGTACTTTAAACTGGATGAAGCAGCATATTATTAAGACTATCTTCACCAATGCTTTTGATTATTTATTCATTAAATAAAGTGCTTTCTTTTGCTTGTTATAATCCTGTTTGTACAACCATGTGATAATGTTAAAATGGGTAAGTACTGTACGGGAATTATAACTGTTTCTTTTCTTGTCTAAATATATACCTAAACCAATATTTATTAGTGAACTGAGTTTCATGAATGTGTCTCTTTATGTGTTTACTACCTCTTTTCACATAATGCAAATTTAAAGGGAAGCTGAGATCAAATTTCTTCTTCGTACAATTGAGAATGCTTCAATAGCTTTGAAATGTTTTTTTGCCTTTATCCACAAGTGATATTAGGATGAGATCTGTACTTTAAATCAGATATAAAATTAATCCATAGTACAGTAGTTAATTTTTGTTCACTGTAGCAATCAGAAGTAAACATACATTCTTAATTTCTCAAGTAAAGACATAATAAGTCTTGGATCAGACAGGGAGAAATTCTGTGCTCTAAGCATAATGTTTATAAGAGCTGATCCAACAGAACAGCTGATTTAGTCAGAAATCTGGTACACTATTCAGCTTTTTTTTCATGTATCACAGTCAGCTTTCACCTTTGCATAGTAGAAAGGATTACCAAGACTGGGAACTGGTTTTGGTAAAACCTTATATATATCAAATTCAATGGGAATTTCCTAGGTTATTTTTAAAATCCAATAGCCAGTATTTTACTGGCATTTAAAGTTGCTTTTGTTCAAAGGAAACTCATCTTCTGCTGTCATTTCACTCACTCCAAAATTCCATAGGACCCTTCCCTTCCCTTCCCTTCCCTTCCCTTCCCTTCCCTTCCCTTCCCTTCCCTTCCCTTCCCTTCCCTTCCCTTCCCTTCCCTTCCCTTCCCTTCCCTTCCCTTCCCTTCCCTTCCCTTCCCTTCCCTTCCCTTCCCTTCCCTTCCCTTCCCTTCCCTTCCCTTCCCTTCCCTTCCCTTCCCTTCCCTTCCCTTCCCTTCCCTTCCCTTCCCTTCCCTTCCCTTCCCTTTCCTCTCTTTTTCTGTTCCTTCACAGGAAGGGAATTGGAGGTGGGGTCTGTGCGTGGTTCTGCAGCTGTGTGACATTTGTGACATCTTGTCCTATGGGTGCTAATAGAGATAAAGGCTGTTGACCTCATTGCTCTCAGTGGAGAGCAGGAGAGAGAGTGTAGCAGAAAGACAGGAAAGAAATGGGATAGGAGAAGGGTGTATGCATTAGGGAAGCAGTAAATTGTTGTAACAACGATGAGAGTAGCTTTGAGCCTTCATATCTCTCTAGCACCATAAAAAACGACCCTCCTATGTGCATAGATTTGTGTTCACACAGCATTTAATACAATTGTCTTGTGGAAAAGGGGTATCCAGAATTGTAGCAAAGCTGTACCATTCCTTTTTTTTTTTTTCTATATGAATATAGAGATCACAAGCAATGCCATGGGGTTTAAGTAAGTGAGCATTGAGTTTGACTGTTATATTTATTAAATTCTCAATATCAAATGCTTATAAAATCTTTATCTGCAGGTAATTTGCAAATAATCTGTAGGCCTAAATGATCAAGAAATTGTGTGTTACCAACCATCAAAGAAAAGAAAAAAAGACACTACACAAAGAATTACATTCCTCAAAAACAATCCAGACTGTCCTTGCCCTCACAAAAGGGCACAGATGGTAAAGATACCAGTGTAATGCCATAAAGCAATTGGTGAATTTCTTTTCATGTGCAACATTCTACAGAAAGGTCTGGGTTATTATTATGTCTGAAGTTTAAATTAATTCAATGTGAGGTTAAATAAATCCAGTCACATAAAATCAAAATTCAATATCACATTAATAGAATTCTCTTTTTTTCTATTGCAAGTCACTATTTCATTATTATGTAACAAGCACTGCATATATCTGAGTACTGTGTAAGGAAGTTTTTAAGAGAGCTTTCTTTAAATTTATGTATTACTTTGTGGTTTTTAATTCAAGTGTAGAGTTTGTTTTCTTTTGGGAAGAGAAGGTTTGAATTCTGTTTACAGTGTTCATACTTTTAATTTGGGAGAGATTTAGATTTTTTCTTCGGGAGTATTATTTACCATAGGGAATGACATAGTCCTGTGCTTTTTACTGCATGATCTTGCACTCTTAGGACAGTTAAGTTATCTTCAATAGGAAGTTCTTCTACATTATTGATAAAGATCATACATAATTACTGTCTACCATGTGGTGTTCAGACCCTCAGAGGAAGAAAAAGATTAAAAGGAGGCAGTCGGATAAAGACAATTGTTTTATTCACTAAAAAATCCAAAACCAAACAACTAAACAAACAAAACCAAAAAAAACCAGCTATACTGTGTTATGAAAGCAAAATTTATGAGCATCTATTCATTCAGTCAGAACTACCTACTTGCTGAGTCAACACACTTCTTGCTTCCTTCTTTAGGAGCAACACTGAACGAAACTGTGAACAGTTGTGCCTCACGGTGAGCCTAAACCTCATTCTTAAAACAATGTGAAAAAATTGCTCTGGAGCCCCTAGATGTATGGTTTTGAGGGAAATGAAATACTGGGTAGGTCTCTGGCTCCTTAGATTTAGGTGCATAGTTGAGCAGCCCTTTGAAATAATCTCAAGTCCCTTAAAAGGTAAACAGCTATTTTTGAAGAGCTCCTGAAAGAATCCTTTCATTCCCAAGTTTAGCCACATTAGATCTCTGCTTTATGGAGAATCATAGTGCAGAACCTGTTCCAAACTTTGCAGCTGACAGCTGCAAAGTCTCTGGATGGTCTACCACGTCAAATTACTCATCACTAATACTAGAAACCTGAAAACCTATAGGCAGGACAACAGTGAAAAAGAAAGATTGAAGTTCAACCAATTCAAGCACCCTATAGCTCAAAAAAGAAACGTTGTGGAAGAATGAGTGAAAGACGCATTTAAGATTTTTAGATTCTTATTTTCTTTATGAAATAGGTAGCTGCAGGGAAGTATATTGCTAATATTGCATTTTCTTTGGATGCCCTACTGTGTTTGGTTCAATTACCATACTAAAGGCTAAACTCAATAATTTTGCAGGCAATAATTCTACATAAATACGCATTCAATCAATATATGGTTATTATATGAAAAGTAGTAAGAAATTGAGTTTTTCTGCACTTCTAGAATATCAAATGCATAATTACTATTTATAATAAGTTTGCAGTCACAGACTGTAATTCCTTAGTCCTGAACAATTCCATAATTACTAATTCAACTACATTAGCATTGGGAGTAGACATGGATGATTTCAAAAGGGATACTACTGATTTAATGAGGTCTCTGTACATTTCCAAAATTATACAAATTCTGTTTAACAGCCAGCCACTGAAGCTTTTGGGTATTTGAACCAATAAGTCAACCAACTGCCAACCAAAAGAATCATTAGAAATTAAAACAAACAGAAATGAGAATTAAATTGCATTTTTCACAATGTGAAGCTACCAAAACTCTATTTTCTGACTAGTTTCCAACAGTCTATCTAGCTTTACTGGAGAGTAGCTGCTGCTGGATCTACTGAATATCTAAAGCTGCCATTTGTGACAGTGTTTTTGTATTTTGAATATTTGTGGCATTGTGATTATGCTAGGATAAATATGACAATAGACCACAGTCACAGAAGGGTTATTCTGAATTCATTGCCCTTCTCTTGCATTCACCACCTCCTTTTTTCTGTGTGTGATAGACAGCAAATGATCAGATCCTGAGATTGTGGAGCTGGTATTTTGCCAAAAGTAAATAGTTGTCAGGTCTGTCTAGAAAGGAATTTGTAAAATTTTGTAATACTTGCATTTTTTTTTCCTTGAAGGTATCTTTATTCTACAAAGGTCCCTGCATTAAAAGCTGCCTTTGATATCTGTGGGAGACAGATTAGCTCAAGCAGTAGTTTTCATGTTGGCGGTCATTACACCAAATAAGGATGAAAGGGTATGTCAGTCAGAGACACCACAAAATCCCTAAACTCATAGGCCCCCAAGTAATCCTGCTGTGCTACCGACAATTACTATACACAGAGGAGGAAAGGGGGAGAAAGATTTTAATGTAAAAACATTTAGACGGCCTAAGTTATAGCATGGTAGTTACAGATCTATCACACAGTACCCAATTGTATATCAGCGCTTCCCATGGTGGACATCCATCAGTTTTAATGCATATTTTTAGTGCTTATATTGTACATGTGAACATCTGCACACCTTCATTAATTTCTCACATATCTCCATCCAACAAGCTGCTTTTGAAATTAGGTAGATGTTGGCTTCATCAATATGTTCACTGGATAAAATAAATTAAATTCCTATTGTCAAAACAGGACACCTGAGCCTGAACTACAGGTGAATGGGGTCATCTTCGTCTCTTCTTCAGAAGTGGAGAATGGCCGAGAACACATTTGCCTTCCAGCCAACAGACCTTCTAAAGATCAGGCTGAGTGCTATGAACTGAGTTAGTGTCCTCAGATTGCTGAGCCCTGCCTAGAGCAAGCAGAGGTAATATGGGAGGCAAGAACTACTTACAACTTTCTTTAGCATTCCAAACAGGAGTTATGCCATATTAATCCCCAAATGGTAAGCCTACAACCAGCTATTTTGCCACATGAGTTCCTACTGCAGGGGGCTGAATGCAGCTGACACTGTCAGACTGGGGAACACTTCTCCTAACTTCTCCTAGCCCATCCTCAAAAATCAACACATCTGTGCTGAGAGACCTCTCAACACTTCACAGCTGCTTCTGGGGACAAGTGACCGCTACAGACAACCACAGAGAGCCCTATAATGAAAAGGATGAACATCAGAGTGCAGACCAGTGTGCAGGCTCCTCCAAGTCAGAGCATTCTGCTTCCATGAAGTATGCATATAATACTTCTCCACTAGAGAATGAAAAAATAAAATAAAAATTAGTGAAAGGTTCACCTGAGATACTTTCTCAGATAGGAAATGTATTTCTTTACAGGCTTTAATTTCTGCTGCTTGAATTCTGTGTGAAAAAAATACATTTTCCTTCTTATATAATCTGCCCTCTTTTTTCCCACTTTTATTCCAGTAGCATTTCAGCCTTCTGTCTGCAAGGAACAGATGTCAATGTTCCTGGGTAATCTTTCCCTGTTCCTACCTATCTTTGCTCTATTGCAAAATCTCCCAGGATGTCCAGGGTAAGCGACACATTTTAGAAAATCATCAGCTTTTTAATCCTACATAACCTCTTCTTCAGATTCAGACCTCTGAATCTTTTTAACTTTAAGGTAAGGACCACTTCTTTTTCCTCCTTTAGACCCTCACGTAAATCAGATTTTCCATGAATTCAGTTTTGCACAACAAACTATGTCCCAAAGACGATGTTGATCTGCTTCAACACTTGCTGTGAATTACCTTTGTGGACAGTGCCCCCACATTTTGAGGGGAAATTCTACTTTACAAGGGTGTTAAAGAGTGTACACTTGTAGGTAATTGTGTACAGCAGCTACTTCCACAAAAGTTGAGGGTTTTAGAAAGGAGACAGAAAATGGAACTGTTAGAATAGGATAGGATAGGATAGGATAGGATAGGATAGGATAGGATAGGATAGGATAGGATAGGATAGGATAGGATAGGATAGGATAGGATAGGATAGGATAGGATGAGCTTGACTGTCTGTAGAGAAAGGAAGAAAAGGGAATGGGAAAATAAAGATATAATACTTAATGTTTGTGATTCCTGTAGCCAAAATCAGGATGGATAGTCTCTATGATGTCTGACAGTAAGATGCAACAGTTGGAAAGTTCTGGATCATGGAAATTTTGATGCAAAAAGGTGAGGAAGAGTAGGGAGGTAACTCCAAAGAAGAAGGAATATGCAGTCCAGGTTTTAGGCTGCCAGACCCCTGTGCAGGTGGCTGGCTGTGTGTATGCTGTAAGTGAAGCTTTTCCCCAGACCTCACAAATTCCATTGGAGTTTGAGGAGGCCTGGGTGTCCTAAACACAACGATGCTCCAAAACATAAACAATCAAGCAGGATGGAAGACAACCTGATACACTTAGATAATCACTTTTTCAAACTCTCAGAAATGTAAGAGCCTCTCTACCCTTGTCCGTAAGCAGCAGCTCCTCATTTCCCCATTCAAACTTTGCCCTGTCTGGCTGTATATTCTCACACAAATTCCTGTCTAACTGATCATATGAGCATCATGTTGCTAGACTGAGCCCCGAATTTTCATTAAAGCCTGTCATCTGAATGTAGTCTTTTTCTAATCTGTGCCTCTTTTCTATCAGTCAGCTCCACTTCCCCCCAAGCCTATGGTCTTTGTTAAGGTTTTTAAAGTATCACTATGATACAGATATCAAGCTAGGCATGCACGGTAGTGACTGAGAGCAGAATGTGAGCGTCTCTCAAAGTTTATTTTGACAGTCTTAACTGGTACTCACCGTTCTGGCAAAGCTGATGTAAAGAGTACATAACCAGTGAGAGCATTTTATCAAGAAATCTAGAAGCAGGATGTTATTTGTAATATATGTGAGAGGGCTGTATTGCAGGTGATGATGTTTTTTAAATCTCAGTGCATAGCTGAAGATCCCTTCTGACTACAGACATTTATCTTTGTGCATGTGTGCATGAGAATCTGGGGAAGAAGCAGTTATTACAATTCTGATGAGTACTAAGAGTTTTATAACTCTTTTAGTCAGATGAGCTACACCTATTGTGACAGCCATTTTGAAAGAAAAATAAGATAAAGTTGCTGTTGTATGTTTTTTTTTATTCATAGGGCTAATAATTTGCCTATATTTCTACAAATTTCTGATAATTTATTTCATAATAAGAAATTCCATGTCATAAAATAAAGTCATTAAACCCCCAAATAAATAAATAGCATATAGTGAAAATAATATATATTAATTCCTGCACTGAATAATTTCCGTTGAATGTTTTTAAATGCTCATTTTCTAAAATTTTGTTTGTTATATTGAAGAGTTTTATTCTCAATTCAGAATGTAATTGAGGGTGTACATAAACATATAATTTAGTTCCATGAATTCAAAGGTACTGAAAGCCCGATCTGAAATCTATTGAAGTTAATTAGGTCTTTTCTATCTTCACTTAGAAATTAAAACAATTTTGAACACTAAGTAATTAGTTAGAGTATTTAAAAAACAAAATTTGAAACTAGTGTTATTAATTAAATTGAGGCTTTGAAATCAATTAAAAATATTTAACTCCAACTGCAATTAATGCAGAAACTTAAAACAGAGTTTCTCATCAACTCAAGTGTGAGACAATGCTTATGAGCTGGTTTTTAGCATAATAGAATCCTTTCTCTGTATTTAACAATTATTTTTGTTATATTGTTCTTCAGGAATGAAGCAAATATCTCTCATGGTATTTTCTTCAAACATCGTAGCAGGTAGAAAAGAAAAAATCAATCAAACAAAAAGACACAAATAACAGAAGGAAGAAAAAAACCCAAACCATGAAGGTCATCCCAATGTAATACTGGATGTGTTTTTCTAACTCCTACGTGAATAGTGCTATGGGTTGCTGTAGTCCTAAAGGTTTCTGTTGATATTTAATTATTTTTATTCTTTTTTTTTGCTATGGATTCTATAATTTGCTCAGGTGCAAATTATTGTGGACATCAGAAGTGCCTCTGAATTGTCGGCATCAGATTTGTGTTCTGCCGCCTCAGGGGAATCAGATCCAGCAATATCAGCATCCCTTGCTTGCACTCCATAGGAAAACAGAGTTGGGAGGGGCACTCTTTCCTGGTTTAAGAACAGGCTGGATGGCCAGGCCCAGAGTGTGGTGGTGAATGGTCCTGCACTCATTTGGTGCCCGGTCACTAGTGGTGTTCCTCAGGGCTCAGTGGTAGAATCAGTCCTGTTTATTGTCTTTATAGATGATCTGGGTGATGAGGGGATCAAAGATAGCCCCACTGTGTGCCCAGGTAACATTAATTTTTGTGCGACTGTCAATCTGCTGGAAGGTAGGAAAGCTCTGCAGAGGAATCTGGAAAAGCTGAATCAAGGGGCTGAGACCAAGAATATGAGGTTCAACAAGAGCAAATACTGGGTCCTACACTTTGGACACAACAACCCCATGCACCACTATAGGCTGGGGCAGAGTGGCTGGAAGGCTGCCCAGTAGAAAAGGACCCCAGGGTGCTGAACATGAGCCATCAGTGTGCTCAGGTGATGAAGAAGTCCAATGGCATCCTGGCCCGTATCAGAAATAGTGTGGCCAAAAGGACCAGAATAGTGATTATCGCCCTGCATGCACCCCTGGTGAGGCCATACCTTGAATGTTGTGTCCAGTTTTGGGCCCCTTAATTCAGGAAGGACACTGAGGTGCTGGGTTGTGTCCACAGCAGGGCAGAGGAGACAGTGAAGGGTTTGGAGCACCAGTCCTGTGAGGAGTGGCTGAAGGAGCTGGGCTTGTTTAGTGGGGAGAAAAGGAGGTCTTCAAGGAAGACCTTATTGCTTTCTGCAAGTTCCTGAAAGGTTGTGGCCATGTGGGGGTCAGTCTCTTCTGCCAGGCAAAAGCAAAGGACAAGAGGGCTAATCCTTAAGGTGTGCCAGAGGAGGTTTAGGTTGAACATTAGGAGGAAAGGTTGATTAAACATTGAAAATTCTTCACAGAAAAGGTGATTAAACATTGAAATAGGCTGCCCAGGGAGGTGGTGGAGTCCCCATCCCTGGAGGTATTTAAGGAAAGACTTAGCGCCATAATCTAGTTGACATGATGTTCAGCAAAAAGTTGGACTCAATGATCTCAGATCCTTTCCAGACAAATTGATTCTGTGATCCCCTAAAAACTAAACACAGAGACCAGCAGAGACAAAAATGACCTTTTATCTGGAGACTTCTGTCCTTGACAACAGATTAGCAAGATAGACAACAGATTAGCAAAATAGACAACAGATAGCCAGACTATGCAAGCTTCTGCTAGTATGTTTAGATTCAACAGGCTCCCTTCAACCTGGACTGTGATGTAGTCAGTCTTACCTGGTTGAACAATTTTTACCACTTGGAGTTGTATTTGTGTGTCCTTGAAGTGTTACATTTGTCTTTCCTGCTTACATGTTATTTCTTTAAAGTCCAGCGCTCACCAGCTGCTGCAGGATGCCAGTGTCTTCTATCCTAGATGTGTGATCAGCCCAGTGCAGCCTTTTTATAATGATCATGGCTACAGTCCCTGGAACATAACTGTGCTCTGAAACTTTTTTATTGAAAATTTTATCCTGCCATCTGATGCACAATATGGTCCACAGATGGTGCAGATGACATTTGTCTAGGAGTCATGTATGTCGTCACTAGCCCATGTCTTCAAACCATTCAGCAAATTGGATAACAGAGCTGCTTTATAGACTTTTAAGGTGACCTACCAATTAATGTTGGGCTGCTGTTTGACCTCAGAGTAGCCTGCATCCACAGCCTCATGGTGCAGTACAAAAAGCAGTACTTTTGCTTGAAATTTTTAGAATAAAAACAGAATAATAGAAGAATGGAGGATATATTGCTGATTTCTTCTAAAGGTTTTTTTTTTCTTTTAAGTCTAGTTTCCATTGTTCTAAACTGGAAGCATTCCAGTTGCTGACACATGTCTGTTAAGAGTCAATACTTCTCAGTTTATAGTTCACTTATGTTTCTTATTTATTGCTATAAATACCTCTGTGCCTCATGGAAGGGCCAGACTTTGATCACAGCAGGCAGCAGGGAGTTAAATGTCTTATGAATCTGAGTGTACAGATAAACAAGTAGTCTGATGCTCACAGGAGATCTCCTGATGTATAACAAATACTATATGTGACTAAGGTTATAGAGTTTGTCTCTTACATTCCTATTGTTCAGGACAACCAAGAATAAAAAGGGAAAATTTAAAACAAAACAAAGCAAAAAACCCCCCACAGCATCTTCTAACTGATCAGATTTCCCCTCTTTTCTTTGTCTATGGAGAAAACTCAGAATGTAAGTGAAAATTTCATGTCAACAGCAGCTTTTCTATTTTGTTCCACAGAATCACAAAATGGTTTATATTACCCTACTGAGGGAGTTATTCCTTTTATTTGGGTCTTTTTTTTTTGTTTGTTTTAAATTTAAAAACATGTAAAAGAGTAAAAGAGAGTTCAAATTATGTTGTACTAATGCATTACTGCTATAGAGGGTACATTTTCCCTCCAGATCTACTGTAAATTATACAATACTAGGCTTTTAACTTTCTCATATGGAAAATTTCTTCTGAGTAGCTGTGTTGTCTTCTTCTGGACTATATATATCTCCTTTGTGGTTTTTTTCCCTCTGTTTATAATCTATTTGTGGATAATCAGAGCTGATTGCTGTTTTAGGTGATGACATAATTAAATCACATGCTTCTTACATCATACTTTTCCTTTTGCAATATTTCCTGTTTTAATATTCCTTTCTTTTAAAAAAAATTAAATTCAAAATTACAACGTGAACATATGTTTCCAGTGAGCTTCCCAGGTGTTTAGCCTCAGTGACTACAGTTAATTTGAACCCAGAAACATAGATGAATAATTCAACTGAAATTATTCCTTTTGATGTGTTTTGCCTATAAAACACCTTATCTTTTATTCAATGGATTTCCTCCTCATTTGTCTGCATTTATTACCTTGCAGTGAAGCTCTTGTTTTTTGTTTTCTTCTCAGAGAATGTAGGAATATAATACAATATATTTTATTAAACAGACTTAATGAGTATATGGGGTCAATTAAGTTTGTAATGTTTTTCATACTTGGTTTGTTACTTTGAAAGGTAATATGCTGCTTCCAGTTCTTTCCTTGGATATGACTTTGGAATAGTCTTAACAGTCTGTATGTGTCTCTCAGATGTTGACATCAGGTTGTTTACTGTCTTGTCCACACTGGTTAATAATGCCAGTGCTAGTAATGCCCAGTGTAAGCCTATTTCCAGTCTAACAACGGATCTTTTTTCCCTCACCTTAGAGGTTTTTTCTCCTAAAGAACACATTATCCACATCATTCCTCATCGTAATCATGACTCCCTGAAGGCTACATAGAAAGTTCACAGTATGGTGTCTTGAAACCCCAGAGGAAATGTAGGTACTGGTCGGGAGAGGGGGAGCTTGGATAGAAACATTTTAGTCACTTTCTATTCTCTGGAAAACTTAAAGTGAGTTTTCAGAAAAAAAGAAAGAAACAAGACACTTCCTAAAATGTAAGTTAAATCATTAACTGTGCAGAAACCACATCAAGCTCTTTGTCCTTCTGTGGTTGCACCAAAAACATTACAAACTATCCTCTGCATTCTTCTCTCCATTAAATATTGCTATTAATAGTGAGTCTGCTTCTTATAAGTAATTAATTAAAGTGTTTGTAAACAACAATTCCCTTTTCCTTTCTTTCTTATACATTCTCCAAGGATCAAAATCAGCAGTGAGTGAAAGGACTTCCAAATACAAATATTTCAAATTAATTTAAATTCTTTCTCTAAATATGTAACAAGTCTGTTTTTCTCCCTAGTGATTTATTAATTTTAAATATCTCTGTATATAGTTGTTTCCTTCTAATTTTAAAATACCCTCAGAGCCTGTGCCAGAAATTTACAGCACAAATAGAATGTGTCAGAGAGGAACTGCACTGTTAACAGTGAAAGATCACAGGTCATCTACATACATTTAACAAATAAATTTCAGATGCTCTGTATGTGTCAAGAAAAAGCCAGAGCTTAATCACTTAATGGCATGTCTATGTAGACATAAGCAAAGGTCTAGCTGATCCTGCTTTAGGGTATTTTGACTGACTCCCTCAGCCAAAATTCTTTAAATGTTATTTTCTAAACTTTCCTTTCAGAGCAAGGATTAAGTTTTAAAGCTGAAAATACAGCATAGCTGTTCAAAAGTCACAGTCACTGTAGTACTGATTCAGCTTTGTCACAAATTACTGTTGATTTGTTTCTATTTAACTTGTTAATATTACATTAAACAATATAAATGGATTATACCTATTTTTCAAATAATACAACTTCAGGTCTCAAGTTCAATACTATATTTTTCCTCCAGAAACCAAGAAAAATTGCACCCTTGGAAAATGAAACTCTTGTTCCATAAGACAGGGAGATACTGAAACCTAATCCTTCACAGATTTGCAACTGTTTTTCTCTAAGCCATCTTCCTACATCCCATGTGACAAACCTGCAGAACAAAATATAGCACATCTGGAACTAAACTTGTGATGGTTGACTATGGAATAGACTTTACGTATCATCCAGTTTTACATTAAGTTGTGAGAGGTTCCTTGCTTCGGAGAGGGGAGGAGCTCCTTGAATTTAAATAAACTGAAATTATGCTTACTTATAATTGAATATTAAGTATATTTTCTAAGTCTCAACAGACTTTCTAAGTGGATTGGAGATAGAGTGTGTTTTCCCAATCATATTTTTGACATCAAGATTTTCAGAGAAGGCTGATACAGTATACATTTAAACAACTTCAAGGCTTAGGCAATTCAAATGAGGAAAACTTCAAATGTCTCATCGAGCCACTTTGCCAATTCTTTCCTTGAAAGAAGATGATAAAAATCCTGACTCATTTGAGTTTCATTTTTAAGGCAGTTTTCAAAAGTATGATGATAGTTTACTGTCATTGCATAATATTTCTAGAGGTTTATCGATTTGATTTGTGTCTTATTGGGTAAGACTGCTGCATTTTTATATTTATTGACAATTTGGGTTGGTAGTGGTTTTTTCTCCCTCCCTCTGCTTGCAGATTCAGTATCTGAAGGTTTCTGTAAGGCTTTTGCAGGTAGTTTTGTGGGACGGGGGGTTGTGGGGCAGGCTTTTCCTTGTGGTTGGGTTTTGGTTTATAAGGGTGTTTTGATTGTTTTCTATAAATATGTTTTTTTAACACTTTCATACCTGAAAAGTCTTTTTCTGTGATTTTAATGTGCTCTTTTGGAGAGAAGTAGATTCACATGAACAAAAATTAATTATATAAATAAAAAATTAAACACCAATTTGTTTTTGGTATGATGCAAGTTCATTTATTTTTTTATGATTTTTTGAGAGAAAGGTCCCACAAAGTTGCATTACTAGTAGAAATAAGAGGGGCAGTTTTATTAGGGTAACTCTTATTTGCACTGACTACCAAAAAATGCTTGACACCTGTAGATTTTTACATTAAATGGTTGCAGTTTAGGAAATGCTGCTACTGAAATGAACTGTTCCCAGATCCAAGAATAGCATGAAAATTTTATTTCCTGTAGGTTGTGTTACAGTGGACAGTAAATGTTGATACCCTTACCTCAGATGACTGTTACAACAAGAATTAAAGGGGTTTTATTGGGCCTGTTCTGACAGCTGGTATATCCTTGAAAATATCTTCTTAAATCAGTCCAGAAAACCCATCGCCCTGAATGATAAAGGTGCATGATGAAGGGTTCTCTTTCCCTGGTGTGTTTACTCCTTTGTTCTGTCTTTTCCTGTTCATCAGGAATAGAGTTAAAACTAAAGCATGTGTTCAGTCTTACATTGTTGAAAGACATGGAGCCCCAGAAGAGTGCCTGGTTTAACAATTTGGATATTTTTCTCTCTTTTCTGCTCATCTTGTGTACACACACAAACCAAAGTGAGACATCCAAGCATGAAATGATCTGCAGCTCTGAACTGTAACATTTAATTCACTGGCTTGGGTGGGGCTGAGATCTTGCTTCCAGGTGAACAAACAGTGTGTTCATTTTACATTCTGTGGTATGTCATAAAATGGTGCAACAGTCCTAGAAGCCAAGATCTGAGCTGCACAATTTGCTGTTCACATGCAGTGTACAGGTACTAGGTTTGATTCTTTTGTGAGTAGATTAGAACAAGGATTTATGCTTGATCAGTTCAAACATATACTCCTGATTTGCAGTACAGAAAAAGCCCAAACAAAAACATCAGGGAAAAAAATACAGGGAAAAAATACAACTGATCAGAATGCTAATTTCTGTTCTGCTAAGAACCATAGAAATGCTGAGGCTTCAGAAGGGTTAGCAGACTTCTCCAATCCTCTGTGACATCTTCAGTCACAACTCCTATCTAAAAATTACCCTTTTTGGGAAAGGAAAACAAAATAGAGCTGTTCAATAGTAAAATCAAGGGGCTCAAATATTTAGGGAGGCCTGCTCAGGCCTCAGTCAGATCAACTCCCTGTTTGTCTTCTGTGACCATCTTCTACAGAGATGCAGAAGTGAGAACAGAAAAGTGTGAGCTGCAATGGAAAGACGTTTTTGTCTCTTTCACAGGGGTATAAATCCAGCTCCACATTTTTGTTTCATGTTGCAGAGAAAGAAGCATTCTCATTTTGATGAGTGACACAGAACTGCATATGCACTTTTTTTTTTTTTTTTATGTTATCTATACCTGTTTAATATTACACATTAGCATGTCTTGTCATTGAATTTTCTTCAGTATCTCTAGTTTATCCTTAAAATATGGTATGGCTCAGTTGCCATAGGTTTGGGAATATATTTTTCCCAGTGAGCTAGGGTGAGTTAAAAAGTATTGTTGGTGAACCCTGCTTGTGACCTAAACTGGCACTCACAGCAGGAAATATTTGGGATAGAATAACAGTCTCAGCCGGACACGTGGTCTGGGGCGCAAACAGCAGTGCTGAATCACACTAAAGCAACTTAACAAAACTGCAGGGACAAGCAGGAAATCAGAACATTTTTTCCCCCTTCTGAGATTCATTGCAAAAATTCTGTAACTGAAACTTATGACCTAGCAGGGTAGAACAGGGAGTTTACAACAGCTCTTTTTCAAACAGGAAGTGCTTTAATTTCATAAGTGGCAGCACTATGGTTTTCATTGTTGAGGATGAAAGCAGTGTCAGCGTTTCTACATTGCAGTAACCCTGACCATAACTTTGTTGGGAAAAGAAGCTGTAAGACTGCTTGCAATGGCAATCATGCAGAGAGACTCTGCAGGAAAACTTCTGGACTTACTCCAGTCATTACACATTTGGAAAGAGCTTCACACAAAGGTATTTTGTGCATGAATAGTCCAGAGGAATAGGTTTCTGGACCAACTGGTGTGTAGCTAATTTTAAAAAGTCAGTTTACCATAACAATTATTTTATGGGCTGTAGAGCAGATCTCATTAAAGTAGGAAGAGAATAATAAATTAAAGGAGAAGCAAGCATTAATACGTCTAATGCTGCCTCTACTTAATAGGAACATTACAAATGATAATGAGAACACAGTTCATCTTTGTAGGGAATGCTGGTAAATATGGTAAAAATAGACAAGTTTTATATTCTCAAGCACAACTTTCTCATGTAATTTCTTCTGTCCTTTTTTAAGCATACTACGTAGCAGCTTTTTTGTACTCATATCCTTGTATTACTATTCTGATTACTTTTTCAGATCATTTTCTAATCATATTACTTTCTCCTTTTTAAAAAAGCCGATGTGTATGTTAGCTATAGTTTTGCCTCTGCTGGAGTTAGGAACATTTCATTCCTATATTATCCTTTTTGTCATCTACCTTGTTTTGTTTTTTTTTTTTAACTTTTTCTTTAAGTCCCAAAACACCAGGTCTCATCTTGTGTATAACGCATACACATGCTTGTGTGTTGGTACACTCCCACACTGCTTAAGCCAATGGATGAAAAGGCAATAAACCCCAAAAATTACACATAGGAGGTTTTTTCTCTGAACTTGAATACACACTTCTCTCCAGTTGGGCTCATAAAGTGGAACCAGTGTCCATACATACTATAATAATAGGTAAAAATTTAGTGTTCACTCCAATGCAATGTAAATGTAGACTGAAGATCATGTGTATCTATTTCCATGTAGCAAATAACTGAATAATTAGGCATTATTTTTACATCCTTATTTCCCTAATAAATATATTTCTATAAATTTTTCTATATGCACAATGCTGTTTGTTTGAAATATTAAAAGTTTACCTGCTTTGCCCTTTGGTTTTATTTGCTAAATTCATTCAATTTCATTCACTTTTACTTTTAAAAAATGTTAATTTTATATATCATTGTATATAAAAGCCAAAGATTTTTTTATGGTGTTTTGTTATTCAACTCTTATTCTTCCACAGTAAGTATCAAAGAATGGCAATAGTAGTCAGCAGGAGTTTTCCTATTGACTTCAATGAAATCATACTTAGATCTGAGCTGAGTATATTTGAAAATTTCAACGACTACTGAGTGATTCTGAGAAACACCACAGGGGTGCCTAAAATTCAACATTTACCATCCAAAAGGGAGAAAACTCTCTTGGAATTATTTTAGTAGTGGTAGTAATAACTATTTCTTTAATGGTGTTTTTTTTGATCAGTCTTGGATCTCACCGCAAAGGAGATTGATACCATACTTCCCACTTCATGGACAGAGAGATGGAGGTAAAGTGAGGGAAATGCCTTCTTCACCTCAGGTTTTGTGCGGACATTCAGTGCTGTTTGAAGTCCAAGGGGATTTAAGAGAGTTGCCACTCAAACAAAATCCAAATACTGTTTGGGGAAATAATCACATGAATCATGCAACATACTTAAAACATGGAAATGGTGTCATGGATTTGTGTAAGTGAAGTGGATTCTGCAATCATAATAGAACCACTTCCAGTGCCAAGCCTCGGAGCTTGGGCTCAGCAGCAAAGGCTCCTCCATCCGCACTGACTGCTGCAGAACCTCACAGCAGTGACTGAGGTGAACACTTCTGACTCTTCACTGGTGATAAAAACAACAGAAGTTCTTAACAAGTCTTTAAGTTTGTCTAGTTTTCACTTGAGTTAATACAGGTTTCATGCACGCTGGATTTGCTCATGCTTAAGTAGAAAAGTTCAAAAGCAAGGATACACTGTTCAAGTTCAAATGAAACAGCATCATAGTTTTCATGCTCAGGTTGAGAGCAGTGTCAGATCACTACTTTGCACTGACTCTGAATGTATGAAATAAAGACTGGAGCTGAGTTCCAAGCACCCACATTTAGGTTTCTGTTTATCTGTGGTCTGCAGACTTAGTGTTGAAGCTTTCATTATTGCCAGTGTAATCCAGAAAGAAATTCGTCTTGGGGCTTAATTCAATTGCCTAATCATAGACCTTGAGCACTAATTTGAGACCTACAGAGATGATCAATGAGGTTTCATAGATTTGCATACATAAGACAAGACTTACAGGAATCTCACTTCAGCCTGAAATTTCAGACAGACGTCAGCTGAAGTATTCTTACAACTCAAGTGGCAGTGGATAGAAATACATGGGTGCTGAACTGAGCAGATTATTGACCATAATATGAGTTTATAATTTTAATATACAGACATATAGATACCCTCATTAAAGTTTCTTAATTAAAAATGCAATTTTATCTTCCATAGTGGATACTTTGCATGAGTTTGCAGAAAACTCTGGATTGACAGAAAAGCTCAGGATGTATTCCATAGTTGTTTTTTTTTTATTATTTTGAGGAAGAAAATTAAGGCTGAATCTGCACTTATAATCTAACCAGTTCACCCAAAAAGAATTCAAGCTAGAACTCACTAAAAAGCAATAGAGTCAATGAGCTAATACAGCTCAAGAGATCAGCAACTACTGCCATGCTACTTGCCCCATGCAGTCTTCTTTGACTTCCAATGCATTTCCCATAGAGTAAGACACTCCTGTAAATACTATTTTTCATCCCTGTGGGGATATTTCAGGTAACCAAGAGTATTTCAAACAACAGTACTTGTCTTCTCTTTAGGCAACTGAATTAAATGCATAATGTTCTAGCTGTGCGGGAAAATAATTAATACTGAAGTCTGAGTTTCTTGAGAAATAATTTTAGAAATAGCAGAAAATAAAAGGTATCGTGTAAAAATAAGCATAAACTTGTCTAAGTCTTTGTTAGGAAGTGTAATAAAAACTATTAAAAACAAATAATGCACAGAGGTGAAGATATTATTTAGGAAAAAATTGTCTGACCAAAAGGCAAAGTAAAATTTTCAAGATGTCAATTGCTTCCTGATCAATAAGCATATATATGCCTTGTAACATATATACTGCAACATTTTAAAGAAAGTAAAAATAAAAATATTCATAAATGAACCCTTGAAATAAGAAGAATGCTTTGATGTAGAATTATTTCAATCTCTTTTTCTTTCTATACCATAGATACTCACGTCTGAGTAAACAGCTTCGATCCTAATTTATTTTTTGAGGCAGAGGAATAGACATTTTAACAGAGTCAGTAAAGCAGTGTCTTTTAGACATCTGTATTAAGATTAGATGAATCTTGCTTTAGAACTGTTTCTCTTCACTGGGTAAGCTGACAACTTTCTTTTTCTAACTTTCATGAGAAAAAGCAGGTCTCAGACAATGCTGTCATTTGGTATCCTTCATCCAGTAGAGCTGTTATTTGTACAGTCCTGTAGAAATTCTCTCTGTTTTATCTATTTCGTATGTAGGAAAGAATCACTGAAAAACTTGACACTGTAAGTTTAAATTGGCATGAGCATCCCGGAGCATTTCAGACACATATCTTTATCCTCTTAGATGGGGCTGCATCAATAAACAAGTATGTAGGAATCTGAATGAGTGTCAGTCGAATGAACATCAAACTGAGCAAAGTATAAATAATAACAATAAAAAAAAGAGGATGTTCATTATGGCTTCTAGTAAAGAAAAGCCACTGACTGGTGAAGTCAACTTTAGGAAAAGTGATGTCTACTTCATATGCTTGCAATTTTTCTCTATTATCACCTTTGAATATTGTAAAAAAAAGCATTTTAATTACTTAATAAAAACAGATGCAACATTTCTCTCCAACAAAACATGTATTTGGCATTGTTCAGAAAAGCAGAGACCAGGGGAAGTTGTATTTGTATCTTCATTGGGGCATCTGGCCACTACAGTGATGAAATATTAAGCCTGTTTAGCTGATAGATGGTAGGGGAAAATGTAAATCAGTGCTTTAATGTCAGCTCACAGGGGTCAAAAAGGGGAGGACTGGATGCTGTTCCCAATGGCTTCACTGGTCAAGGATGTTATACGCAGAGTGTAGTTTGATTAAGATGAGCAGGCTCTTGAGAATTTGGCTCTCAGATCCATTATCCTTAAACATGTACTCTGATACTGACCTAACATTTTAATACTCTGATAGCCTAAAGAAGAAATAATGCATTTTAAAACTTGCGTTTGTTTGGGGTTTTCCTTTCGCTTGTTTGATATGATTTTGTTCTGTTTTGCTTTTTTTTCTTTTTTATTTTTTGTTTTGTTTTGGCTATTTTTTGTTGTCTTTTTAAAACATTTTTGTTTGTTTGTTTCATTTGCTTGTTTTACTAGAGAACTGATGATCAAAAGAAGAAACTTTAAAGAAGAAAATGCTACATGGTCTAAAACTTAAATGAAAAGACTGCAATTTTTGATGATGGATAAAAAAATCAATAGCAAAATACTAGTTGTCTTCACATGGGCTTGGGTAGTTGGGCAAGATGTCTGGAAAAGAAAATTAATTTGAACTGAAGTTAAAAAAATCACATTTGTAGTTCAAAAATCTATAAGTGGAAAAAAAGGAAATAGAAAAAAATCAGTGTCAACTGTCTTTGTTCTTCCAATCCCATTTTACAAAATAATCATTTAGTGACATTATTTAATTAGTTTTCAGATGTACATCTCGTGTTCTGCTGGAGGAATAATTTATTGGTTATAAAAGAAAAATATGAGCTTAGCTACACAGATAAAGTCAGAATATTAAATTTCTTTATAAAATTATATACTCATGCATAGACATCGCCAATATTGTTGTCATGCTGGATGCACAAAGTATAATTGTCGTTTCAAAATTACACACTTCTTTCCTTCAACCCTAGGAAAATTTTATCTGAATAAATGTTAACACATGTTCAATGTCAAAAAATGTCCAAATACTATCATATGTTATTTCTCATAAAGAAAAGAAAATCTTATCATCCATATGGTAAAGGATGAACTGGTTACAGATCTCACTGTTGCATGCCTCTTGAGGATTCATTTATTTAAACTGCAAGAAGAGAGAGAAGCTGAATTTCCTTCCTCTGTGTTGATTGTGTTTGCTGACCTCTGCTAGGGCCAGAAGTACTGCTGTGAGATGCTGTCACTTCCTTCTCAGCTGCAACTTGGCACTGAGGCCATTGTCCCTTCAGCAGGGATCCCTTGATTCGTGCAAGATCAGAAGGCATTGCCTGTGCCTGGCATATTTATAAACTAACATATGTGATCCTGAATCTTTCCTGTCCAAGGCAATAGAATAAAAAATAACAGACCTTATACATTACTACATATATTTTTTTTTCTGTCAGTAGACTGCTGTTTTAAGTCTATTGCTTGAGTCATTCATATCCCCTTTTTCAAAACCTTGTTCAAGCTTGATTTAAATACTGCATTTAAATACTGCAATGTGTGGAATGAAGAAAGTATTTTTGTGACTCCTAAACACTTAATATACAACACAAGTGATAACTCCTTTAGAAAAGCAATGTTTTGATGCACTGCAGTTTGCTTAGCTTACCTTCTAGAAACATTTTGCTTTTGTTGCAAGATAAAATAATGGTAAGGATCCAAGTATAATTCTGCTGTTGGCTAAGTTCCTTGAAATGTGTCTGCATGCTATTTATAGGTATACGTTTTAGGTAGTGATTATCAAGATAAAAGTGTACTTGTTTCTTGTCACAGATCTTTTTTTAAATTTTTTTTGCCTTTAATATTAACCTGAAAGCACAATTCAAAATAATATTTGAGGCAGTTACACTGTGAAATATTTGCATAACTTAGCAAGGTTTTGATGTGTTCTCAGTTCTATGAATACTGCTCAGTAAAAGTATTATTTAAATTATTCTCAACTAAATAGATTCCTATGTAAAGAAATAAAATTATGTTTCATATGGGTATTTTATAGGCCTCAGCAAGGTTAAGTCTTTAGAGCAGATGACATATTCATATTGAGGTTATCAAAATAAAAGGTAGGCATGATGAACATAAGAAAAACACAAGAGAAAAAAAGACCTGATTTGAATGACCCAGACCCAAAGACCCAAAGTTATTCTAAAGTTATTCTAAAGCAGTCTTAAATGGAATAGTTGGTCTTCTTCTTCTTCTTTTTTTTTTTTTTTTTTTTTTTTTTTTTTTTTTTTTTTTTTTGCCACTAGAGAAACATTAAATTGTTTCATTAGCAAAGTCTGGAGAATTCCCAGAGAGAATATTGACAGTCAAGAGCCTTTTTTATGTGAGACTGAAAAAGTCTTTTATACTTCAAGAAATTACCATTGCTTTCTCTGAGTCCAGTTATGATTTTAGATTTTGATCAGAGGAGTTTACACTTCAAGAGGACAAATTGCTGCATGAATCCCACAGAGGGAAAAAAAAAGAAAAAAAGACAAACCAAGTCAAAAGCAAAGCAGCCTCACATATTATATGTTATCATAGTTTAAATTTACAGTTTAAACTATTTACAGGAACATGATGCTGACTTTACATCAAAAAAAAATAAAAATCAGTGATTTGTTGGACTCATATAACTGACTTAATTGAAGCCTCATCTTATTTCAAATTAATGCATAGACAAACTTCCCCTCATTTATGAAGACAATCCTTGAGTTAGTAGCCACACTTAATAGTCAGCATGATGATTTAGTAGTCAGCTGGATCACTTCATTGGTTTATGTTTGAGTCTCAGCTGTTCTTTAACTGACAATGCTCAAGACACTTGTGAATTTTCATGTCGAACTTGAACACAGTGGGCTACATCAAAAACGCTCTCATGCTTATTTCTGTTGTGCTCCTATTTTAGTAATTAATGCATTCACATTCATACATATAGAACATAATTTTATATATATATGTACATATGCTTATGCATATACATATTTATTCACATATTCATTTCAGCATTCATATATTCCTCACAGTACATATAATACAATCTAAAAAAAAGCATAAATGGCACAGCAAAAACACAGCTATAATATGTGAAGACAAATATGGCATGGAAAATCAGCCTGAAAAATAGACTTGATACTACTGCATGAGATACTTGAAGAGCTGCATTCAAATTATATTTTCTGTCACAGTCTTTTTTTGAATTTATAATAACTTTCTTGGAATAAATCTGCTGTCTACTGTGATCCTAGATGTTTAAAATAATGCAAATCAAAACAAAATTTGACTGGTAAAATATTTACAACTTTTTTCATTTGCCACATTTATTGTCATTTAGTCTAGTTCTATTGTTGCAGTTTGCTAAGATACAAAATACATAAGAAAGAAAAAAGAACACTTTGCACTTTTATTTGTCTATCACACTTCATAATCAAAGTTTTAAAAAGGACCAACAAATTAGATGGCTAGAAATAAATTCTGAACTAACACTTATTATGAGTACAGTATTCTCAATTGTCTTTCAGTTTCTTTCTGTTGCACCTCATTATTAGTTTGCCCCAAGAAATTAAAATATAGATCTTACTATTCCCATTGTCTATCATAATGTGAAATATCTTCTCCTAAATTCTAAATAGGATAGGCATTAATTTAATTAGTATTCACTGTTTTAATGCCATGGATGTCAGTAAACTGTAAAATTGCAGGATTATAACTTCCATAGTATTTTTCTTTTTTTGTGTCAGAAATTGAAAGAAATTGCAATTGCTTGGTAGATGAAAGTATGAAGGTAAGGTAAAATATACCACTATACTTTTCTCTTATTAGCACTTTCGTGTTCAAAAGTTTGCTAATGAGTCCAGAAAAAAAAAAAAAAAACAAACAACTTAATATGTATAAGTCTATATGCTTTCAGCTTCACAGCAAATCTCATTTTCTGAAATAATGCAGTCAGGTAACCACCTACCCATTTTCACTTTTGCTTTGTACAAGTCCTATTAAAGGGAATACTGTACTTTAAATTGTAGAATTATTTTTTTTTTATTTGATTTTTGTTTCTAAATCCAAATTGCCAAAGACTGCTCTATGAGCCTCTTCCAGCTGTCTGACTTATTTTTTTCTTGTTTTTGTTTCTCCTTATAAATTGGAAAGGATGTGGAGAAAATGCATTCCTATTCAAATGAATCTGTTTCTACATAATAAAACAAATGCTGCAATGTGATCCCTTTTAGGCAAACAGCACAGGAAAGCAACTGCAAGCTTTTTCTTACTTCACTGCTATGCTTTATTGCTGAAGTAAAACACTTCAGGGAGGTATTAAATATGCATGTTATCCTTTTTTCTAATTTTAGTGTGAGAATTACCTTCAGAACTGTGTTTATACAGTATGCAGAATATAGCAGATCTGTGGCAGAGTTAAGAAACCCATGAGGAGGTATCAAAGTTTATGCACCTTATTTCAAATTAAATCTCTGGATCAGCAGGGTATTTTCATCTTATCTTTAATAGAGGCAAGGAGATGGGTTGAAAAATGTCTTAAGTGCCTTGTGCTTTGTTGTCATTTTTATCCTTCCCTCTCTAAAACTAAAGAGATCCATTAAAACTATTCACGATAAGCTCTAAAATGTTATTTGCTATCATTTGTTTTTACAGTTCTGTGAGATATTTTGCTTTTTCTAGGAATTTTGTGTTGGAATAATTTTAAGTATAAGCATCAACTGAAAATACTACGTCTCAGAAAACTGCATTTTTGAGTATTTAAGCTTTCATTTTGGAACTAAAATCTTCAGTCCAAAGTCAATTTATATTTCTCTAGGACTTGGTATTTGGCATTTTGTGGGGTTAATTTACAACAGTCACACAAATTCCTTTTCTAATGATATATTGACTACTTAATTTTTAGTTTCATTTGGAAGATAAAAGTAATATAATCTTTAAAAAATTAATCTGAAAGTGAGACAATTAATTCAGGTAAGTATATAAGAACCTTCTTCAAACTGATTACTTAATTTGAGTACCCTCAAAGTCAGTGGGGGTAAAGGACCTCCTTAAAGTTAAATGTGTATTAATATGCCTGGGAATAATGTCTACAACTCCATATTTGGAGGGATGGAACATTCATTTGCTAATTTGATGGCATGGCGGGACTGTGGTGAAACGGGAGCCAGTAAACTCAATGCAACACAGGTCCAAGACTTGCTAAAAATGTTTAACTAGGTTGTAGGATACTAATGATTAAGCTTTTGCTTCTAGTTATGGACAACTTTGAGAAAATAAATATTTCACTACTCAGTTAAGTGCTCTGAATTGTTAGTTATTTTTGTGATAATGCTACAAGAAATACCTCTTCTAATCACCAAGTGCAACTGAATGTCTCATCTGGCCTGAAGGTTCTGCTTGCATCTCTGTGCATAAAAGCTAAGTGATAAAATACTAATGGTCATCTCCCTTGAAGGCCTGATGTAAATTCAATTAAAATAATTAGAAAATTTTCCACTGACTTCAATTACCATGGAAGCCCTCTTTTTCAGCTTTTACAACCACAATGTTCCCAGGGGACTCAGTATGAGTTCTATATGGCCAAAATCTAGATAAAAAGCAAGTGACTTGGGCAGCAGACTTATTAGAGTAATTGGATGTATTTTCTAATTTTTTCATTACAATAGTCTTTCAGAAGGTGAGATTGTGCATAGATGTTTTTTATCCAAACTGAAAGCAAATACATTTGAAAAAATAATTCTTTTCCATTATGTCTCTTCATAATGTTGTGTACAAACACAGGAAGTGGGAATATATGAGATACACTAAATGTGAAACAGCATAATCAAATATGGAAGTACCACATGACTGCATTAGTAAGAGAAATGCAGGTTATTTTTAGCATTTATTACCAGAAAAGTAAGATTTATATTCAAATACTTGTTAGGTGGAAGAGGAAATATTTGTAAAATCTTGGATGAGTGCTCTAATTATTTTGTAAATGGTTGCCATGATGGAACATTAATTTTGGTTCAATAAATTTTGTCTTTTGTATCTGTTTTTTCTCCTTGTTTTGTGCTTCAGGTGTGTTCCACAAAATATATCTTCATTTGAACACTAGAACTGGTTGAAAAAAAGCAATTGTTTCAATTAAAAATGTCACTAATGTTTCACAAATATGATCAATTTTGCTGAATGTTTGAAAACAATTCTATCTGTCTATAGAAATAGCAATAAAATATTCTGGGTTTATAACCAATAATTGGAAGAGTGGAGCTATGATAATTTTGAACTGAGAGTGGTCTACAAATCTTCCCTTTTCCATGTGATTGAATTTAATCTGGCCTAGGGTTGTGTTAAGGCAAAGCTCTTACTGTGTAAGGACTATTCAGTTGTACACACAGAAATAATCTGTGGTCACAGCCAAAATGAAAATAAAATCCTGACAATAAACAAGATAAAGTACACTAATTGTCATTGGTTTGCATTACTGATTAGCTTAAACAAAGAAAAAGGTCATAAAAAGTGGATTTTATTCTCCACACCTTTGAAAAATATATAAGCAAACAAAGCACAGCCATCAGCATAGTTCATTTAGTACCAATTACATATCCATTATAGAAAAGACATTTACTATGCTAAAATGAATAATGCTTGGGTTTTATGAGATTAAATTCATTAGAAGACTGGTCACAGGTATGTCCCTGCATCACAACATTTTTAAAAGTGAAAGAAGTCTCTCTATGCTATTTTTTTAAATATGCTTCTACTTGTAAGTGATATGTCTATAAAATGTAGTTTGTATACTAAAATGCATACATATTACAAGTGTAGTTAACATACATTTATATACAGTCTATATTTAGATGGTTCTGTGTATTCGCATATGTTATACATGTTTGCGGAATCCAAAAGGTAAAAAAGTTACTAGGCTTCTATATTTAGCCTGATGTTTGAAAAAAAAAAAAAGTATTGGTTTGCAAACCGGATTCTTTGTGTGTAGGTATCAAAAAGAGATGTAAAAAAATCCCTGATTTCAGCACTTCTCAAATATGTCAATTACTGACAGTGTACAGAAAATTAAACATAGTAGCTATACATAAGCTTCACATCTACTCTGGAAGAATTTGTTTATACATATAAATATTTTCATTTTGGAATTAAACAAATTTAAACTATTATTTTTCTTTCCTGAATGGGACTAGAATTTCTAGAGGTGTGAGTTGTTCTCTTATGGAATGAAAACTAGGAAGTAGCTTCCCACCTACTCATTTCTTTTGAATAATATGTAGTGATGACAAAAGAGAGCTATATAATTAGATCCATTTTATAAACTGATGAGGTTCAGACACATCTTCAAAATCATTCTGCAGCAATACTCATGTAATTGATAGTGTTTTTCTCCCCTTTTTTTTTTTTTCATTGCTCTGTGATGTATGGCTTAGATTTTTTTGAAACTACTTGAAGTTTATAGATAAGGTACTCCCTCAAATTCTGTAGGTTACAGGCTTTAGAAGACATCAAGTCTGATTTATCTGCTTCTGTCCATGAGTCGCTGTTCTTAAGAGTAAGATGGATTCTTCTCATTTTGTAGGCAAATGTAAATTTTTTTCAGTAGCTAAAGTAAACTTCTCAATATGTCATCTTGACTGATGTCTCATTGTGAAGTCTTTGTTCATTGATTCAGAACCTATCTCAGAAATCGACTTTAAATATATAGTGATAAGATTCAAGCCTGCATTCATATTTGGCCACTTCTTAACCAGGAGTACAGACTTGAAAAGAATGAAGCAACTAAAGTAGCCAGGGAATTAAGCTGATTTGATTTAAGATAAGCAGAGATTAAAAGGATGTTAGCATGATAATCCCCTGGCTATCACTCAAAGAGGTACATACCAGAGATAGAAATGTAAAGAATCACAGGAAAATTGCATAAGTAGGAGGAAAAAATATAATAAAGTTAAAATTCAAAGTTGATATGAAAATCAGAAATTTCCAAGTCTTCAGTCTGATGTATTAGATTGTAATTGTGCTGGGGAAATGCTATATTAGTGGGATCACATAAATCAAATGGGAAAAAAGCATAAATACATGGGACAACTCTGTGCAGATGTGAAAGGCACCAAAAAAAGGGTATTTAAAACCAAAGCACTCCTAATCTCTTAAATTCATGACACAAATACAAGATATGGAGGAAGAATGAAGCCAAACCCAAATATATGTTAAGGCTGAATCAAGTAAGAAATATGGAGTGCTTAAATTGTCTTGCAATTACAAAGAAGAGGACAAGATTGTTGTTGTCATGGAGTTCAATCAAGAAAAATACCCCATAATTGGAATTCACCCCCAATTTGGTATCACACAGCATTTGAGTTTGCCTATGTTCTAGGACTGCTTTACCCTGACATTCATTACTTACTCTTCTTCTTAGCCTGGATGCTCACTGGCCAGTGACAGTTTAATTTGTCAGGCCTGCTTACAAGTGCCTGTTTTGGGGAAAAATGTTCTTCTCTTCTCATTGGGACTCAAGTATAACTCAGATGCATGATCCAAGACCACCAAGAAACCCCAAAACCTACATGTATTTGACACTGTCAAATTTGTGTAAACATCTTGTCTCATTTGATAGGAGTGATGTAGCTGAAGAATGAAGTAGGAATTTGTAAACTTGTTTTTTTGACCCTGTCAGATAGAATGACGTTGAACTTTCATCTCCTGGAACACTTCAGTGACAAGCAGTCTGAGGGGTATCCTCAGTAGGAGATCTCATATTTTTTTGAAGACAGGTCACTGTGTTGTTGTGGATGGGCTCCTAATGGAGTTAGGAGGAATGCAAACTGACCTTATCCAACAGTTAGGGCTCACACAGAGGGATGGAACTATTTGTAGAGAGATTACAATAAAAAATGGTGGGTTCAGGTGCTATTTTCAGCTTTTGTTTTGATCCATTTGGGGGTTTGGGATTTTTTCTATTAGAAAGAAAAATCCCTTTTGATTAAGTCTTATCCTCTGAAGGTGATGAGAAAAACTGATTCAGGCAGGTGAACATGATGTTTATGCCTATCATTTCTTATCAGTTCTTAGTCAGAAATTAGAATATAATTTTCACTACTTCTGTAGGGAATTTAATTACTCCTATTCTTTCAGGTATCTAAATTTTTGCAAGAGTGCACCTAAATTAGAAAGTCTGTGTTCTACCTGCAGTAATATTTCATTAACTGAAGGAACTGAGGTAAATAAACATGCATGCAAATTAATTTAATAAATTTTTAATCATTGCCTGAATTGAAAATGCATTAATACATGACACATACATTGACATGTATCACAGCTTGAAAATCATGAAACCAGTCACATTTTATATCACATTTAATTTGGTCATATTCAGTCAGAAAGAAAATGAATTTGTCTCTATGAGACAAGGAAGATGATTTCTTTTTTCTGTTCTTAAATTACCTCACAAATGAATTGAGTAAAAACTGCAGGACAGCAGGCATAGTAGAGAAAGAGATTTTGAAAATATAAAATAAAAGCCTCTTAGTCGTCTTCCATCTTTTTACTAAGTTTTTACAAAAACCTATTGTTTGAAAATGAATTATTCATTCCTGAAATTGAAGAAAATAAAGATTTTATTCTATTTTAGATCCTTTTCTTAATTCTGTTAATCTACTTGTAATCTCATTCCAATCTTTTTGGATCAGTAAAGATTCTATTAACATACTGGTTTAGTTATGATATTGGCTGATTGTCTTCAATAGGTAAGGAAAAAAACCCCAGTACTCCGGACATGTTTAAAGGGAATGCAAAAGCTACCACACTATGTAAACTATACACTGTGTAAAATAGGTCACCACACTATGTATCTCCCATACTATGTAAAATAGCCATATATATATATATATATACACAGAAGTGTTTAGGGTTTTGGGAATAGGACCAGACATTTTTCTTATGGCTGGGAAATGAGTAAAATCCTTTGGTGCACTTAAAAACTGGTTTATTTAAAGAATTAGTTCATACTATTCAGCATCTGGCCTATTTTATGTCTTCTCATGAAACTCAGGGGCTGCATGGAATCTATTGGAACACTTGGTAATGTGTTGAGTGCCAACACTTTCCTACCATAGTTCTTACTCCTCAAGTCTTTTGCACGTGATATGCACAGGAAAATCTTCTTGGATGCTCTGTAGCTTCTTATAGCAATATTGACAGCTTCCTTATCAGTACTGCATTTACTTCCTTTTCTTCAGGAACTTTTGAAGAAGTTCAACCTAAACAACTAAAAAAAAAAGAAAAAACCCTGATATGATTCTGCCCAGTCTAACTGTGTGAGAAAAGTTCCTCTGTAACTTACTGCTTATGGTATGACAATTCCTTTAGCCTTGCTAAATAGTGATTTAACAAGGTTGCAGTGCATGGATTGCTGCTTATTCTGCAAGCCTTATTTTTGGCTAATATCAGGAATGACCTGTCTCATAAGTTCATCTGTTCATTGCAATCTGTGGTTTTTTTAACTTTCTGGGTTTTTTTTTTCTTTGTTTGTTTTTTTTTGTTTTTGTTTTTGTTTTTTTTTTTTGTTTTTTTGGGGTTTTTTTTGGAGAAGGTTTTTGTAGCAGGTGGATGGGATACAAGGGTGGTTTCTGGTGAGAAGACACTAGAAACCTCTCCTTTGTTCCGGAGACAGCTCCAGCTGGCTCCAAGAGGGACCTGCTGCCAAATCTGACGTTACAGAACCTCTGCCATAACATATTTAGGAAATGGTGAAAAGCACTACGTACCAGAAGCTGGGAGAGAGGAGAGAGAATATGTGAGAACTGAAGAGAGAGGATGAGAAAGTGCTCCAGGTGGAGCAGAGGTCTCCCTGTCCTTATTTCAACAATTTTTTAGCTTATTTTCTCTATGTCCTGTTGATGGAGTGGGATTGATAGAGCTGCTTGTTGTGCACCTGGCAGCCAGCCAAGGGCAACCCATCACACTTTTCTTGTAAAGCACCAGTTGGGAAAAAGTCAGTAGCTACTTGGCTAGGGTCAAGCTCATCCCTCAAGAGTGTATCTTGGTCAAACACATCTATGAATATATTATATTTAAAACAAAACAATGTGTTACTTCATAGAACCTGATCCCAAACTAGCTTTGCATATCGAAAATGCATAAGATATCGAAATTAAGTCTTAGCTACGTTTAAATGTATAAATGGGTTTGTTATTTTCATGTGTGTTCTTTATCGGTGCTCTCTGAGCCAATAGGAGCAGAAGACGAAGAAGATGAAGCCCAGAGACAAAGAGTTAGAGAAGCATAGATAAGTATACAGAAGGACAGGAATTAAAAGCAAAGGTGAAAATTCCTGGTGAAACTTGGTTGCAACAGTAACTGTTTCAAATATTTCATGTCCCTGGGAAGTAGGTTTCAAGTGATAATTCTGAAACATGAACTGCTAGAGACCACTCTGATCAGAAATATTTTCTCTTGAAGAAATAGCAATTTTTTGTCAAAGCATTAAAAAATATCAAATGTAGTACTAATCACAAATACTCCAAGTAGAAATTGTTAAGGTGGCATAAATGTCACATGAATATGTCTTTCTGTTTATATTCTGCCCGTTAAGGTATATAGTAGCCCTAACTCTGTAGTTCACAGAGCATAACTCCTCTGAATTACAGAGTATTTTGTCCTTGAATTCTTCTTCATATATCTGTCATATTTGAAAAAGTATCAGAAACTTCTCATCAGGATGAATAATTTATAAATATACCTAATATTTTGAAAAACAGATATGAAGTCCTTGAGGTGAGAATAACATGAAATAAATAAAACTGTAGTCTTATTGGTGAATATTGATTGATTACTTATGAAATGAAAAGCTGATCAATACTTTGGAAAAGGATAGTTTAATTTCAGCTTCCTATACCTATATTTATACCTTATTAATCTATCATCCAGCACTTGGTTGCTTCTGCTGTTTCATTAAAGGTTGTACAAAATCTGGAAGGTCATGTCAGTGACAGAGTTTTGACTGCCCCCATCCCATGCTGCTGATTATTTTTTAGGTTCTGTTTAATTCTCTCTTGTTTTCAAGAAAGTCATGTGTGCCTGCAAATGATGTGTAATGTTTGTTATTTCTGGATGAATGCACTTAATTATCTCTAAAAATCATTTAATCAACAGATGTCTCCTCCTCCTTCCTTTGTACTAATCATTCTCTATATTCGTGAAACTTTTTTTTTTTCTCCTGAGTCCTTGTGTTCCCTTTTTTCTTAGCTCTAAAGGATTTATCCTTCAGGGCAAAGCTCTTTCTCAAAACCAAAAATTGTGTAGCTTCTTAAAGCACACCATAAAAGCTGTGCAAACATTCCCCGGTGTATGTTTGAATACATCCACAAGATCTGTCCAGACAGCTTAAAAGAAAAAAAATAGACAAAAAAAAAGAATCACATAATTTTAGTAATTGCTACAGTGTGTTGTAATGACTATTACTTCAAAATACTCAATGGTACTAATAGCACTACACTATGAAAGAAATGAAAATATTTCAGCGTCCACAAATCAGGAAGTGTACAAAGGAGGAATTACCCTCATAAGGTTAATACCACAATTAATAGGGGGCTATGTTTTCTGGTAAATCTTAATGAAAATATGAGTAAAATATTTAGAATCATCCTTCATACTGGAAATACAAACAAAAAACACCTTTGTAAAATGACTGTTAATATTTGTTTTATTGAAGCATAACTTTTTAAGGGCTGATACTTCAATATTTCCATTTACTGCTATTATACTACCTGTGAAACTAATATAAGTACCTATGATGAAAAACAGATGTATATTATTTGTGTAGTATGAAAAAAAACTAAGAACATTCTGCTTTTGTGCTTCAAAGAAGCATAAGCCCTTTAACATGACCACTTAGGTCATAAGAAACTCCAGAAAACAGTTACCTAACATTGCTGAAAAGAATGCCGTCCTCCAATTTGAAAGAATTATTTTCCTGTTCTTGGCCAAATATAAAGCCGAAATGAGGACCACTCTAAAAGACAAAACAATGACACAGTTTTCAAAACTACATTTTTTTTAGTCTGTTAATTCACAGAAATGCCCTATACACTTGTGGACACAAAATTCAGTCTCTTAAAGAAATACCGACTTTATGTTACAAAAATACAATTTTTTGACACAACATCCTAACAAGAGTTTTTCACCCCCATGAACAATAGGATTGCTCCACTTTTATTTTTTTCTTTTTTTTTAAACTCTAATGTGTTATTTATCTATTTCTATAAATCTGTCTAAAAACCTCATGCACTCCTATCAATGAGAACTTCAGACAACTTGTTGTCTCAACACGTGTGGGCTTTTCAAACTGATTCCATAGGATTTATTAAAATTACAGCAGTGACCAAATTATAGGTCTAAGAGGGCAGCATTCATCCTATATATGCCATAGGGTGTTTAATTCAATGTGCACACACAAAGATGAATGCACACAAAAGTACCAAGGTATGCCTGTTAAAAATTCCCCTCAAGTTCATGAAATAGATTTAATGTCTTTGCATTTCTCAATGAGTGGATTTTGAGCCCTAAGAGTGGGTATATCAGCCCAGGCCACATCATTAACCTTCAGCGATAGTCCTCTAAACTTTGCAAACCTGAGAATTTGATTGTATACTGCTCAGAGGGAGGTGATCGACACAACCTGATACTGTCCAGGAGAGCTCAAACAACCTCACTCAGGATCACTATTTATAGGGTCTCAAGATGTTTGTCAATTCTGTTCTGACCAAAATCCTAGTAAGTAACTACTAGAATTTTTTAAAAGTCCAATAATGATGGTACCATTCCACTTGGGCTACAATTCAGGTAAATAATCTTCCAGCACTGTCAGGGGATGAGTGATGATTTTCCATTCCCCTCCTTGGTCAGGAAGCAGAAGTCTCTGGTGTGTCAATTCCAGCCCCACTTTAGCTATGCAAGAGTTCCTGCTACTGTCAAAGGACACTTCACTGCCCAGCTCAGTGCACACAGGCCAATGGCTGACAGGAATTCCTGAAATTGTGGAATGGTACAAAGAACAGGGGCAGTGCAGGCACCACCACAGACACACACACATGGAGACGTGGACACGCACAGCAGACAAGGACACAGCCACAGCTGGGGCTCCACAGATGTCCACAGACAAGGCACAACCTCCAGCAGCCCTCACATTCAGCAGTCACACAGATGGCTGTGTCTCCTCATCTTCTTAATATTAAGAAGCTTCTTAATAGTAAGAAGGGCTGGCAGAGGTAGGAGTTCACTAGAGTGGCACACACCCCACATTTCCCAGCTTCACAAACACACACATTTGTGGTTTCCTGAAGCACTGGCACAATCCCTGCCCCAGTGGCTGGATATTAAAGGAGCTGCTGGCTCCTGTAGCTGATGCCAAGACCCCACTGGCACCAGGAGCAGTCATCAAGGGCCAGGGGTGCTCACAGCCCCAGTCTGAGTCCAGCACTGGCACCCTCCTTCAGTTGCCCCAGGAGCTGGCACTGAGTCCTTGATGCGCTGGCACATATGGGATAGTGACCGCGATTCTGCAGAGGTCATTAAGAAAGGATGTAATAAAGCAGGATAGACTGCAGAGATCAGGTGCATAGCTCAGCCAGACAGGTGCAATGAAGGGCCCTGTTTTGCACCCTACTGTGCCTTTTCTAAGTTTTTCTCTCCCTGTTGTTTTCAGAGGACATTCTGGGTTTTCAGAGACAGAAGGAAAAAAGGAAAATGCATAGGGGTTTATGGAAAAGATACAGAGACACTTTATGCTGTAGTGACATGTCTGTAGTGACAGAACAAGGTAATGACTTCAAAGTGAAAGCAGGTTGCTTTAGACTGGATATAAGGAAGAAACTTTTTACAATGAGCATGATGGCACACTAGAAGAGGTTGTCCAGGGAAGATGTGTATGGCCTGTCACTGGCAAATCCAAAGTCAGCTTGAGTGACTTTGAGAAAAATGGTCCAATGAAAGATGTCCCTGCTTTTAGCAGAGGGCTAGGAATAGATGGTCTCTAAAGGGCCCTTCCAGCTTAAAACATTGTGCAATTCTGTGATTCTGCGAGCTTAATGTTCCAACTAGAATAGTAAGATGTAAAGAACTAGCAAATTCATAATGACTTTACACCAGCAATTTTAAGCAGACATTTAAAATAATTTATTTAATTTTATATGAAGAGATATGAGCTGTGCAGAATTAATTCTGAAGGTAAAAACTAGTCTAAACTGTACTTCATGAACCTTTTACTAATATCTATACTATTAACAATTGTTACAGTGCTGGGAACATGTTTTTGTTCATCTTTATTTCCAAAATCCATGACTTTTTTATACAATTATTAAGCTATTAAATCATAACTTTATATGAAATTTAAGTAATCTCTGAACAGAAGCTTTAGCCTTCCTTTTCTAGCCTCTGAAACTTTGATCCTCCTAGCACTATGGTCTGTTCGCATTATGTGAGGACAGTAATTGTGAAAATGTCTTTTTTATGTTAGTTTGCATTCACCTTGGACTTATTTCACAATGGTCAAACTATTACACTTGCTGAAAATTGATGGAGAATTGAGTCCAACTGGTTTCATTTACATCTATGTGATGCAAGTGAATATACCACACAGAGTGCAAGACAATTGACCTGAATAGCAAATGCTTGTCCAGGTTTCATAGAACGCATAACAAAGCATATTTTTTTTCTGTTTTCCTGCCTTCCCTAGCTATGCATGTAAATAGGAATGGAATAAGGAATCTAATGCTGGGTTTTCTCTGTATTAATAAAGCAAGGAAGAAAAAAAAGAAAAAGAAATATAATCTCCTGCTGTAATTCCTATGAGATATCAATGAAAGAGATGCAGGTCTAATTCTGATTCAAATTATATACTGCCTTGAAAATTTTTGGTCCCCATCCTGAATCTTTTGTATTCATTTTTTTGAACTGAGAGCATTATCCTCAGTTGTGCAAGAGAAACAATTTGTTCCAGGGTCCTTAGCCACTAATGTTCCAGAAACAAGACGAGCTACAAAGCAATTCTCCCAATACATTTATCAGAACACTGTGATACAAGCCCAAGTGCAATAGCAGCAACAAAGCACTGATGATATTTCTAAAGCACGACTTAATTAAGTTGTTGTTCATGCAGTAAACACAGCATCAGATTCCCAGGCCTGTCCTACTGTGTTGAGGGACTTAAGAGTTACACAGCAGACATTGGAAACAAGGACATGCTTCAGGCATAATGAAGAATTCTTGGGGGTGAAAAAATCCATGCAAACGAGAAAACAAAGAGAACCCATGACAGATCATTTAGTACAAGATATTGGATCAAAAGTAACTTTTTATTTCTTTTCATGCAAATGAAATTTCTAAGGAAAATTACTGAAATAAAAATGAGGGGAGTGAATATTCCATACCAAGACAAAGACACAGACAATAATAAACAAATAAGAATGTGGATAAAAGTGAACTAGGTTACACTAAGCCTTTAATGTACACTAAAATAAAATAAAATAAAATAAAATAAAATAAAATAAAATAAAATAAAATAAAATAAAATAAAATAAAATAAAATAAAATAAAATAAACCTTTCAGTGACAAGTGGTATTGCTCAGGGACTGATCCATACTGGGACCAGTATTATTTAATATTTTCACCAATTGGTATTGAATGTACCCTTAGCAAATTTGAAGATGACACCCAGCTGAGTGGCCCTGTTGACACACCTGAAGGACGGGATGCTATTCCGAGGGACCTGGACAAGCCTGAGAAGTGGGTGCATGGGGAGGGATCTCATGCAGTTTAATAGACCAAGCACAAGGTGCTGCACCTGGGTTGAGGCAACCCCTGGTATCAACACAGGCTGGAGAGGAGCAGATGCAGAGCAGCCCCGCTGAGGACTTGAGTGCTGCTGGATGAGAGGCTGGACATGACCCAGCCATGGCACTCATAACCCAGACAGCCAAACCTGTCCTGGGCTGACACAAAAGCAGTGTGGGCAGCAGGGACAGGAGGGGGATTCTGCTCTGCTCTGCGGAGACCTCACCTGCAATGCTGCATCCAGCTCGGGGATCCCAGCACAGGAAGGACATGGACCTGTGGGAATGTGTCCAGGGAGGGACTGGCCCTGAGATTAGCTCTGTTAGTTAGAGTACAGTGCTGATTAGGTCAGTCATGGGTTTGATCACTGGTGAGGCTGCTCGCTTAAGAGTTAGACTCAGTGATCCTTGTGGGGCCCTTCCTACCCAGAATATTCTCTGATTAGAGGGATGGAACATGTCTCCTACAAGGGAAGGCTGAGAGAATTAGGATTGTTCAGCCTGGAGAAGAGAAGGATTTGTCATTACCTAATTGTGGCCTCCACGTAACTGAGGGGATCCTACAAGAGAGGTGGTGAGGGACTTTTTACAAGGACAGGTAGTGATAGAAATAATGTTTTTGAAATGAAAGAGAAAATGTTTAGATGAGATGTTAGGGAGAGATTCTTTAATCTGAGGGTGGCAAGACACTGGAACACATTGGCCAAAGAAGTAGTGGTTGCCTGGGGATGTTCAAGGCCAGGTTAGATGGAACTCTGGTCTAGTTTAGATGTCCCTGATAACTGCAAGGGTTTGGACAAGAAGATCATTAAAGGCCCTTTCCAATCCAAACTGTTCTATTTGTAATGGAAATACTAATGATAATTTTATTTATTGGTCTTTTAAGAGCTAAGAATGTTATACTGGAAGAAAAAGTCCATGGAATTTGCAAGGATTTCTCAACTTCCAGGTTTACCTGTACAAAAGCGGTTCTTTCCACAACACTTTCAGAAGACAGAGATATGACTCGCTGTCCCTCAACAGTGATGCTAAAGACTGACAAATTCTCACAAATTCTGGCTCATGTGATTTAGGCAGAAAACCAAGCACAGGTATGTCTGCCCATGCTTGATTTCCTAACTAGGGATGCTGTGAATGAATGACATTCTTCATTCATCTGAAGGAAATAAGAATCAGAACAGCTGGCTTTAGAAATAAAATTTATTACTATTATTACTACTACTATTACTATTACTAATATTATTAACTCTGACAGTTTAAAGCATTTGATTGCATGGAAACATATCACTTAAATTTGTGGGCTGTATCTTTCATCTCATGCAGTGATGGAAGTGTGCGATCAATGAATAGCATTTTTACATTGATAAAATTAGATTACAATTTGGAATGTAGAATTGCTGAAATTCAATTTTTTAAAAAAAACGTACTTGATATTTCCTTAATATTATTTTTCATCTATATAAATATTTGGGGTTTTTTTCCTTTTTTTGTTTTCCTTGCCCCCCTGGTGTATTTGCGAATTGATTTTTGACGTAATGTTTCTATATTGATGTATAAAAAAAATTCCACGCACAATGTTTCAGGAGATAAGGAGCATACTGTATTTATAAAGCACTGAATAGAATCTTATATTTTAAAATTATTTTCTTTCTTAGTATTGCTTTACCAAGTATATCTGTAAGCCCTGTAACTAACAAAAAAGAAGAGTCCTATGCACTGATCAAACCACTTGCAGAGATTTATAAATTTATATGTAATGTTAGCATCAAGGTTTTTTGGGTTCAAACCACAATGAAGAGGGACATGCAGTCACACAGTTGCATGTGTAAGCACATCTGTACACCAATTCAGCAAGCTGCATTATAAGCTGGTAAGTCCAAGTATTCTAGATATCCACCTGAAGAAAAAAGACTTGATTGTCTGATATGGGAGTCTGTAATAATGCTAAAAAAATAAGTCTGCATTTTCAGCTTGTGCAATTTTGATATTAAACCATTAAGACATTGAACAATGAAAAAAAAGTTTCAATCTGGAAAGTTTACTTTTAGATTTAATTGGTTTTTTGAGGCAGGTTTTATTCTTTTGGGTGCTTTGTATATGTATTAAATAAGATACACTGTGGAAAGTCCTTATCTGGGGAACAGTACCAGTCTTTGTGATATCCTTAAGGGCTCTGCAATACTGAGTCATCATGAATAGCATTTCTAACAACAGTATGTTTAATAACTACATTGTTTTATGTGCAACTTAGTGAGTCGTTCCATTAATATTTTATACATTTGCCAGTGTTACACTTTCTATGACTAATGTAATCTCTCAACGTTGAATTCTTGAACCAGGGAATTATGAGAAACTGCAGTGGCTTTTCATCTCATATCTTATCTAGTAACTCCAGCTAAAAGGGCAGTGTTGCACTTACAGTTCTTTATAGCTCCTATCTTCTGTAAGAAGTCTGGAACTACTTCATAGAGAACTCTGCAAGATGATTTCAGTTTTTCCTTTGAGGAATTTCAAAGATATTTTCCTTCCAATAGGAAATTGCTATATTTTTGTTACACTTTCACCAGGGGAGCACTGCACCACACGACAGGGGACACTGTAATATGCTTACATATGAGATAACACAGTGCTTTTATTGAGGTTAATCCTATGGTGGTTTTGGAAATAACGTTTTTTATTATTGTTTTTATTTAATTTTTAAATTTATTTTATTATTTAAAATAATATTTTTAGTACTAAAAAATATTAGACTGAAGTTCTCATTCTTGTTGCTTTTTCCCAGTGCTTTCAAATAAATCTTCAAAGCCTGCATTGGTCTGAAGTAGACCTAATAGCACCTTTTAGATACAGAAGGTAGAAATATCATTTTTCAATTTTCCTTTGTGCCAAATTTTCATTCAGTAACTAAGTTCATCACTACTTTTCCCCAAATATTTAGAACTAGAAGATAGGTAAATTAATATCTGACTAGGAAAATTCTCAAGATCATGCTTTCATGCACTGCACATCAAATTGAATCTACTTTCTTTAGCAAGCTTTAGAAACATATAATTGTTTTGAATTGGTTGGAATATAATTGGTTAAATCACTCTCCATTTCTTGTGCATTTACAAATTAAATTGCATCCTGGTTGATAACATATTTCCATTTCTAATGAAAGAGAGTAGTGTTTGTACTGACTAGATAGTTCTCAGTTTTCTTAGAACTCTACTCTGCTTAGTCTTGGCTAAACTAGTTTTATTTTTTAAGAATTCTTGAGTTGAAAGGGAATCCCTGGCTCCCATCTCAGCAGTATAGGCATGGCTTGTCAGACAGGCCACAAGAAGTTGAGGGAAACCTGTCTGACATGCAGGAAAGATAGTGTCTGAACCCTATGGCAAGCCACAGGTGCCAAGGAGAGCAAGGCTAGATTGTGTTCAGCTCAGAATTTTAGAAGGGACATTCTGACTTGTTAGATAAGAAGGATGGGAAGAGAAAAGTGGCTGAAAGGGCAATGGGATAAATTAAGACCGGAGTAAGGATAGAAGCAATATACAAGGGGATACCCTTTCTATAAGAGGATAAAGAGGTCAATCAAGGCATGAAATAGGATCCCAGGTTTATTTGTCCTATAATTTTTCTTATAAAAGGTAATATTAATCCCATAGGATTATAAACCTCATACAGAAAGACAGGGGTTTTTTTTTAAGGATAAGGATTCATTTTTTGATAACTGCATAGAATGATGAAACAGAATACTAAAGTATTCTGTGATGGATTGGTTCTTGTACCACCTCAGTAACAATGACATGAAACATGATAAAGTCAGACTTGGAAATAAGTACATATAACTAATATGTAAAACACACTGATAATTTTTCAACTTCCTTGGGGATAGGAAGACATAACAGCTCCAAAGTAAGCAGTCTTAGGACACTTACAGCATCTGCTAACTTCTTTTTTATAAAAAAATATAGAAATAAAGATGAATCTGAAAGGAGTTGAAACAGAAGCTGAGACTTGCACAAGCTTGATAAAAGCCCACTTTGGAGTTAAAAGTTTACATTTACAGAGAACTTAAGATAATATCTTTAAATTTTGATGCATTTGGTTCAATGCATGTTTAAAATATTTAATACAGGATGTTGCAAGCATCATTGGACGAAATTGACAGAACAACCACATAGATGGCAGCAATTACAGGATTTATATTTCTCAGGATAATAACAGTAATGACAGTAAGTTATTGCATTCTGTATGGGGTAACTCTAGGGGTAGGTGCAAAGGGAAAACAGGTGGGATGGAAAAAGTCTTTCATAGCTTCATGATTTAGAACCTAATTATCCAGATTCTTGCTATATTCTGTGATTCAAAATACAACCTTGGAACCAATCTTTCAATAACAGACTAATCCTACTGCCAAGCAGAGGAAATGTACTGTGGTGTGTCTTTGTCTAGCTTGAATTAAAGATTACAGATTTAATCACAACGCAAATCTAAGAAATAAAAGATGTTGCACTGGATCTGGCTGGGATTGAGTTAATTCCTTTATCATAGCCTGTATGGTGCTGTGGTTTGGATTTATAACTAAAATAGTGTTGATAACACACCAAAATTTTTGCTGTAGCTGAAAAACATTTGCACAGCATCACGGGTTTTTTTGGGTTTTTTCCCACTCTTTTCCAGAAGTGAGAAGGCTACTAGTCAGGTGTAGTGAATAAATTATTTCTTTGTTTACATACTCAACTTTTGCTTTACCTGTTGACCACTCTCCGTGCATGAGGCTTCTTCCCTTCCACTTTTTCCCATCTTGCAGGAGAGGAGGGTGAGCAAGCAAGAGGAGGGCAAGGGTGCCTAACTGCTGGCAGAAATCAACCTATCACAAATGTAGATATAAAAGAGCAGACAATAAAAGATTATGTATTTATTCAGTGTGAGGCTTCTTTACTTCTGTAAATGTTTTCATAAGCATATGCTAGTTGACGAATTGATAGTACTGCAGTCATGCTAGATTTTAGTATGTTTTTTGAGTGAGAACCTGTCTTTAGTTCAAACTGAGTTAGGTATTGACTGAACCAGGAGAAGAATGTAATGTAAAACTAACAAGGGAGAGAATGGATAGCTGAGATGTTCAGTACAAGGTAGAATGGATAGCTGAAAAGTGTGTTCAGTACAAGGTAGCAAAAAAGCACAAATATTTTATGTTGTAAACTCTTCTACAACAAACAAGGTAGAACATCCTTGTTGTCAATAATCATAAGGGAGAGGCAAGTAAGAGATATTACCTGAACAAAAATTGGTGAACACCTGAGGGAAAAATTCACACAAACTTTCTCCTACAACATTTTAAAATAGATATTTTAGGCGGAGTTTTATGGCGAATGAAGGAATGAAGACCTCATTGCTGCAAATTCCTTAGTGTATTTTGAGATGCTCTTTAGGCATGCTGGTTTATGCCAATCACATATTATGCCCAGTAAGTCAAGTTGCAGACTAGCACTTTGTCACTGTTTTACCATCAGTCACAAAATCCTTTTTACACATTTTTCATCCTTTTCCCATTAAGCTATACTAATATTTGAAGTTGTCCTAAAGTAGCATTAACCATAAAATTAAAATTATAAACCTAACTGTGAAAAAATGAAAGTGCAAATTGTGCAATTTTGCATACTACAGAGCCAGAACGACAGTGTTGTGTAGATAGGTGTGCATGTGTTCCTTCATTCTACTTGGAATTTACAGTTCCATCTGCTTAGATATTAAATGACTAGCAAGTTTTCACAGGAAAACTTACTCTTTTTTCAATCTTTGAGCATAAAATTTCAGTCATAGATATTATTCTATAAACTTCCTTCTTTAAATTTACCTGTATATATATATATATATGGAATGTAATTGGATTACCTTCACTCTACCCATCCTCTCTGTGTAACAAAGTCATGGAAGGCACCCATGGATTTTTTATCTATCTATTGTAGTCTCTGTAGACATTTTTTCCATTATCTGGAGAAGAACATCTTTGGTGCAGTGGAAAACTGCTAGCCCTGCAGCTGTTTTCAGGACTCTCAGCATTTTCCTTAAATCTTTTCCTTTTTTTTTTTTTGTTTCCCTGTGACCTAAAAATTGCAATACACTAAAAAACTCCGTGTTCTTTAATTATTATTGAAGAACTAAGACTAAAACATTGGTTTTTATTCTAGAATTACATTATTACTGAAAAATAGTACTGAAACTCTATTTTAAATAAGAACTAGCAAAACAATTCTAAAATATTCTTTACGTATCCAATCTTTTGGGAATTTTATGTCACCTGAAGTACATGGAGGCCATTCTCCACAATCTGTTTCCTGAATTCTTTTCCAGTATCTCAGTGCCTGTGTCAGAGTGTGTTGGAATTGTTCATTCTACAGTTTTAAATAGCTCATCTATTTTCCAGATATCATTTGATATAGAACCCCTGTAGTCCCGGAAAGCCAGAAGAAAATGTTTTGAACTAGCATGTCGACTCTCAGAGAGTTCTGACAGCAACATGCAAAATAATATAGCGACAAAGTCTTTCCCTTTCACCTGCTTCCTCCTGAGGTGATCAGCAAGAACTCATTAACAGAGCTTCCGATACCATTTTGTAAGTGTTGCTCCAACAGGCTATGCTGAGGATTTAATAGGACTTTCATCTAAAAGGAAGAGAAAAAGATGCTTAAAAGATGAATAGCACAAGCTCTCACTTTTTGCAATATAACTATCCTCTCTTTCAAGGTTTACATGACATTTGGAGGTAAAAACTGTATGTACTTTAATAAGAAGAGTATATCCCTGTGGTGTATCCCTGCACAGTTTACTTACTGGATGGAAATACTTTACTACAACCTGTGTCACACGTAAACACTTATTTAAAAGCTGTGGGAATTGTAAGCAAATTTAAAGCACACAGCCAAGCTGAAGTACATGTCAAAATATGGGTCAATAAACTGAATTTAGGACTCAGTTTCTGTTTAAAAGACAGCATGTGTTCAAGGCCAGAATGAGGATAGAATTTAGATGTTCCCAGGTTTTGCAAATTGTTGTCACAACATCGTAACTACAGGGTCTAGAAACTTAAAAATAATTACTCTTGTCCTGAGGCTAATAATACATTGGATTAAAATGTCATTGTTATGGATAATGGCAGTCTGATTTTAATCTCTGAAGAAACAGAAATTTAAGAGAGACTCCAGTCATATTTGGACCTAATCCCAAATCATAAACTGTTTTATGTTTCTGGTGCTGTTTTTGAAATTCATCCCTTTTAGTAAAAAGTTATTCGATTCATCTGTGGATTAGAACTTTTATATCTGATTTACATATTGCTGACTTTTTAAATTAACTTCCCTCAAAAAAGCAACTTTAAAAAGATAATCATCTCAATTTAAAGAAGGTCCTGTGCTTGTTCTTAAAATAGTTGCAACAACTCAAATGCAACAGAATTTATCTGCTGCATTCAGATATTACTAGTTCTGAACAAAATATCTGGAATATATATTAAAGACCTTTATGTGTTATTATCAATTTAAGTAGAGATATTGTAATTTTCTGTTTATTTAAGTCTCATTACCAGAGTGCAGTGCATTTCTTAAGAGGTTCCTTAGTAGAGAGCAATGATCTCTCATTCTAACATTGATCTATTAAATAAAAATACATTCAGAATAAAAAGTTTTCAATTATTGAGATGGAGACTTCAAGAAGCCATTCAAAATTCTTTGCAAGTACACCCTCTAATAAGAACTTTCCATTCTTAAATAAGATTTGCAACTGCATTCTCCAAGATAAACTCCTGAAAACTAGACTGTAGACAAGCATAAGTTATAGGGTTTAAATAAAGAGTAACGACATGGAATCTTATGCCATGTGGAAGGTTAGAATAGATATTTTAGTGATCCTTTCTGGCCTGATAGTCCATGAATAGATGAATTGTTCAGGTTATGTTTCTAGCTAAATGATCTTAGAATTTTATATATTTTAAGGGAAATTCCTTTATTCCCTTTTATATTTTTCTTTCACAAAAACATTTTGCATTCCTTCTCAAAATTAGGTTGGCAGTTTTTGCAAGTGCATTAGAGTCTAAGCTCTTTAATGATGCTGGAATATTTTACGTGATTTTTGAAAGAGGATAATTACCAATAGAATACAATTAATACAATTAATATTAGGTAATTGTGTCCTTTGACAAATTCAGGCAAATAATCTGGTATTCAACTTGTTTAATAATAGCAGATTGGCCAATTAGGATTGTGGTTACTCAGATCCCATAATTTGGTTAGCAAATGTCAGTAATATTGGAATTAAAGACAGGAACTGGAAAGTTCAAGTGTGTTTGTTATAAGCTTCTATGATCCTGATGCATTTGGGTGGGCATTTCAGGTTTACAGTCTATTGCAAGCTTTGTTATTTGCACTTTCTTTTACCCAATTTGCCAGTCATGTGAGAAGAGCAGAACAATCTGCCTGTGCCAATGCAGTATGAAGGCTTTGTATGTACCTACTTAAATGTAATGACCATTGATTTCATTTATGAGAGTCTCTGAATTTTTATAATATATGTAAGATAGCATACAATTCTGTACTTATTTGGAGCCCTGTGCCAAAACTACAGACCATCCTGGATAGCCTGTTGCCTCAATATCATGACAAAATGATACTTAGAGGAGGAAAATTTAGCCTATTGAAACCTTATTTGTACAACACCAGAAGTCCAAGACAAGCAGACAGTCATTTTTAACTATAAATATACTCTTTTAACATTCAGCAAAAATGATAGGCCATCTATTCAATGTCTACAAATAAAAAATCTGAATGGTATCAGGATGATATTTCCCCTACCCTTCCTCTGCATCCTCCTCCTCCTTTTTTTTTTTTTTTTCTCTTTTTTTATTTATGAAGAAGTTGTGCATCAAGGAGAATTTTCACATCTGCCTGAAACATGTGTTATCCCATTAAACAAAGAAACGTGTACAGGGAAAAACTGGAGCAGTCTTAATGGAAGAAATAGCTGTTTGAATGAGTCCAAGCAGGGAAAACCTCAAATTACTGGTTGAAATAGTGAGCCAATAATCCTGTTTATAAACATATTTGACTACAATTTAGACAGCTGACGCTGTAAAACTAAATTTATCTGAGCTTCTTAATATAATACATACATCACAGTACAAGTCACGGGACTTCTAAGAGTGAGATACAGACCTACTTCTTTGCTCTCTTTCTCTTAGGATACTAGTTTATTGCAGTCGGGAAGTAAATATACTTTTTTTTAAGGATTTTTCTTATTGAAATTTGCTGTTGATACAATGGAGATGTGAAAGCTGACAGAGGAATTCTGTGGATGGCTGCAAAGCCAGTGTTTGCTTCTCTGTGGCAAAAATAAAAACATACTTTGCCACTTTAAACAGCCATTATTCTCCAACTTGTGCATTAAATCATCAAGTCAGTGATGCCATCTGTCTATCTGTCTTATCACTCTGAATTTTTATGACTTGCAATGTAAAAATATCTTGATAGAGAAATATTTCAAAAAATCTGATGTATTTGTTTTTAAAAAAGCTAAATATTTGTAATTATGTCTTTGGCTGTCTGCATTAAAAAATTCTGATCTTGTACTCCTTCCAATTAACTAAAATTCCATTTCTGAATAATGTTTGATTTGTGTCCTCCTACACTCATACAAACACACAGCAAAGGCACTAGGTGGTATGGGTTTGATTTCAAAGACAGTGTAGATTTCAAGTTATGTTTAAAGTGTTGATCACTGCAGATATTTTTCCTTCCAATCTATTGTCATCAAGCTAGATTTTTCATTCTATCCTCAGAATTTCCAATCATACTGGCAAAAGAGATGGGTGCAAGGGAACAAAATCATTGTTCACAACCCTTAGTTTAGCTTTTCTTGAGGCAATTGTACTGTGGAAAATGCCTCGGTCACTCCCTTTTGGCAGTGGCTCTTGTTAAACTCCCTGACATGGAAGGACACTATTAGACAGAAGCCTTCAGTCTTTCTGCCTAATTAGAATTCTTAGTGAAGATTCCTAAATTAGGGGCCACACTTGCTCATTTCAGACAGTCTATGAATTCCCAAATGCAAAGGACATTCCGATATGGAGACTAAACTATTAAAATTATTAAATCAAATAAAAATAAAAAGTAGGTAGCCTGAGGGGCATAGATAAGTTATGGCAAGAAACTTGGTGTTACTGGGGGATTTTATGCATAGCAGAAGTGTATAAGCACCAGAACATGTTTTATGATATGGGGCTTCATTTCTAGTTACAGAGCACCAATTTTTTTTGTCAAAAAAACTTAAAATCATTGCTATTTGATATCACTCAGAGCTTGATCTCTGCAAACTCATCATAAAACTACTTCCCACATCTATAATTTTAAGAAAGTCTTGGTGGAACTTCAAGCACTGATAATCCACTGTACTCAGCCAATATTTGCTGAATTGCTGGGTGCAGTTTTGCTTCTGTCAACCAGAGCTCCCAGAAACGTGGCCAAAGCTCTGATCAGAGGCTATCAGCTACAAGAGACCGTTTTCAAGGGAAGTATGACTGCAACAACGTTTGGCTCCCACAAAAACTACCACTATGTTGGACTGCATTAACATAACATTGTTGGAAACCTTTCACAAAAAATGAAAATTGGACAAAATAGTTCTTTGCTACACCCCAACTATCTTAGCAGATAAACATGACTCTTCCAACAGTCACATTTCCACAAAAATTTAAAATCATAGAATATCCTGAGTTGAAAGGGACCCACAAGGATCATCCAGTTGAACTCCTGACCCTGCACAGCATCATCTCCAAGAGTTATACCATGTGTCTGAGACCATTGTCCAAACACTTTTTGAACTTTGTCAGGATTAACATTTCCCGCTCCCCTATTCCTTGGGGAGCCCAGCCAGTGCCCAGTCACCATTTGGATGCAGAATATTTTCCTACTATCCGGCCTCAACCTCCCCCAATACAGCATCATGTTGTTCCCTTGGATGCTATTGCTGGTCATTGGAGAGAAGCGGTCAGTGTCTACCACAAATTTGAATCAGAAGTTGTTTTCAGGCAATGCAATAAAGCTAGACAAGTTCTTTGTCATTATCTACTATCTTTGGAAACATGTAAGTGCTTAAACCTTTCTCTTTCTGGAGTCATTTACGGGGCAAAATATTAATCCTCATTTGAGTGTGTTAGCCAGTAAGCATTTTACTGTGTGATCCATAGTAATTGTCTCTCATTGCCTCCAATCTCAAGTATGGCACATTAAAAACATAATTAAATATCAACTGAGTAGATTGTCTGGGTTGTCTTTTCCCCCATTTTAGGTTAGTGTCACAGCCACTGAACTCTAAAACCAAAGTGGGAATCAGTCCATGAAATCCCATCCCCAATGGAATGTGTGTCTAGGTCTGTCTAGCCTTGGAGTCATGTTAAGGACATCTCACCTACATTAAGAAAGGTTAGATTGCTATCCACTGGTGTCCAGGCCTTCAGATAGGTAAAATGAAAAGATGTAAGCAGCTGACTAAGGTAGTCTGGATTTCAGTTTACTGGTTTAAAATATGATTGTAACTCTGTACCAGCTTTATTCAAAAATCAGAAACTTTCTCTCAGTGGTCCAGATCAAATTTTTGTCAAATTAAGTGCACTAGATTTCACTCTTATTATCTTGATAATGTTGCATTCTGTTTGGAATCAAAATATAAAAGTGGTCACAGTATTTTTTCTGTCAAATGACCATGAACTGACCCTTAATAACAAATTTTAATGTGCTAACCTTATTCACAATCATCAGTAAATAACAAAATGGTACAAAAAGCAATTAACATGAATTAAAACATAAATTTTAAACAGCAAGCTCTTAAAAAAATTTAATCAGACACCTAGTGACTCAAGATGTAATTCTGTTGACACTGAAGACAGGTCATATATTATTTTAATTTGTTCTATCTAGCTTGCTAGTTTCTTGTCCTTATAATAGCATATAACACTGCAGTATCTAAGTGTCACTGAAGAAATAGTAACTGCACTAACAACTGGCCAGTAATGTAATTTTTTTCTCTCTCTCTGCTTAAGGCAATTAAAATATATTTATCTTTTTTATGGTTTTAACCCCATCTCATGTCTCATTTTCTTATCTTCTATTTTAGTACTTCTTCCATTCTTGATTGCCATTTCCAGTGATATTTGGAGAATTTTATATATTAATTTAAAAGGTGTTCAATTCAGGTTTATTTCAGTCTGGTCAGACAAAGATTTGATGTTGTTACACGTATTTCTTTAATCTCCCCACAACAACTCCTACAGATAACAATTATAAATACAAGTCATCTTTAAGAGGACAGACATACTTCATGAGATATATCAAGTTTTAGAGACAAACAGAGATTAATTTTGAAGGCGGCTGATATGAGAATGACTGTTTCAGGTGTCATCACATTAAGCAATTTTCTGGGAGAAGATTGTGATTATTTGACTTTATTTTTATGAATAAGGAGATGCCCTTCTCCTTATTCAGATACATTCTGAATTTGTTTAATTTTTTTACTGTTATGGTGCTGCTAACACAATCCACATATTAACAAGATTCCAAGGAGGTGTCAAAATGTGATGATCTATCACTATGAAGATGGGATAGAAGGATATCTTTTATTGTCCACTAGTGAAAAGAACTTTTAATTCCCAGTAAAGACTCATCTGTCAGTCTTGTCTGAAAGAAAATTAAGGAAACAGGTAGTTCACCTCAAATCCACAACTTTAAAGACATTCTATTTCAAAATTAGATAGGATGCTACTGGTGGAAAATAACATCAGAGACACATACCAAAGGAGCTACAAAACAAAACAGAAAGATAAAAATAAAGAAAGTTTTCAGGTTAGTTTCAGGAAAATAAAACAAATAGGCTGCTCAATCACAACAAATACATGTTTTGTATGTACTAATTAAGACCACTGACACCTTGAAGTATCTTGTTTATGTACTTTGCACTATCCACAGAACAATTTAAATTCTCACAGCTGTTGTCAAAAGTCAGTCTTAGTCCATTGCTTTAATTAATCTATGCTCATTATCAGGATGGCAGTCTTTCTATGAACACAAAGTCAAAGGAGAAGATGTATCATTAGTAGAAATTTTTCAAGCAATTTGCAGGATCCTGAGACATTAAATATTTTCTGTCCTTAGTGGAGTTCTTTGATATGTAACAATAACAAAGGCATCTCTAAATACAATCTTCAAATAAATACTTGAAGGTTTGTAAGTCTGGTGGATAACAGAAAATGCCATTCACACTGACTGCTTTCTTATTTCTTAATAAATTAAGGGGTGTTGCATAGAACATATGGCTTTGTGACAATCTAAATATTCATCCAAGATTGTGAAAAAATACCACCTGTTACCAACTAAATATGTTATTACAGTGACTTATTAAGAAAAGAAAAAATGGGGAGTGGATTCTGCTGTAGAAAAATGCACAACTGATTGGATATTTGCCCTTCTTATTTTTTTAGGCTGAAAATATGTTCCTTACTGGTATTCTAATTAAAAGGTAAAGACATAACTTAAAATTACATTAGATGTGAATTAAAAATTAAAAGGTAAGATATAAGGGGAAATGCTGCAGGAATATTTGATAATCATAAACATATATTATGACTCCAGCAAATTAATTCTAGACATTGTATTTGAAAAGCAAACAAATGTACATCCAAATCTGTAAACATGTGGATATTCCCAAACACACCCTGCTTCTTCTCAGAAGTAATGAATACAATAAACAAATAATTCTGAAAAATACACAATAATATTTAAATTACCTGCCAGTTAAGTAAGAACAATCAAAGACAAAAGGAGGGCACAAGAACTGAAAAACTCAAAGACAACAAAATGTAGCACATATGTTTTTGCCTTTTTTTGGGGGGGGGGGGGGTGCAAAATGGACTAGAATATGATTAGAATCCAGTATGTTTAAGGTCTCAGATGGCAGAAAAGCTTAATGTTTTTTTTTTTTTTTTTTTTTGTTTTTTTTTTTTTTTTTTTTTTTTTTTTTGTGGGAGGGTTGGATTAAGTGATATGTTAAATGTCTTGGTGATTTTAATTTACCTTGTGATCTGCAAGGACAGGTATTGAAATGTTAACAAAATCAGCCTAGAATAACTTTCAGGAGGTACTGGCAATTTATGTTACTGAGTAATACACTGAAAACAAAGTGAATTGGATACATAATGAACTATCAATATTTTTATGAATGGGAACTACTGATATTTATTAATTTTTCCACTACTAATAATAACTATATTAGGCCTCAGAGTGAAATATCTATTAAACTTCAGCAAACAGAGGGGCCAAAGAAATATCAATTTCAAATAATGCTGCTGAAAAGATGCCATCTTAGTAAAATGATGTACACGTACTTAGTAAAACAAAAGAAACAAACAAAAATTATTGAGTTATCTAAGGTTTACATAAAAGACAAAGTTTTAAAAATAGCATCTTATCTCTCATCATTGCATTCTGATGATGGACACGTCAGGTTGTGTGTCCACCATGAGGTCATTGGAGTGACCAAATTTTAAATTGCTATCCAAAATTTGGAGTCTCCAGCACTGCTCTTGTTTTCAAAGCACCTTTGATTAATTGTAGATAGCCTAAAGAGTAATGCATAATTCAAATGCTCCTGCTGACTTGGTCACTGCTCACATCTTGGATTTAATGTTTGTTGTAGTTAAGGACATAAATATTGGTGCATCCTGATAGATATAATTTGGCCATTAGTAGTATAAGGTTGTAGACCTTGCACTGACCTGACTCTGCAGGGTCTCAGCATTTGTCGGGGCTTGTCCTGTCAGCTGGTTTGAACTCCTCAGTGCAGCCAGTGGGCTTCAGAGAGCAATTAATCTCAGCCTTAAGCAGACATTTGCGTTTGACCAGCCAATTCTTTGTTGCTTTAATTATATTATTACAGATTTCCCCCACGTACTATAGATGTGTCCCACTGCTCCCTTTCTGATTTGGCAGCTTGCCTGTGCCAATTGTCCTTGTGACAGCGTAACATAGATGGTGTTGGGAGACAGAGACCATCTAAATCCTTCCTTGGCATTTGCTGATGAAAACACAGAGAGAAACTGCAGGCAGAATGAACTTATTCTGAACTCAATTTACCTTAAAAGACAATGTAGTTATGCATAAAGCCAGGTCTTAGCTTTTGGGCTCCTGGGCTTTGCCAGTTCAGGTAAATGTGGATATGATCAGAAGAAACAGGGACAGAAGCCTGAGCATAGAGCTTTCATATAAAATTAAAATCACCTTTGAGATTTTCTGTAGTTTTGCTATTTAACATGCACATTTCTACACATTTCTGTGCTCTACACTGTTTGTGCTCTGAACACCATGAAAGAATAATTGGTAATGTTTCATACCCGTAATTTAATTACCTAAAAAGGAGGAAAAATATATAAAACGGAAGAAATTTGACAATAACTCAAAAAAGAAATAAAATACAATAACCAAAATAAGGTGGATACAAATTTCACAAGCATATATTTACAAAGTTATAAAGGAATTTTGCAGGAAGAGCAATGGCGTTGGATAGACCACTAAGAGTACTGCATATGCAGGTACCTGTTATTCTTGTTAATGTTTCTTATTTTATAAGGTATAATCCTGAGCTGGCTAAAAAAATAAAGGACAAGACATTAATAGAAAAGTCAGGAATACACATGTATCTTATTATTAAAAAAAAAAAAAGTCTCCAAACATATAAATCTATGGGTCATATCCTTTATTTTGTCACAGGTCTGCTGAAATATGATTCAATGGAATCATATTTTTCACTGAATTAAAATGCATTTTTAAAATATTTTTTGTTTTCTGTTATTATATTACTTTGTTGTCTGGATTTTTATCTGAAAGTTTTTACTTTTTTTGTAATTATTCAGAGTTACATTGTATGCAATCTGCATTTTGTTCAATTATTTGCCATACAACACCTTCCAACAAAAGCTATGCAATGAATTTTGACTATGATATTCCCTTTAAAGTCAATGGGTAACAAACTGCTAAAATATGTTTTTTCCACTTTTCAAATTTATGTACAAGAAACAAAATTTAAAAATTCAGTGGCTACAGAAAGTGTCTTTGTTGTTAAATCTGCTCAGTATTCAGTTGCTCAGCTCGCTGAGCTTCACTGGACATCTAAGTTTTAAATTTGCACTGCTGATTATTTGGAAAAGCATCATCCACCAGTTCATGAGTTCTAGGATAATGTGGAATGGGCCTGAAAGCAGAGTTGTTTTCAAATTAGGAAGGAAAATACCAAGAAAGAGAATGATAAGTCATTAAAAACATACTTAAAAAAAAAAAAAAAGAGAGAGAAAAGAAAAAATCAGAAATAAAAGTAAAAGATCTTTTTGTGTTCTGGACATAATTTTTAATCTCCAGGCAGAAAAAAATCTGAGAATCTGAGGCAGTCTATATATCTTTGTTTAACTAACTAGAATCCAATGAATGAGAAATATAGAATAGTGAAAAATAAAAAAAAAATCCCAAGTATACCGTCTCTCTCTTTTTTTTCTTTTTTTTTTTTTTTTTTTTTTTTTTTTTTTTTTTTTTTTTTTATTTGGTTGTTGCTGTTGTTGATTTTTTTTTTTTGGGGGGTTTTTTCCCATGGAGCATGTAATCACTAAAAAAGACAGCATGTTTTACTGAACACAATCTGAAGTCATTGTTTGGTAAAAATAATACTCAGTAAAAGATGCTCTCCACTTCATGAGACATGACGATGTTCTTCACTTCATAAGACTGAAGACAAAAGAATGCAAAGCCTGGAATCATTACAAGAGTAAAGTTAGAAGCATTAGGCTACAAAACACTCATACATTATTAAATATCTCAGCTGTGGCATCAGAGCACTTTTTAATTCTCCTTTTCACTGAAATAAAAAATTTATTTATTAATCAATAAATGGGACAATAAATCTAAGGAAAAAAAAAGAATGATAGCCAAATATTTGTGAATACAAGAAGGTTTGAGAAGATAAATACTTTGCTCTTTTGGAGTAATCTCTGTGGTATGCCACTACTTCAAGGGTCTTGCCTGTGTAGAGCACATGCTTAGGTTCTTAATTTTGGTGTAGTATATTAAAAGATATTTGGGGGCTGGATATGTAAGGAAGAACTGTGAAGAGACAGAAGAGAGAAGGCAGGCATGTGGTAATCTGAACATTTTCAGCATGAAACAAAGATACTGGAGTGAGTCTCAGACAATATAATTTCTTTAATTTGAGACATTACTATATACAAGCTCTCTTCATGATCTACATTCATGTCATGGGTTGTAGTAAATAACTTTTTGGCCACCTGTCTGTTTTGGCACTCATGAGAAATGATAACACTTCTGTTCATAGTGTAAAAGAAGAATCGTGCCAGCTGAGGTGCAGTTTTTCTCCATCATCACTGGGCTAAGCACCAAGTATCTTGCTGCTTTATTGACACCCCACTTATTCTGCTAGTTTGCATTTTTATTTAGATAATTTTGTCAATACATTATTAATGGCTTACTTAACAAAATTTGCTGAACACTGAAACCTTTTCCATCTTGGCAAGATAGCTCTGGGCCCACAATTTTGGCAGGGTCCTGTGTGCTTTCCTTTCCCTGCCAACGACCCCACCCCCCCACATTCCCCCTGCTTGGAGGTCCCCCCACCCTGACTACGTCCCAGGACCCTTTGTCAGCTACCCAGCAACCCTGCAGCAGGACTGGTCCAGCTCCCCACAGCCCTGCTCTGCCTGGTCACAGACCCCACTAAGCCAGAACCACCTGTGGGCCCATGGTTTGTCCCCAGTCCCAGGAGATTTCTGATGGTGGGACTATCCCTGGTGCTCCCTGTCTGACCTGCTCCTGTTCACCATGGTGGCCATCAGAGCATCCTGCAATATTCAATTGAAATTGTCCAAGTTTGTGTGTGGGTTATCTTGGGATATTATTCAGCAATGAGCTATCACTCTCAGTTTCAATTTATTTAGAAAATCACTCCTAAGAGAATAATCCTGTGGGTACACCTATGCTCCAGTAGAATAGTCAGCCAAAGGGGGTCAGTTATCAAGATGTTTTTTTCTCATCGTCTTTGAAACCTTTTGAACATAGAAGCTGTTCCAAACATACCTAGGCCCTGTGTTATTAGATAGCATCTCACTACCTCTACATCACCATCACAGTTTAATCCCAGCCATCAGCCAAGCCCCACACAGCTGCTCACTTACTCCCCCACCAAGAGGGCCAGGGAGAGAATCTGAAGGGCAAAAGATTGAAAACTTGTGTGTTTAAAGGCAGTTGAATAGGTGGAGCAGAAGTCACACACAAGCAAATCAAAACAAGGAATTCATTTAATGCTTTCCATGAACAGGCAGATGTTCAACCATGTCCAACAGAGCAGGGCCCCATCACCAGTAATGATGACTTGGGAAGACAATAGAAATAATTCCAAATATCTTTTCCTTGCTTCTTCTCCCCTCACACTGTACAGATGAACATGACATCACATAGTCTGGAATATCCCTTTGGTCAGTTGGAGTTGTCTGTCCTGCCCATGTCTCTTCCCAACTTTCCATGCAGCCCCAGACTCCTCACCAGTGTGGGAGCACTAACAGAACTAGCAGAAAATATCTTGCTTCTGTATAAACACACTGCTCAGCCATAACAAAAACAAGTATGTGTTATCAACACTGTGTTCAGCACAAATCTAAAAAACAACCCCATACCAGTCACTGTGAAGAAAATTAGGTCTGCCTCAACCAAAGCCAGCACAATCACACACAAGCTCCCTTACAGAATACCTGTGGTCATTGTAGGTGCTGTAGTGCATCAAAATGAACAAAAATTGTCAAGGAATGATCAGAAAGTCAAAAGGAGTTTTCAATGGCACATATTTCCAGTACTAAACTTCTCTCTTTCTCTCTGTCTTTCCCCTGGCTCTTTAGGCTTGTGAGCAGCTCCAAGTAAAAGGCATGTACCACATGGCAGCAAGAACTCTTGTAGCAGAGTGAAAACCTAATAATTGTCCTTGCCTTGCCATTTGCTGCTTGCTCAATGCTTCCTATCTCTGTGCAAACTTCTATAAACATAAATATATTGCTGTTGTTTTGCTAGTTCTGAAGAAACTGAGAGTACTGAGAAACTGAGAGTACTCCACCTTTTCTGTTCTCTGTGTAAAATATGCAGTGATCCAGGGGATGCTGTGCAGTGTATTTGCTGCAGAGCACATGCTGAAAGAGTCTGTTTTTGTATTTCAAATATCCCACACAGAGAATAAAAGAGCCTCATCCATATCTATGGGATAATGGGAATAAACTCAATAGGTAGCACTTAGTAAAAATACATCCTTGGAAATATATAATGCAATATCCTAAAGTAATTTCATAAATGTGAGTCACCTAATACAATTATAATATTATAACAAGCCATTTCAGAGGCAAAAAATCTTCATGCATGATTAAATGACAAACTTTGTCTGAGCATACTGAGGATTTTTAAAATTGCAGCAGTCCTTTTATTTCAACTTCTTCTTCAGATATAAGATGAGCTTTATATAGATTTATCTTCACTTTTTAATTTTCTAGATCGTGTTAACATTCTCTCTAAAGCAAGAGATGAAACAGAACTGAAACCACTAATGCATAAAAGACTTTCCTTCTTCAAAGACAAAGAACAATATACTTTTTAGTGATGTAGCTTTCACCAACATAATACCTCATTATTCATGACATTTTGTCCATTATATCATGAGATTCCTCAAAAGATAGAAGTAATCATCCAGCAGAAAAGTCTAGCTAATTATCCATTGTCTGAGAAATCGAGCTGGTGTAATGGATGAAACATCAGTTGCAGCAATTGCTGGTGTCTACTGACAGAAGAAATACATCTCTGAAATTACTGTACCAGAAATCTCAGAAATCTGAGACTTCCTTACCTGTTCTCTCCAGATAGATAGAAAAGCTCATTTAAAGCAGAAAATTATGTATATACACACATATATGACAAATTAAATGCCTTAAAAATAATTATGGAGTGTTATATAAACACTCCATAATTACTTTTGTGGAATGTACAAGGTATTGGCTCATTTCTTATTGTTTTATAGAGCAATTAGTGATTCTGTAAGACCTGAGGAGCTACAAATATAAGGAAATTAGTGAGAGTATGAATATGTGTTTTAAAATTTCATTTTAGTCAATTCTGTAAAACATAAACTATTAAAATATTTTGCTTGATTACTCTTTTTGAAATACACAAAATAATTTCATTATATATTAGAGTTAGAAAAAGGCATAATATAAGTGCTTTAACCCCTAAGCATGACTGCTTAGTAAGTTTTTCCATCCTAGGCAGGTAAAAGTTTATCAATTAAACTTAAAAAGTAACTAGTAGGAAAATTTAGACATTTTGGATACCAGAAGTAGTAGATTTGGCACTTGTACTTGGGACTTCTAGGAAAGCTGGAAAGAAAACAAGAAAGGCTAGCAAAATAGTCTAGGAAATGAAGGAAAGTATGATCCTGTACACCGAAGTTAGAAATGGACAATGAAAATACCATCTTAAGATATGTAAAAAAGGACCAGAGCCAGGGCATTCATGTGAAAAGATAGAAGATAAGATTAGACACTTTTTAAAACTGATTTTGATTAAATTTGAGAAGTAAGACCTGAGGAGAAAGGGAGATGTCCTACATTAAATGTTAATAGATTCTACTGTAAGAAAGTTGGGCCTTAGTTCTGCCTTCAGATAAATTACAGTGAGAAGTGTATATAATGCAGAGGCAGGATTTGGCCCTTTTTCTTTGCCATTTCAAGGTGATTGAAAATAAAGAGAGGTCAGAATAAAAGATGGTTGGACCAGAGGATCATTGAGGTCCTTTCCAATCTGGTATTCTATGATTCTGTGATGAGATAGCTGGAGGATTATAGGCAAACTCTCTTTTCTCTGTAGTCTGTTCCCACTCTAATTCATTCTGAGCTGTGCTTCATTTGCTGTATCTGGAAAGGTTACAAACTGGCATTCTCAGAGGAGCTGTAAAGTAAAATGAGTCCTAAGGTACTAAGCAAAGATATAGAAATAGCTTCGTTTTCTGATGGAATGGTGACAAGGAATATTTGAAGTGATTTTTTTTTATTATGTGTGCCTGTCTCATAATGTATTGCATTAGAGGTCAAAACTAGCTACCAATTTTTGTCAAAATCCTATTTAAAAACTTTTGCAACGCTGGCTTATCTGTATCATCATCTACACAAGGGAAAGAAAAAAGAATAAAAGCAAACAGAACCCCTCCGGACCCCTCAAATCACCTACGAAATAGAAGTATTACATTTGAAATTCAGGGTTTTTTTTGTTTTAGGAGTGGTCAAAGCAGTTGTTTTTATGATCTTCTGTGGGTTTAGAACTGCATTCAGTTCATAAGTTGGAGAGTATCCTTAGGAGAAATTGCCTCCTCTGGTCTGCTCTAAGAAATGCATTCTGAGCACCGAGTGGCAGCATGAAGATTCAGCATGATGGAAACCAAGTATCAGTGTCTAGAAAAACAAAAATAAGTATTTGAATCGAATTTCAAAGCAAGGCATTTTACCATGTGATTTCTTAGATCATTCTGAAGGCAGTATTTTTTTTGGGAAAAACCATCTAAATCCTATATCATCACCTCATACTCTAGTTCTCTTATGGCAGAAAGATTTACAAGAAATATTGGGAGTTTCATTGTGCTCTTACAAGTTAGGAAAAATGAAACACATGAAGAAATGGATTCACATCTTCAGAAAATAAGGTAGCTTATGCATAGGAATATTGAAATGATAATATAACAGGTACACTGTACAATGAATCTCTAAGGAGATGAAAGAAAAAGATAAAGAAAAACTTGTATGAAGATATAAGGAGGAAAAATCAAGTTAATAAGATTATGCTTCTGGACTATATGATATCAGCTTGTTTAAACAACCCTGGTATTAATTGGGAATTCTCTGTGCCTTGTAGAATGGAGACAAAGTTGAAAGAATTTGGATTTAGTAAATTATTACATTCCTAAATTTTGTATCAACAGCCCTACAGGGGATAGTTTTTGACCCATGTAGATTGAATTTTAAGCAATGAATAGAGCAACAGTGATAAATTGTTGAAATAATGGAAGAAATAAAGTCAGATGTCCATAGTCCATAGCCATATTTTGCTACATTTTTAGAATAGTGTTATTGCATACAGAAACAGAATGCATAAAAAAAAAATTGTATAAATGAAGGCAACAGCAATGAACAGTGTAAATAGCAGATTTGGGAGATGTAAATTCTATGAAGAAAGAGAGAGTAAATTGCAATAAAATAAGAGTTACTTTCTAATATTTTAAAGCAAATAAACGATAGTTTTGATATTTAAAATCTAGCAATAATCCATTGATTTCAAAGGGCTGTGACATATATACAATTCTAAAATGCATTTGATGTACATGACTTCTTCAAACATGAAGACAATGTCATTCACCGTTACTGTATTCCATCTACCATGCACAATAATACAAGGAGACATAAATGGATATGAATGGAAATGATGCCAGACCACTGTTGCCTACAAAAATAAATTCACCTGTTGTGCTCCTCACACAAGTCCATAGTGGTATACACATCCCCCACATGTAACATAAATATCATGGTCCATGACCTCATCTGATGTTGTTAGCTGACATGTAGTGTTGTAAAAAAAATTAAAAATAAAGATCTTGCTCTTAAGCTTTAGTATTGTTTTATGATTTTGTTGAAAAGTAGTCAGCTAAAAGTAGTCAGAAACTTTGGAATATTTCCTGAGTCATGTTAAGTGGTCACAAGTTTCCTGAAACTTAAGACTATGATACAGAAAAGTGTCGTGAATTTCATGATTTAGAAACTAGTTCAAGCAAGTTATGATTGGCAACTACATTCAAACGAAATAGCAAAATAGGGTTGTCATTTGGTTATTCATGTTCATACAGGGACATTTATTGCCTGGATCTTCACAGGAATTTTTAGAGTATTTACACCACTATTTTTTTTCTCTCTCATTGGTGTATCAGTATCAGTATTAGAGAATCTGAATATTGAAGTTTGCCAAGAGTATTTTGAAATGCATTTCAACAAGAAAATAAATTGATTTAACACTTTATTTAATTTTGTGTCTTTTTCAATTAAAAAAAAATTTAGAACAGTAATATATAAAAAATGTACTACCTTCTCAAAGTTCAACCATGACGGGCCCCTATAACAATAATGATAATAATAGTAATAATAATAACAGCAACAACCACAACCCTGATAGCAACAAGACCAATAACAGCAAGAGTGACAATAGCACCAGACACCTGAGACACTTTCACTGAAGACTGTGTGTTGTTCTAGACAGACCACTGGAAAGCACCTAGATTTAGGTACAGTGAGGTTTTCCTCTGTTTCACATCCCAAGGGAGATTTCTAAACAAAGGCATGTAAGACAACATTCCAAAGAACCTAGACCTTAAGGGGAGTAAAAACCTAGTTTTCATGCAAATCCTTCTAATACCTTTGGAGTTTTGGTTTCTTTTTACTCTGGTGAATGCAAATTATTCAGGCTAAGAAGAAATGTCAAAACTTGATGGAGTTGATCCAGTCTCTAACTGATTGGAAATGTGCTTCTGCTGACAATGCCTTTTAAATTTATGAAAATAAAAGATTTTTAAAAATAACATAGTCCCTGCTATTGCTAAGTAAAGCTTAGAAAAAGGATTGACCATTCATATAGAATTTTTGCTATTTGTGTCTTGTCCTGTGAGAAACATTTGAAGGCCGACATTTGCTTGATGAAAAATTTGCTGCCACATGAAAGAAAAAGACAGCTGATCCCATGCACCAGTTATTAAATAGTTTATAGGTTACCTTTACTATAAGACAATACAGAAATATATGTGGATGATGCAGTCTGAAATGATCTGTTTCAAGAGATTATTTTCAAGTGCTTTCTTTCTTAGTTCAACTAACCAGAAAAAGGTAGGAAATACAGTCAGATAGGAAAAGGCATTTTTCCAACTAACACTAGTACTACATGCATTTCTTATTCTTGTAACTTCAAGGAATGTTACTTTCTATCTCTTATCTTATACTGCTAAATATTTGCATTTTATTAAATTATGTAAAACTTTAAGCTTTATTTAATACACTTTATTAACATATGTTAATCAAAAATATATTACATCAATGATTTTATCATTATAAAAGACATTTATTTTCCCTGGATAAATGTGAATTTTAGAAAATCTTTACAAGAAAGAAATCAATCTGATGATTCATAATGCATGTTTTTTCTAGAATCAATAAAATGTGAGACAAAAGCAGTTCTAAATAATTTATTTTCATATATTGTGGCAATTAACATTACAGATACCAAAAAAAACCCCACTATGACTGTGTTAACTATAATGAAATTATGTTTTATTATTATTCTTTAATGTTTTAACCATTTTCCTGTAAGAAATATTAAGCAATCTAAAAACTAGCATATGTTTGTGCAAATTATATTCTCCCTTAAGATTTTGTAAGAAGCTCATCATAATAAGCAATTATACGGTACTTCCTCAGCTTAAACTTTTAGATTAATCACAGAAAGGTTTTGTGCATAACCTTCTTGCCGAGCACATGCTTTAAAGTGACAGGTTTATCCTCAATTAGGTTTTTTTAAAGAGTCTTCCTTGTGCTATTTTTCATGTTTTGGTTTAGTACAAAAACAGTGCATTCTCTTTACATGTATATTAGTATTAAAAGGTACTCTGTTCAACATACTGCTTTTAGTGAGTAATTAATTTGATAAAATTGGGTTTTTTTACTGATTGGCTTTTGCAAACACAGCCTAGTTTCTGATGATCAAGATGACAAGATAACATTATCATGCAAAACCTGTAACAAAAAGGTAAACCCTCTGCTTCACTTTGAAGAAAAGCATCTTTTGTAGTTTCATCTTATTGTTTGTCAATGTCAATTAACCCTATTTAATATATTTTCTCTCAAATAATTTGCGTGGTTGAATGGTTCCATGCCTTTAGGGTGAAAGAGAAAAAAAAGTCTAACTACAAATTCCAGTCTTCTGTACTTTTATTTGACATTATCAAAAGTACCACAGAGGCAAAATGTCATGTTATGTCATAATATAAAATGACAAGCTCTGTACAAATACATGAACAGCAAATCTTTTATCTGGTATTAGTGAAATAAGTAGCAAAGATATAAATGTCTTCATTTACAAAGGATATAGATACTGTAAGTAAAGAAAAGTGAAATCTTTTAAAGGAAGAATTTAAATTACTCTATGTGCATAAAATAATGCGGGACGAGAAGAATCGAAAGGCTCTTAGCAGAAAAATAGAAGAGGTCACCATTCAAACCGTTGCTTTTTTCTTCGATAATTTTATGTTCCTTTATATGGACTGAGCATTCCCACTTGACTAGGTACCACAAAGCTCAGGGGATTTCTGGTATGCCTGGCCAGCAGAGGAGAGCATTCCAGTGTCAAGCTGTTCTTTACCAAAAAGCAGATCCCATGGTGTTGTGAGAAATCATTTACCACTGCAAGTTGGCCACTGGTGAATTCTCAAGATAACACTGATATTTGTGAAATAGCTTTTACAGCTGTCTTCTGAAGACAGATTTGTATTTGATGCAATGTGGAGAATGAAATGAAGCATTATTGTACGGAAAACAGTGGGATATGACCTGTAGTCTCATAGAGGTTGGAGTAAGAATTGAAAGATTTGCAGTAGCATAATAATCATGCAGGAATAAGATACTCCCCAGGACAAGATAGTACCAGTACTGAGATAAAGGTGATCCTCCTCCAGGTGAGTATACAAAGAAAATATACCCTTTTTGAACACAGATTTATTTGAACTTTATATGAGTTATGAACTAAATAAAACAAAGGAATAAACATTACTAGGTATTATGCTGTAACGTATTTTAAAATAGATTATATTTTGATGGTGAATGGTGCTGCACCTGGCTGGCAGCCAGTCACCAGTGGTATACCCCAGGGATCAGTGCTGGAGCCAGTCCAGTTTAATATATTCATTGCTGATCTGGATAAAGGGATTGACTCCATAATCAGTAAATTTGCAGATGAGACCAAACTGCGAGCGTGTCAATCTGCTGGAGGGTAGGAGGGCTCTGCAAAGGGACCTGAATAGATGGGCAGATTCCAATAAGATGAAGTTTAATAAGTCCAAGTGTCGAGTCCTGAACTTTGGCCACAATAACCCCCTGCAGCAGCACAGGCTGGGGATGGTGTGGCTGGATGGTGCCCAGGCAGAAAGGGCTCTGGGTGTCAACAGCCGGCTGAACAGGAGCCAGCAGTGTGCCCAGGTGGCCAAGAAGGCCAAGGGCATCCTGGCCAGTATCAGGAACAGTGTGGCCAGCAGGAGCAGGGAGGTCATTCTTCCCCTGTACTGGCACTGGTGAGGGCACACCTCGAGTGCTGTGTCCAGCTCTGGTGCCTCAGTTTGGGAAGGACCTTGAGATGCTCGAGGGTGTCCAGAGGAGGCAACGAGGCTGGAGAGGGGCTGGGAACACAAACCCTGTGAGGAACAACTGAGGGAGCTGGGGGTGTTTAGCCTGGAGGAAAGGAGACTCAGAGGTGACCTTATCACTCTCTACAACTTCCTGAAGGGTGGCCAGGTGGGGGTTGGTCTCTTTGTCCAAGCAACAACTAGACAGAACCTAAAGAGGACGCAGTCTCAAGCTGTACTAGGTGAAGTCTAGGTTAGACGTCAGAAAAAAATTCTTCACTGAAAGAGTGATTGGGCACTGGAATCATCTGCCCTGGGAGGTGATAGAGTCATCATCCCTGGACCTGTTTAAAAAAGACTGGAAGTGGCACTCAGTGCCATGGTTTACTTGATGAGGAGGTGTTAGCTTAGGTCACATGGTGGACTTGATGATCTAAAAGGTCTTTTTCAACCTGGTTCATTCTGTGATTCTGTGATTCTATTATTTTGAAACTGTTAAAGTAATATGGTGCTCTTGGAAATAAAAGCAATTAGTGGGGTATTTGTTGCTTCAGCATCTCTCAGATGTCTAAAATTTACTTAATTGTTTTAGCTGCAGTAATAAACAATGCAGAGATATAATTTCTGTCAGAGCAGAAGTTACCATAGCTATCTCAGGTACTTACATTAAGGTACAATGACAAATTGTTTATGGATGCTTCTTTTTATCCCCCCTGCTGATTATGAAGAGAACTCAGGCCAAATGATTCATCCTCTGTGACACTTCTCTGATGACAGCATAAATCACCCTCATGAGTTCTTGTTCTCCCCTGTCCACTACAGCAAGGAAGTTAGAAAGCTCTCAACTTTTGCTGAGTTTCAACTCTATTAGATGGAGTTATTATCTTTTTCTTTTCTGTCTATTTTTCTTTCTGTTCACAGAGTAAAAACTACAGAACTACTCCTTCTCTTCCAAGTATCCAACTTGGTTTCTAGTGCTGGGTGCTGGGATTTACACCAATGTTCTGCTTTAAAAATTTAGTCAGAAACTGGTAAAGCAGAAATAAATCCATAACATTAACTTTAGTCTCAGTTTTGTCTGTGGTCAAGTTAATATTTTTCATAGTATGGAGCTAGGTTTTGGTTTGGGTTTATGGCTATGGTTTAGGCTAGATTATGGTTAGGTTTTGGATCTCAGATTAAAACAGGATTGAAAAATCCAGTTATGTTTTAGGAATTGCTCAGCATCAAGACCTTTTCTATCTAAAGCTTCCTTACCAGTAAGTAGGCAAGGATGGAAAACAGATTGTGGGGAGACACAACTGGGGCAGCTCACCCCATGTGACATCAAATGCCATGCAGGGTTGTGGCCAGCAATGAAACCTGGCCAAAGGAATAGGAAGGGGGGACATTCATATTTATGACATTTGTCTTACCAAGTCACCACTGCATGTGATGAAGCCCTGCATTCCTAGAGATGGCTGCACATCTGCCTGCCCATGGGAAGTAATGACTGAAATGCTTATATTCCTTTACTTGCACAGATGGTTTTGCTTCATTTATTAAACCATTTTTATCTCAACAGTGTTTTTTGCTTTTGCACTTCTAATTCTTTTTGCCATACCAATGCAAAGAACTGAGTGTGAGGCTGTGTGGGGCTTGGCTGCCTACCAGGGTTAAGCCACAACCCTTCCTAAATTCTTATGCATGACCTGTTTTTCAATGATTTGTGTCAGAGATATTTTTAAAGTCTGGCTTACATATTGAAAATTTGTTTGCACCTACAAGACTATTTAGTATTATTTTATTATCATTGCATACACCACAGGGATAAATTGACTTAAGCATTTAATTAAAATATTTTTTCTTTTTTACAGAATAAGTATGCTAATAAAAGTTCTCTTTGAAAGCAAAATAAATAAATAAACTGAATTTGATACAACTCCATCTTTACATTGCATCCCTCTTTAGAAAACTACATATTCCTCACAGGAATTTATTCCACTCCTTTAGGTACAGAAGTACACGTGCATGCACATGCACAAACACAAAAACAAATGCCAGCACTATAAAATTTATATAGTTTTCAATCAAGCTGGAAGTCTTACATTGGAACAGCTGAACTAGTTGCTTACCAAAGAAATTTTGCACAGAGAGTTACAGATGGGTGCTAAAGCATTATTTCCATTAACAACATAGGGCAGTCACTGAAGAAAAAGCTGTGCTGGTATGTCACTTGAAATTCTGTAAAAATGAATGATCACTGGGCTCAGATATGTCCAAAGGTTAACTTGAGTTCTACAACATTATTCTAAGACTTTGACAAAGCTTGATCAATCTCATGAAAAACAGTCCATCTGGGCCAATTAGCTTCAATTTAGGTGCTGGCTGAATTTCTTTACTTAGTGTTTTTTCACTACCGCATGAATATCTGATTGGGGATGTTTTGTTTGGGTTTTTGTTTGTTTTTGTTTTGGGGTTTTTTTTGTGGCTTTGTTTTTGTGTGTTTTTTGTGGTTTTCTTTTCTTTTTTTTTTTTTAGCTTTTTGTGTGTTTTTTGTTTTGTTTTGGGGTTTTTTTGTTGGTTGGTTTGGTTTCATTTGGTTTGGTATGTTTTTTTTTTCACAGAGTCTCAGGTAACCAGCACATTAACTAATAAGAAAACTTTATGAATTACATGAGCTTCCTCTATGAAGATAGTGTGTTAAGTGTGCTTTGTGTTGTGGGTCAGAAGGACAGTCTGAACAAGAGTTCAAGTGTTTACTACAATATGGTAGGGCTATTTACTAAATTCAGATTTTACACTAAGAGACAGCGAAAAACTTGGATGACCAATGCCATATATTGAGAACTTCTCCACCTATACATGATATCAAAAGTAATCCACAGATAGAATGAAGTACCTGCCAGTCCATTTAAAGCTGTAAAAACACAGAAAATTAATAAGTAATATTTATTTTTTTTAGAAGTCTATTTCTGGCCTGAGCAGAAACTCAAAATCTCTATGAAAAGTCTTTGATAATAATAATAATAATAATTTTGTAGATTGAAGCTAGGTTTCCAGCTTTTAATTCTGTTAAAAATTACAACAGTAGTTCAAGAAAATTTGCCTCATTAAATTTTGATTTTCTGATTGTCTTTAGAAATTTTTAATCATAAATATTGATATTAAATTTGTTTTCTGACAGTGTTAATTTACCATTATGTTGCTATCAGAAGAAGGTAATTATATAGGCTTTTTCTTCCCTTTCATTTTATATCTCAATAAACATTTTATCCTGTGCAGATAGATGAAGCCATATGGGTAGATCTCAATCTTAAACTGGCATAGTGGCATGCTTCAAGTGCTGTGTGAGCTTAGGGCTGAAACTGTAGACAAGAATAATTTTTTGTGCTTCATACAAATACACTGCATTTGAATCAATTTGAATTGTTCTCAGGTTATATTCTTGATCTGGCAGTGAACAAAGGTCACACAGTGTAGCAGTAAAATTTTTGTGTGTGTGTGTGTGTGCTACCTAAACTATAGCATAAGAGAGTTAAGGTCAAGTTTTCTCTGCAGACTCTGCTGATACACTCCCATTTCTCGCTTGTGCATGCCCAGTATATGTGATAACCACTCCTTTTCTAGTGATACAGTTGATTGCCCTCATATCTGTTTACCAGACTTCCTAAGAGCACAGGAGCAGGCAATTCCCAAATACTGGAAGTCAAGTAGGTATGCAGAAAGCCAGTTTGGCTGAACAAGGATCTTCTCTTGGAAAATTAGGCAAAGAAGAATAGTGTATGTCCAATGGAAGCAAGGATCATGTGACATGGAAAGAATACAGAGCTGCTGCTTGCCAGGGATGGTCTTGTGCAGGGTCAGGAGCTGATAATCCTTTGGGTCCCTTTCAGCTCAGCATACTCAGCACATTCTGTGATTCTGTGAATTCTGTGGTAGATATTAGGAAGAAATTTGTTACCGTGAGAGTGGTGAGGCACTGGAACAGAGAAGCTGTGGATGCCTCACCCCTGAATGTGTTCAAGGCCAGGCTGGATGGGATATTGAGTGATCTGGTCTAGTGGAAGGCCCTGCCCACGGTAGGGGGGTTAAAACTAGATATTCTTGAAGGTCCCTTAAAAGCCAAAATATTCTATGATAATATGATTCTAACAGAGGCAAAGATTACTTGAAAACTGAGACTTGATAGGAAAAGAAGGAATTGAAAAGGAGAATAGTTTCAATTGCCACGGTTGGTTAAGATGGAAACGTTGCCTGTTACAGATTTTTGTTGAAAAATAAAGCTCCAGTGTTGAGATTATTTGGGAGCCCAGGACTAACACTTCCTTTACCATCTACTGCCATCAAGACATCGGAAAGATGGGGTACAAATTACCTGGAATCTTCATTACATGCTCTGTTTCTTGTTTGTATCATCGGCCATTTAGCCATTGAGGTTCTTTCCTTAGTGTCATTTTTCTTTCCCTACTCAACGATATTTACTTGCAAAATGACATTTACTTATAAAGTGACAGTCTTTTTCACCCTCAAGTGACATTTCTATGGCACACTGTGCAAATGTTTGGCAAAGATTTGCTGGATCGATTAGAGGAAACAAAGGGAAAACACACAACAGATGTTGATTTTCTTGTCGCTGTGACTATTGTTTTGAAAGACTGACACAGAATTTTCAGTTTTTCCGTCTTCTTAACAGCAATGCAAAAAAATTTTCCCAACTGCAGCACACACAAAATTTCACCTTCATTAAACTGACTCTGAAGACTCCTAATAAGGGAGGCTGTGTGTCATCTTTCATAAGATAAGCTGTTCTGAAAACAGCAAAACCATTACAGGACAGTCATGCATCAATCATGGAATTAGATGAACTAGCTTGCTTTGACCTTACAAGAGACTTTTCTCTAGCATCAGAGAAGCAAAGAGCCATTTCCCCCAGCATTTCCTTTTATAACTATCACATTCATTTTTATGAGAAATTAGATTTTTGTTAAAATCCTGAGTCTGGTAAATATTTTTATTTTAAAGTATCAGTTTTCTATTCCTTTGTTAATGAGTTTTTTCTGAAGAAGCAGATACAAGATTTTCTTTTTGCATTGCATTCCTATGCATTGCAGAAACACGAAAGAATTGATCAGGTCTTGGCAAAACCTCAGTCATTAAAGACCCAGTCCTTTTGGCTGAACATGTAGTTCGCTGAATTTGGCACCACTAGCTCATAATCTTTAAGCTCATTTTTAAAGAAAACAGTCAAAATATATCAACTTTCCATGCTGGTTTAGAAAATTTTAATAAAAGTAAAAATCCAATGCAATAAAGGGTGTCTGGATGTTTATACTAGAATCAACACTAGAGGTTACATTTAATAGCCTAACTATACTCATCTAAAATCATTTTATATAACTGACAATGTCTGAGACATCTGCATAGGATTTGAAATACATGGCACAGGTCATTGTGAGATGCACAAAGCTTTCTAGAACAGCAGCTGGATGTCAAAGGGAATACTCTGTAGGTTCTCAAATGACTCTAAACTCTTCAAGTCTAAGCTTCTCAATTTTCTTCTTGCTTGGAAGTTTTTTGTTTCATTTTGCTTGTTTTTGTTTTTGCCTTTTTTTTTTTTTGTGGGGGAAAAATTCATTTCCTAATGCTTTGGTTCAGATCAAATATGGCATTAGTTTTCACAATTGCACTGAGAGTTTTTTGGTTTTTTTTTTAGTTCTCCCTGTTTCTTCTTTTAATTAAAAGTTTCTAATCAGGTACTTTTATGTATTGAAAAATCACTACTTAGATTAAAAAAAAACCCTCCTCCTCAGAAAAGGCAAGACAGATGTCAAAGAGAATAGGTAGACTTAAATTAGTCAAGTCCCAGGCTCACCCCACCTCACGACATTCACTTATTGGCTTAACTTCAGAGGTTAACTGCTCCACAGTTTTGAGTCTAGCTCTAATTTAGTTTTGGACTCTCCAGTGTCTCATGTAACATAGAAGTCAGTGCAGCACAAGGTAGTGATCAGCTTAAGGATATCCAGGCAAAAATATCCAAAGAGTAAAAATGACTATCTGACATCTGCCTTGTCTCTTGAAAGGAAATTGTTCTTCACTGATACTAAGAGGATCCTTCAGTAAGAACAATTCCTAGTTCAGTGTTTACATAGATGAATGAATCTAGATTCTGCTATGCTTCCCAGAACACTGCTTTCATGTGCCCTAAAACAGAGATTAGAAAAAAAAAAAAAAAAAAAAAAAAAAAAAAAGCAAGCTGGTGTATGTTACTCGTTTCCTTTTCCTAATTGTAGTCAGGTATGGCTCTTCTGTCAGACCCAATGACACTTTAATTGGAGAAAATACATCCTCTCAGACATGAGGCCAAGAAGATCTGACTTTTAAAATGTGGCCATCCACAAGCAGATGGAATCTGCAGTAAGGCTTAAATGAGAGCATGAGTAATGAGAATGGGCATATTAACTTATTTAGACACTGTAATTTCTGCAATCATTTCCAGGTATTTTAGTGAGCTCATCAGTATCATGTAAGTTTGGTCTGAGCTGGGTTTCACACAGATTTGCCTCATTCCTGAACTAGTCTCAGTTAAATGACATTTTAGATACTGAATCATAGTATAAGATAAACTTTAAATCTGTCATTCCTATTAGGTCTTTAAAAATATATGCCTCCTTTATGTAATATATGCAATATAGTAAACTTTTAGTAATCTGATTCTCAGTCTATGTTATAGCTAATTTTCCAGAATTTCTTAATTGTGGTTATGGATACTGGATTTTTCATTTTCCTTCATATGCTGGGATGAATGGATATCACTAAGTGTGGTCTTGTCTTCTCATACCTCAGGAAGGCTCTGAGAGTGTCACTTTTAATGATGGAAAAGTAAATAAAAGGATGAAATTACAACTAAGAACAATGCTCTGAATAACCACCACCCTGTGCGTATGACTGTATCTGGATTAGCTTTTATGTTGGGTATGAATTCATACAATATAAAAAAGAAGTGAGAAAACAATTTACATTATGAAAATGTCAGATTTTGAAATTAAGCACGGTAGGGTGGATAATGCTGAATAGATTTTTGAAAATTGCTGCCCACACACTAACACATATACATATTCTTATCAGCACTAATGCCTATCCACATTCCTATCAAAAAATTACGATCTGTATAATTTTTACCTTACACACCATGTAGAAATATATTTTTAAGTATTTTTATAGTATATGAATAGACAAAGTTCCCATATTCATTTTTATTTTAAATACGAATATGAATATTTTTAATTTGTTAAGGTCAAATGTAAACTATACTTCTTAGCTAGATTTCCTCTGAGGACCTCTGCACATTACTATGACATTATTTTATTTAGTTAGGTTTACTTTTAAGAAATATTCTATATGTGTTTCATCTTTACCTCCATTGTATTCTCCCAATGTGTTGCATACATTTGTATAAATAGTAATAATCTCTGTCTTATCTTTCAGAAAACTAGTTAAAATCAACTTCCATTACATTTTAAACCTACTTATAGGGATAAAATTATGTAATATTAAAAGTTATATTCAATATTATAGGGGGTAGTTACAGTTAATGATGAAATATGGAAATGATACATAATAAATTTCATAAACCAGCTAAAAAAAAAAAAAAAAAAGGCTAACATACAGGAAAAAAATAAGAAAAATGTCCAGAAATGGAAACTCTCACTTTTCCAGTCCATAGTGTACTTATCATCATAAAATAAAAATAGTGCACAGAGGCTTCAATTACTTGAATAATTAGGTTCCCTGGGTCGCTGTAGAAAAATAGAGCATTTTTTAAAAGGGCATCACAATAAGAATTACAAAGAATAATGAATGTCCTCTGGGAAAAAAATATGCCCCTGAGTAATTAACAATAAAAAATTTCCTGGGGGGAGATGAAGAAAAATAATGAAAATAGTAAAAAATGTTTTACAATGAATAAAAAATTATGCAGCCTAATGAAGGTGCAAAGCACAAATTCCTGTTTAAAACAGGAAAAGCAGTGTTAGATACTCTTGTATTGTATGGGCAGATGGTAAGGGTGTAAGAGCTGCTAATGCAGTGAACTTTATTTTATTCCAAGTTCTGTACCAAGGTCTGATATGATGAGAAGCTTATGCAGATTTAGTAATGATGGCATATTTGGTCACATCAGCTTTCGGATATACATATTATAGAACTCTAAAGCTGCAATTAATCAGTTCAGTTGTGCTGTGAGAGTGCCATTCCATTCCTTTTTTTTTTTAAACCTGTTTCATCTCAATTCTCTGAGCACTGTTTAAGGCTGCTATCAGTGAATTTTAAAGTATTAGCATTAGCTGCAGTCTGTTAACAGGTGTTTATTTAGTTATGCCTTGGAGTGAAATATTTCTCCTGAGACTAGAGTTTGAAGGAACTCATTTGCTAGATAATTTTCTACAAGGGTATATATTTTATTTTATTATATTTTTATTTTATTAATCTAGTAGAAACTTGATCTATGTTCTAATGACCTTGAGTTAAGTCACATTCTGGCAAAGACAGCAACTGTGATAACAATGCTACACAGATAAGAGATTGACAGCCATAGACACAACCATTGTCAAAATGATTCTGATCTGTACTCCAAGTCTCGTGATCAAATGCTGCCTTTTTTGTTAGACAGAGATTGATTTAGCAGTCCAACAGTGTACACCACACTTTAATTTTTTAATTTTTTTTCTCCTTAATTTGATTCTAGAAAGCTCTTTGTTTCTGTGAGCATTTATGGGATGGTCTTGCTTCAATTTTTTTTTTTTTGATCCATCCAAACTGGCTTTTCCTTGTGATATACTGAATAACAAATTGCCACTCAAATTTTCTTGAAATTCCCTTCAAAGATTTTTTTTCCCTCTTAGCATTATATATTTTTGTGTTTATTTCAGTTTGTTTTTTTGTCCAAACACCCTACAGCTAAACAAAATGCCTCGGGTTCTGGAAAAATTTGGAAACACTTTTGGAGCAAAGACTTGACACAAGTATTGCACCAGTTAAACATAACTAGTTGGAAGGTCTTTTTGGAAAATCTGGGCGCTATCACTTCTTATCCTGGCAGAACTTTTGAAAGAACAGACTCTGAGTTCTGTACTGCTGGCTCCCTATTCTGGATGCATGATAACATAATTTCAGGATGAGATTTTTGAATTCCAGGTTAACTACATTTTGGAGCACATGCCTCTGTATAATCATTATAAACTTTGTGCTCCAGAAATAAAGTTTCTGAAGCAGTAGTTTTAATGTGCTTAAGTTTGTGTTTGCTAGGACTTAGATGAATCTGTAACAGTAGAAGAGCATTTTAATTCTAATAGTAGATGATTGACACAACCTGAAATGTTATTTCTAAGCCTAAATTCAGGACTGCAATTTATAAATGCTACCCACCCAGACTTCACAGCACCTGGTGTGCCCTAGGTGAGTAAGATTTCTGTCAAAACCTTTCCTGAGGGCTCAAGTTGGAGCTACCATGCAATCTCAGACTTCAACGTTACTGTGTTGATCTCTTCACTTAAAGATTATTGACTTAAAAGAAGATTATTCTATACCTACATTTGTCATAATTTTTGCCTATTTTATCCATTTCTCTTCCAGTGTGTAAAAAAGACAGCAGGTGATGATGAAGGCTAACCTAACTGCAATACTAGATTCTATCCTGCAGTGCTGACTTCATTCAGAATGGCCTGAAATGATAGGAAATTTCTATGTTTAATGTAGTGACTTTGATTTAGATAATACATGAATAGAAACTTCATTGATTCAGATCCAACAAAACTTTAGCATAATTTCTTTTTATCATATATGAGCTATTGCTGCCATATGTATTTTACTTTGACTATAATGTTATCTTTTTTTCTCATATATATGCAGACAAATCATATACCAAAATATATATATACCAATATATTCTCTTTTCTTCCTAATCTCTTTCTAATGTTTGGTATTTTTATCAGTGCTGAATAGCACAGGAAAAAAAATAAAAGAAAAATGTAGCTTCATAGCCCAAAGGAATTGCAAGTTGGTGCAAAAGCAGCTATTCAGGTGCCAGTTTAAATGCTTTAAATTATCCAAAAACTCAACACCAAACCAGAAATTAGGCATGAGCCCATGAAAACCTAAATCATTCTGGATCAGCATCTGAGGACCAGACCTATAACGTTGGAAATTAGACACATATTACTGGATCACTGCCAGCGTTAAAGAAACAGCTTTGTGCATCCTATGCAGTATCTCTCTATTGAGGTACTAAAATATGAAGAGGATCTATGACAATTCCCCCTGATTAAAAATTATATTACTCAGACTGTGTTAAGAGTCAGTGAGGAATGATTTGACTAATCTAGTTCCATTTTAAGGATGAACTATCAGTAAGTGTAGAAAATTTAAGACTCCCAAAACAAGGTTCCTTTAGAATAGAGTGGCTTGATAAAGAACACCCCTGCCCAGACACTATAGTGACAGAATAGAAAAAAGATTTTATTTCTAATAGTTGTGAGCTGAAAAATATATTTTATCTGAGAGAAGATGGAAAGTGTATTTATGTCAATTCTCTACGTATTTAAATTACAGATATTTTTCAACCTTGCCTAAATTTTAATGCTGGTTTTGATCTATGTGTCCTTTTATTTTTGTCAAATATGTGGTATTGTACCCATACTAGTCTAGCTAAATAATTAATGGGCCTTTTTCTACTGTTATTGCAAAAAGAAATTTCAAAAGGAAATCCCAAAGGACACAAGGTCTGACTGAAGTCTAGAAATAGACTTTCTCAGACCTTGCAGAATTACCAGGTTGCTGGGAGCCATCATACAGAACAAATAATTATTGAATTAGTTCTTAAAAAAACTATGCAGAATTTCTTTTTATATTTGCTGTGAATTTAACACCAAAATTTCTCTCACATGGAGACATTCACAGAAATTAGGCATATTGTATTTGCAAAAAAATTTAGACAAATACACTAGTAAAATTATGAGCCCTTGATGAACAAGCTGTAAACAGAGATATGAGTCAAATTTGTAAGTATTGGCTCAATTGTACTCATCTGGACAATTTTTATGCAATTTAGTAGAGTTAAAAACCACTGATAAGTCTGTGTCACTCATTCCAGATCTTTAAAATGCTCAAGATAACATCTCTGAGCAACGATAATGTTCTTTAAAATAAATGGAATTCAAGATTTTCAGAGACAATCCTAACCTTTAGGTCTGATGGCCATATCCTTGGCACCATAAATGGCATATCTCCATTTGACACCAATTTTCAGATTGCAACACATTTTTTCATTATTTTTACAAACTACATTTAAAGTTGTTTATAAGAAGATTATTTTAAAAGTCAAAACCAGATGTCCAGCACACTTACTATTTCCCGTGAATATCTGGAAAAAACACTGGAGTGAACCACTGTTCACTTTGCCTGCACTTCCACCAAAAGCAATCATGGTTTTGATGTTACACAGGCAAGTTACACTCTAGCTTCAGGTTCCCCCAACTCAACACCTGTGGGTTGAAGGGACACTCAACATGTCATAAAGGGATAAACTGACCAAGGAACACCCAGTGAGCTCCCCAGTCAGTGTTTATAAGGAGCTGTGAAAGGCCACCCTCACACAGAGGATGAAAAACCACAATATTTTATTGTGACACCCTCAACCAGATGCAGAACACACCATAGCACCAAGGGAACTAATATGGGTCCACACTAGCTGCACTTATCACTTATTACAAATAGGCAAAACTTATTTTTGATTGACTTGTTTCTACCTACTTTTAGGTCAAGGCCTTTTTTCTTCTTGATTTTCCTGTGTTCAATCCACTACTTATCAGGCAAGACCAATTTCATTTGTCCAGTCAGGGGTCTTGTCATGCCTGCCTCAGTATTGATCCTTATTTTTCCTGTCATGGTTTTGGCATTTGTCACTCTACCTGCTTTTTCTCCCTATTTTTTTTTTTGTGATATTTGAATGCACACTTGCTTAGGTCTATGTCAACACTGTTAGAGGGAATACAAATCGCACCAAATTTTTTCTGGGGATATCTATTCTTTCTAAACCTTTCTTTGACCTTTTTTCAAAAATTGAAACTGCACAAAGGCAAACCAGAAGCCACAGTGGATACCAGTCTATCTCCCATAATGAAAAACAGGGAGAATGCAATTGTAGGGGTTGTAAGAGAGAGTCTATGTGACATTTAGGTTTTCTTTCTAAGAAGAAAGTGGTTGGATTTCTGGGCAGGAGTGTGGCTCATGAAAGAGCTTTCTGTTATGAAGCAGCCAGTAAGACTGAAATAAGGTAAAATACTGAAATAAATGGTATGTAAACATGTATATAAAATTCAACAATTCCCGAACAGACAGGGAGACTGCTTCAGATTCACAAATGCAGGCATCTACAGTAGAGGGGCCCTTACAAACTTAGATATATATCTAAGTTTCTATTATAGTCAGCCAATACAGTTAATAAAGCTCAAAAAAACAGTATCATCTGAATGCAGACACCAGAGGTGCCATTCAGTTGCTTTAATTTGTCTACCATTATTGCAGAAGTCCCAGGTTTTTTTTGTGTGTCTTTAGTTGCTGTTTCAGAAGGGCAGTGCTCTCTTGCATGTCCTATGTCAAATATCATAGCCCTACATGGCTGTTTGCATACCCTAGCATGTCTCAAAAGCCAGTCAGTGATCATTTTCAGGCATCTGAATCAATCTATATGTATATATATTTCCCATAGTTTAAATATAATTAAATTTACATTTTTTAATTTTAATTTTAAAAAGCACAAGACAGGATACGGTGCAACTGTCTGTGCTCAAGAAAAACTGGTTCAAAGATTCACTGTTCTGACCCAGGTTATTGTTAACTAAGATCAGCTAAATTCAGAATGTGTTTGTTGTCTAAATTGCTTAGTTGAGTGCATAGAACTAAAAAAAAAATATCCAACAAACTGAAGTGCTTGATAAAGCACAATGGGCAATAGTCAGCATGATTGCATACACACCTAGCACACACCTAAGCATTTTGCTGTTTGAAGAACAAACCTTGCAAAGGAACTAAATGCTTTCAAGTAAGTTGCCTCCCACCTAAAAGCGAGAATTTGTCTGTCTCTGGGACAGGTGTGGCCCTGTTTGTACCAAAACAACCATATATTTAAAAAATGAAAAAGACTGCTCAGAATAAGAGATTTTTGGAAGAAAAAAAAATAGATGTTTGTTTTGTGCTGGTTTAGATTTGATTTATTTTTTTAAACTTTTATGAGAAAGTTAGACCAGGGGTTGCTGCTGTCATGAAAAGAGGACACTTTTTTAATAGTCATACAACATTTTTCACTAAATGCATTGTGAATGATAAAATAAACCAAAATTTTTTACTTCAAAAAGCATTTTAGATATTCATAGTCAACTGTAGGCTGATTCTGCAAAGGCAGGTACAACCAATTAATAGATCATAAAGTGCATCTCCCTGGAAAATATTGTTGACATGCATCACTTTGCTTCTAATTTAATCCTTCAATTTGAATAGTATTCTAGAGGAAGCTAAGGGTTAAAACTAGATAATGAGTGATAAATTATGCATATGATGAGATCCTGTGCATTCTTTTCTTTCTTGGTTTTATGTCTCTCCCTTTTGGCACAGTTCAAATCTGACCATTGGACTTTATAAGATTTCTCTTTTTTTCCCTTTTCCCCTTCCTTTTTTTTTCTTTTTCTTAAACATCCTACATTTCTAAATAATGTAAGTATCCTGGCATGTACCATCTTTGACAAGTCAGAGTGATTATTTCTAGAGTACTGTCAGGTTAGATAAGCTTTCCATCTTGTGTTAAATCCTGTGTTGGAGTGCTTAATTCTAACACAACCTTCCACAGTCTGACAGCATGACATTAGGAATCTACTGATACATGGAGGAACTACATCTGGAAATTGAATGATTCATTGAACTTTTGGGACATGTCTTTCTCTATAAGTTTCAAAATTTATCAGCATAATTCATGTTAAATAATGTAAGGTTTCACAGTATGAAGAATTTTTCAGGTACATCATATATAGATATATATATATACACACACATATGTCTGCATGTATGTGCCTGCATCCATATAAATATATATATTTATGTGTGTAAGCAGAGGCATAGCAAGAGGTAAGTATTAAAAAGATTCATATACTTATATTAAAATTATTTTTTTAAATATGTTCAAAAAAGGACATTCTCATTAAGGTTTATCTGTTAATTTTTTTTCTATTATTATTAAAATTTCCTTAGTGGCTTTCTGTTTTGGTTGATACTGGAGTTTTATTACATATATATGTTTACTGTTTTTTAGTATGTTTGTCAGCTGTTGAAGGCTAGTTATATTGAAGTATAGATATGGAAATACATATGGCATGTCCCTGTATATAGAAAGAAAATTTGACCACAACTTATGGAAATTCTTGGCAAAAGTAGCAATTTAATTAACTCCACAGTTATGAACAACTGAAAAGAGGTGACTGTGTCACAATACTTTTTATAATACTTTGCACCGTTATACAACCTAATTAATAAATGATTTCTCAAGAAAAAAAGTGAAAGATTTGAACCAATGAAAGAAAAATTACTGAGAATTTCAGAACTGATTTAAAGCAAATGAATCAACATGACCAAGTTTTCAAGCCTTAAAAGACTGGCATATTATATTCAATTAAATGTCATAGGAAGAATCTTACATAATAACATGAGAAAGCATGAGGAAAGTATTTCTAAGATTCAGTAGCAAGAAATAAATCTAGATAAATTTAGAATTTAGAAACACTGTTGCTTAATAATTGTGGGTTTTAGTCATCATCAGATGTGCAGGATTCTCTCTCACTTGAAGTCTTTATCCCAAAAAGACAGTTTTTCACTGAAAATTCTGTGTTTCATTGCAAAACAGTGAACTTGACAGAAGAACTTTCAGGTGAAATTACAATGGGCTTGGTTGTAGAAGAAATTAGAATAGATTAAGGCAATCGTTCCTTCTGATGCTTGGGTTGTTTGTTTTGTTTTGGTTTGGTTTTTTTTCAATCTTTCCTTAGGAAAGGAACATGGCATTAGTATTCTGCTTTGTTGATGCCTCAGCATGAAATCTTTGGCATGTCAATGCCAGAAGTGTGAATTAGGTGAAAACTTAGGAGAAAAGAAAATGAAGATATAAAAGGAACAGGAAATTGTCTTTTTTTGCGCTTGATGGTAGATTTCCATGAAACAAGACAATGAACCAAAATGCATTTGGAAAAAAAATAATAAATTGATTTCACCTATCTATCTTGCCACCAAATAGATTAGGATGGTTTTTGTTGCTTGGTGCAAAGATGAATGTACGCAATAACCTTGAAGGAATAATTTTTTGCAGTGTTATCTCTGCTATTGTAATTCTTTTAGTCTTGTACAATTTAAAAATTAACCCTCCCTTCCATCTTTCATACCCACCCATCTATTGTTCATGCCTCAGCCTTTATAAATTACAAATTCGTTGATGGACAGAGACATTCTCCATTGTATGCAATGGAGAATTCTTTAGGTCTCTGATTTGTAACCTTAATCAGTTCCTCTGTCAGACAAATTGTTCCATTAACATGATTATATATATAGGTATAGGTGCCCTGTCTATGAATACAGGACAGCATTTCTCACACTGAATGAGAATGAAATTCCAAGAGGCATGTATGTCTCAAAGAAAAGTTAATTTCTTGCAATTAAGAACTGCTTTAGGAATGTTGCTGGTAAAATCCAAGCCTAAATCTAATAGTTATTTTGCAATTACATTTCTGCTGGTGAATATCCAAATGTTAGAACAGATAATGACACATGCATCTAAAATATTTTAAATATTTTCTCTAATGTCACCCAATTTGTCCTGATATTTTAATTTTTTAGCCCACTATATGTTATCATATTTTACATGCTATTAACCTTCTACTCAGCTGAAGGATAAAACTTGTAATTTCAAAAAAGCCCATACATTTTCCCCTGTCATACAATATTAATTGCTGTTATTTAAAGACATTTTAAAGAAATTCAGCATGGCTGATATTGCAAATTGCAGCATTTATAACATGGAAATTGTCTTAGTAGTTAGATAGATATTTTTCATTAAAATTACAATCTATTATTTATACTACTAATAAATAGGTCTAATGAGTGTATCATCTTGTAAATATTGATGACTTTTTTTAATAAAGACTTTTTTTTAATAAAGGGTATGAGGATCCTGAAAATTCTGTTTTGAAGTATCTAACTTTATTCTGAAGCAGAAAACAAAATCTCTGGTTTAGGTCCCTAAATACTTAGGCAAAATATGAGGACAGACAGGTAACTCAAAATGGAATGTAGAAACCAACATTCAGGAAAGCAAATATAGAGGCAGAAGTGTACCTCCTCTGAAGCTGTTGCCAACAGGACTGCCACTTGGAACTGACAGTCTGGAACTGTTCTGTTCTGGTGAAAGGAGGCCAAAAGACAATTCTTCTCCAAAAGGAAATATAATCTGTATTAAATTCTGCTCACTGGGAACATATCCTAAGTTTTGATGATAACAAACACTGATATCATCTTCATTTTGTCCAGTTTGATGCGTAATTTGTAGGTTCTGAATGATACGAGGCTTTGATCTGTCCAGGCTCATAAATCTGAGATGTATACAGAGGTGCAGCTTAAATAGTGAGGTAAGCATCAGTAATAAAAGGAAAGTACTAATATAGGTTAAGTGACACTGAGTTGAAAGGACAGATGTTCAGGATCCAACGCATTTAGCCCGTGATGTCTGCTGAATTCCAGCTCCAAGAACTGTGGTTGCTTGCTGCCTCTAATAAAAAATTATGTTTTCACCTTTTATGGGTATCACTCACTTGGTTTCTGTGAATTAGAAATTAATTTTGAAGAACACAAACTATTGCACTTCAATATAAATAATAAAGACAGTAACTGTATATTTTTAAAGTACTGCATATATTAGAAACTAATTGCATGCAGGATATCACTAACCACAGTTAATTGCCATTGAAGAATGTAGATTGCAATTTTGCTGTTCGATTAATGAAAGTTTAAACCCCTTGAATTCTCTTTGTTCTTTGTAACCATGATTTGGTATTTATAATATTTTAAGATAGGCTTTTTTTCATGGTGTTTAAATACCTAAGGAGAAAACCCTTTAGACCTCAATATTGTAATTTGGAGACTGTACTTTTTAATGAGAGTTTTTCAGTTTGACTCTTTAGGCATTCTTTGCTCATTATCTCATCTGTGACCTTCAAACATTCTGGAAGGAGATATTGAGATAATAAATATGATTTCTACTTTTAGCATGTTTGTTTTACTTACATCGAGATCTCTAAATGGCGATAAGGAGGGTAGGAAAGAAATGCCATCGGTAGAGTATTTCTCTTTCTGTGTCATCTCACTGCCCCCCTCCTCTGCTGCCTTCCTGTGTGCTGCTCTCTGCAATAGCTGTTTCTAAAGGACCAGATCTCCAATTTCTCTGTGTCTTGTACCTTGCAATTGGATATGATATGAGGATCTTGCCAGAGAAAGGGATTAGAAAGGATGGACAACATAAAATGACGATCAAAAATGGCCTTTCAGTAGTGATTGCCTCACAGAGCTGGATTTTACTAGACATTGATAAGGCTGGGCAGCAGAACATTCTTCAGGTTATTTGAGTGCATGCTCACCAGTGGCTAGTGAATTAGCTGTGAACCCTAACTAGCTTAAACAAATAGTAGAAAGAGAGCAAGAAAATGCATGACTAGAATGATTGTGGATAACTTGCCATAAAAAAGAACCAGATGAAAAACTTATAAAGCAAACAAATGTTAATCTTTAATGAGGAAACTGGAAAAAAGAAGAAAAATATTCTAGAAATATAATGATACTCCCTTCTTTCTTTTTATCTAGTAAAGGCACAAGCATTTGTACCATGTCAGTATAGCATATACTCTTTATCTCTGATCTTGGAGAAATAAGATGCCTATTTAGGACACATTTGGTAAATTAATTTCCATCAAAGTCATAAGGTATTTTGTCGATGTTGAAAAAAACCATTGAAGACATTACAACATTTAGACAGCAAGATCTATGTTTCTTTATGTCCACATTAGCCCAGAGTATGAGTATCAACTGTCTTACCCATGGGAATATAAAACCCTTTCTTCAGACAGACACTTATGCAGGCAACAAAGACCAGCAGAAACCTAGCTGTTCTTGTCTTTGTAATTAAACAAAAATTACAGTTGTTACATACATTCTAAGGGAGAAATGCAAACATTTCTAGCAGAGAAATACAAACATTTTGATAACAGATAATTTACCTGGACTAGTCAAAAGGTAAAATTTATGCCTTAAAAATATCCTTTTGAAAATAGGTATGCATGTATTGCCTCCAATATCACAAATATCATTAAGCAAAAATGTAGACATTGCTGTTGCTGTCCACAACTCTACAATTGTAGAGTTGCTGTTTTGTACAATTCTTGTATGTAATTTTACCTCAGATATAGAGGAAGTAAGAGTAATTCAATTCCAGATTTTTGAAAGGTAAAAGATGCAAGGACTGGTGGCACCAACACTTTTGGGTCAAAGTGTTTTGTTCCGAGGCGCACAGCTCAGAAAAACAAAGGTCTCCTCTTTATTATCTTCAGTAATGAAGGAAGAATCCATTGAACTTATTAACATCTTTAATTATTTATGGCATTTGGGATGAGTCAGAAAGGTATCCATTTTGTTATTTAATAACTTAAATGATTAAAGATTCATTGTATCATTGATCAGCCAGAGACAGTTGTGCTGAAAGCCTGAAGATCTACTCTGTTAGATAGTAGGCAGCTCCTGCAAGATGTTTGAGAAATATCTTTATCTTTCAAATTTGAAAAGCTGCCATCTGGAGCTATATTCCCACGTTTTGCTGAGCAGCACTCTCTTGGCTAAGAAGAAAAGTCATATGTTCTTTTTCGGATAGCTTAATAACGTACTCTTGAGCTCCCCGTCACCAAGTAATTTTCAGTGCGAGTCAATCTTCCAAAAATGGGGATTTGCAGAGGCAAATCTGCACAGAGTTTGGATGGCTTTTCATATCAAATGGTCTAGGTATATCACCTCTGCCTAGCCAGTTAATCCACCATCTTTTCTTTTTCAGAGTTTTTGGTTGGTATTTCATATAAACTGATAAGAAAAATAAGCTAGATGAAACTGGAGCCATCGTCTTTTGTGGAAACCGGTGAAATAGAGTTGAGATTTGAGATAAGCTGGACATGTAGTGCCAGCAGTCACTGCTTTCTAGTTGTCTATGCATGTGACATGGCTGAAATATCCACTTTTAGAAAATATTTTGATTCAAGTAAAACACTTATTTTCAGGCCAGTGGATAAAGTAGTATACAAATAACAACTCTTCAGCTTGGCAGCTCTAATTAGCATTCTAAGATAATGCACTAAAATATTTTTAATGTCAGTTAGCTTTGGGAGTTTATAGAGGTTTGTGTTTTTCCTCTTATTTTCCTTGAATCACGACATACTCCTTTTTGTGATGTGTCATTAAGTCTGGAAATAAACAAATCATTGCTGTAGTTCTGGCATTAATAAAATCCTATACATGTGACAATATGGAGTAGTAGATATTTTGGAAGCAAAAAGGAATGTTTACTGTGTCTGTGCCAGAAAAAGATGTTTAGCCTACAGCTATTTCATGGCAGTATTAGTGTCCAAGTTCTGAAAGCATTGGAATAGATTTAGCTTGCTTGTAGACTTTTGTTGTTATTTTGCATGGAAAATATCAGCAGACAGAAAGTCTGAAAAGTCCCTCTATTCAAACAGTCATTGCATTTCTGGAATAACAAGAAGCATAATTGTTTACTCTGTATAACTGCAGATAAACCCCTGTGAACCTGCTTTCCTCCACTATTCCTCCTTCCTTTTGCTTTTTATTTTCTCTAGGTAACAGTGAATTCAGTGAAGCATAAGCTCAACTGATATCTATCTCAATTGATTAACTGTCTAAAAGATTTGATTTTCAGAATAGATGCCCAAGAGAGCTCCAATTCATTAGTGGTTGTCCACATGTGATTAGAAACTGTGGGAGGTCTAACCCCCTCTTTTAATTGATCCAATTTCATATTCCTCATGGTCATTAAGTGTGTTAATGGTAACTTAGCACCTGCATTAAGAAACCAACTTAACAGCATCCTACAAATGACTTTAAGTCAGCAGGTGCCAAATTTATAGGGGAAAAATGACATGATTTCTGCTCTAATGTTACTGCGGGAGGGATATGAAGTAATGAAATGTTGCAATTGTTTAATCCATCATGATCAAGCAGTCATCATTTGGTGATAACATGATTGTTATATAATAACTATCCTTTGTTACTTGATTGCCCCTTCTTCACTCAAGGGTATCATTCCTTTTTTTATGGTAATAACCACATTCATTTATGCTACTCTGTAAGGAAGTAAGACTTTCCACTTTCTTTACTATAATGATATCATAAGATTGAAGAAGGTGTTTTAGCTGTAGGTTATGCCAGAAACACCCACAGATTCTTTATTATTATGCTGTGTTTACACAGACATTTTACTTGAGAAATCTATTTGTAAATCATATGAAAGGAAGCTCTCATTTTAATAGCATGCTACTTCTAAAGGTATTTTGATTCCAGCAGGAGTGGCGGTACTTTAAATAAATGTTGACAGAGAATTTGAGACAGAGTTTGGGAGTGGTTATAGCAAATATTCAACTGCTATATTATTTTTAATAAGGGATGTAATAGTTAAGCTTTTCGTTTGTTGTCCGATATTGTTTCTTAGTTTCTTCCTCAAAATATATCTGCAAGACGACTGCATAGATGAACACCAAAAATACAATTTCTTGGAATTGTACCTCTTCACATGCCCAAATTTGCCCCATTCTGAGTGCCCATATGCCTAAACCCTGTTCATTTCCATAAAATACCTGGAGAAATGTCTGTGCTCCCTGAAGTGTTCAGTCTGTGAACCATTCTGACAATGGCATATTTAGCATGAACCTATTGGATTAGGTTGTCATACAAAATGGAGTTACTCTAGGCTTTGTTACTGCACAACAGTGTAATTGGCAATAATTTCCCAAAATATCTGAGAAATCAAAGAGCATTCTAAGAATGGAAGGGAATCAGGTCTGTTTTAAGTTGCAACAGTGAGTACCCCATACAGTAAAAAGACAGAAGGAAATTCCAGAAATGTTCCTAGGAATTGGTTAGCATTTAAGGAATAATCAAGTAGAAGAATATGAAAGACAGGTCATGGGGGAATGAGAATGTAGGGGGTAAAGAATGCTACGTTAAGAATGTAAGGGGAAGAAAGGAATAGAGAATGTGAGATGCAAAAAGTAGGGTTTAGGGTGTTGGCTGGCAGGATAACAGATAAATGTCATCCTTTCAGAAAATGGATGCAGTTTCTAATATTTCAAATGTTACTGATCACCAACCTTGCTGGCTTCTGGACCAACACAAAATCTATATATATACTAAGTATAAACTCAAGGCCAGATGTTTTTCAGAAAATAAAAGATTTTGCTCTGCGTTACAGGAAGACCCAGGGACCTGTGGCAGAAGCCAGGTGACTGGATAATCAGAAGCACAGGTGGAGCTGAGGTTCCTAGACTTTTGCACACTTTGAAAGGGAGAATATAAAATCCCTGGATTTTCTTCATTTAGGATACCTTTCCAGAGGCACCTGGCTCTGGCTTTTACTTGTTCTGTAGCTGTTGCACCAGAACTAAAATATTTTAAGTATTGAGATGCCTGAGACTTAGTTTGGGAAACCTAGGGTGGAGATGGCATGGACTGTGGGAATGGGGTGTGTGGGGAGCTAAAAGGAGCACCCGTTGTTTCCCCGGAGAGGTGCCCTGTGAAGGGCTGCAGTTCCACTCAAGCTGTGTGGCTGTGGCTCCAGCATGGCTCCTGGGTGGTCAAATGGGAGAACTTCCTAAACTACGAGAACTGTGTTTAGACAAAACAAGCATATCTGAGAAAATAATTGGGATACTGATTGCTATCAATTTCTAGTTCTATCATCTAGTTCTAGATGAAAATGGAACTGTCCTGACAAAGTGCACATCTTTCCTCCTTCCCTAGAAAGCAGCAAGCATTTGGCTTGGTTATGAAGGCGAGTTGCTTTCTGCTACCCTGCAGGACAGGTGGGAAGGAGGTTTGCTCCTACAGTCCTATAGCCGGACTCTGTGCTTACCTGAAAAGAGTCAGCTGAGACGTGGTATTAACTGGCACTACTTGAGAGAGACCAAGGCTGTGCCCCTCAGAGAGGAAAAACAAGTTCTTTGGGTGTTGAGCCAGAAGCTCTGTGTTCTTTTACTTTACAATAACATGCTCCTGGGATTTATCCTTTGCTTACTAATTTCTCAGGACTCAAAACTCAGACTCTTTAGGTGAATTGTTTAGTCAGACATCATTTGGTGACTGTTTTAAAATAGAATGATTAGTTAAATGTGAGCTTCATATAAATATTTACCTATATGTTTAAACACATATTCTTATACAGTGATATCAGATTTGTTTAATTAGTTCAGCTGAATTAACAGATTGTCTTGACTGGCATAATGGTGTGTAATCAGCAAGTTTCTGTGTTAAAGCTCAGAGCACAAGTTTAATATGCAAAGGAAACGCAGAATTCTTCATGCTTGTAGTTTGCTTTCTGGAACTGATAATATGAGTATAGCTGGTTCAAGAAGATGTAAAATGTGATTCTATTAATATTACCTTACATATTAAGTTTATATAATCCTTGCCTTTCCATCTGTGTCACATCTTGATACAGAACAAAAATGTTGCCAGACATTTTACAATTATGTAGTTAAATGGAAAAGTGTTGGAACAATCTGTAAAATTCCACCACAAATAAAATCTAAATGTTTAGTATTTTTATTCTTTTTGACATATGCCCAAAAAATTGCAACAAAGAATCTAACGAAGAATACATGCAGCAATAAGAGGAAAGAATAAAATCACAAATTTTTGTAACTGTAATTCACCCAGAATGCAGGCATTTGGCCTCAGTCTAGTAGAGACAGGAAAGGATATAGACTTAAAATTTTATACGTACCTATGCAGGTATAGGTCTAAAAGTTTTCATATGACTTAAAGAGCATGGCTAAACAGAATTTTCAATTTTATTTTTTTTTAATTCCTGACCTCTTTTTCTGTTTTTTTTTTTTTTTTCTGATCTTCTAAGTACAAACCAACAGAAGCCAAAGTAAATAAAGTAAAAAGGATGAGTAAGTAAAATAATAATTATCCTGCTCTAGCCTTTAGGAAAACTTAAATCTGTTGAAACTTTTCATTAGTATTTCCCTGCTTGTCTCTTTATTTCTTGATGAATTTCCCACAAGGGAAAAGATTCTTATTAACTGACTAATGAATACCTGGGTCATAAATATAAATTATGAAGATTCTGTAGACAACTTTTGGGTGCAGTGTGAGTAATTTAATTCTTCATTAACTCCTTAGAGTGAATATTCCATTTTCCTGTCAAGTTTTGATTTTATTAGTAAATTTAATTTAATCCTTATACTTCTAATATCAAAACAATACCAAAACAAACAGAAACAGTTACATAAATCAAAACACGTATTGATAGTTTTTGCAGAGTTCCAGCCAAATTCATAGTTTGCATAGACTGATTTTTGTCTGACAAAGTCAGTGGAGAAATATCTTTTTATAGCAGTTGAGGGCTTGTCTCCTTATAACACAGAAAATGTATTTCCTTTGGGATCCTATCTGATACTGCACTGCATTTGTAAATTGCTACAAGCCTGGTGCATCAATAGCCTGGTGTGAGCAATTCAGACCAATATTTTTTTTTCTCAGGGCAAAATGGGAAACATAGTTTACAACGAGAGAGCTTAGAAAAGCACAACTAAAATTAGAACCATACAATGGATGAAAAATTGGGAATGTATAGTAGCTTCAGCTGACATAGAAAAACACATTGTGCTGATTTGCGGTCCCTTCAAAAAGCATTGCTTTATTCTATTCAATGGAAAATCCATGAAAACTGATTGATGAAGATAGGTCTCTCACTTTTTAATGTACTTTATATATATATATACAATAAATTTTCATAGGTTGCCATGTATGTATCTATGTGCTGAATATTTTATTAGAATATTTATGATAATGAGAAGTGGAGAAAGCAACAAACTGTCTTTACCTGGTCACAGTATTTGAACACATTGAATTGCTTCACAGGAAACAGAAGAGTACTCTGATGCTTGGGACAGAGCAGTGAGGGAAGTACAGAATATGCATATGTGCACTTGTCAGCACATATGGAGACACCAGAATTCAGGTGGCTTAATCTTCTACCATATCCTACTTCTATAATTTCCCCAAAACGTTTGTACCCAATAGAGCAGCTTGCTTGCCTGTCTTCTAGACTCAGACGGAATTTTGAAATTCGGTGTGCTCCAGGCACTCAGAAGGACTCAGTCTGCCTACCAGGAAGACTGAATGCTTCACAACATGCAGCAGTACCTTCTCTTTCATTGTGTTCCAAAGAGAGTTGCTTGCTTTTTATGTTCTTACTGATTTGAGCCCTCACAGCAATTCCCTGAGCAACTACATTTGTTCTATTTCACATAAAAATAATTTATCTTTCTACAGCTTAATTTTTGACTTTGAAGTCATTAAGAACAGAATCAGGTCTTGTACACACGCTTCAGGAATGAGACATTTGCAGAGCATTTTCTTCTGTTTGGAGAAAGTGGATACTCTTAGTAACTAAATATAAATACACCGTGCATTGTTATTATAATGTCTAAATGTGCTTTCATTATGAGAATAATTTGGGCAATTACACAACGTTGGGACATTGTGTTTTTTAAGTTACAGTCGTGATTATTTCCCTTCATTATGAAAATTTTGTATCTACTGATACATATCTGCTATACATGCAATTCTTTTCTTAACTGGCAAAACAGTTAAGATTTGAATAATTTTCTAACACAGCACTCATTTTTCTCTAGGTTTCCTTTTTTATAGTTAATTTTCCATTCCTTCTGTCTCTAAACTCATTTAGAGAAAGAAACAGGAATCAAGTGCTTTGTCTGAATGTTGCTTGAGTTGACCTGCTTGGCTTAAAACCTCATACTTAAGTAATGTTTGTATCAATGATCAAAGATTTAGAAATTCCTTACATTTTCACAAAAGCATCTCTTTTATGAGTAACTATATAAGTTGGGTGGAACCTCAGTAGAATTCTGGGCCAGCCTATCAGGTTCAAATACTGGGCAGATTAAGCTCCTCAAGATTTCAGGCAGTCAGGCCTTGTAACTCCCTTCCAGTCTCTCTGGACAAACTACTCCATTGTTTCATTGTTTTCATTATGAAAAACTTTCCTTCCAGCAAATCTGATCCTTACATGGTTTAGGTTCTGCCCATTGTACTTCACATTGTGCTTGTATCATATAATGGTGTAGGTATTCTTGGAACTAGGTGGGTATTTAAGTAACTTCACACATTTGTCTTTTAGTACTGCCAAGTGAACTATTGAATTAGCAGTCCTGAAAGATAACACCCATTTCTTGATCAAAGCACAATGCAATAAAGGACCTACTTATGCTGGCTTTGTCAAAAACAAAACTAGGGTCTGCCAATAAATGCAAATGTACAGAGAGCTCTCAGTCTGCCTTTATACTGGTTGTTCTTAATAGCTGCATTTAGATATTATATGTCCTTTCTCATGCCCTCCATCATTTTTCATGCAAATGCCAGACACCTTTTTCTTGGAACTTTTCATTTTTTTAACCTGATTTAAACCTAATTGTAAAGGTTTTTACATTCTTAGCTTATGTAGTTCTTGTTGTCCTACTCCCCCGTCTGTTAGAAAATTAATGCATTATGTACAGGAAACTACTTTCTTCAAATTATTACATTTACAGTGGAATAGACAGATGACAAAGCAGACACTACAAAAAAAAATCAGTGCCCTGAATGTTAAAATAAAATCTTAGTTTTCAGTCCTTCTAGACTTACTATGCCAAGGGCTGGGATTTCACTAAGGTTCTTGTTATACCAAGCAATCTGTTCCTCTGCAGAAGTAGTTGTGCAATGTCATTTGATTGTATTTTTTCCAGTAGTGTTCTGCTTACTTGAGAGTTTTGGGGGTTTTTTCCTCTTTTGTCTTTTTTCCACATTGTGTTTCCACCTTTTCTGTCTTCTTATAAAAGTACTTACAATTTAATGAGTCCCTCTAATTGAAGCGAAAGGTGCTTGTTTGCACTTAAAAATAGCTTTCAGTGAATTTGTCATGTACCAGTAATAGAAGAGCTGTCTTTCTGTTATTAGCACTGCACAATAAACCTATGGTTAATACCTTATTTACACAAACTGAAGACATTGGGTGACCTTGAAGCTGCATTGTGTTCAGTGCCCTTTTTATAACCTTAATTACCAGGGAATACAGCGCTTTAAAGAAAGACTAACATTTCACTTTAACATCCACGATAATCTATTATAGAGCCAGCTAAGCCAGCCCCCAAATACAGAGAAATGTTATTACATGCTCAGCTAGCTGTCAAGGGGCCATGAGCCAGTGGCTTACAGTTATCAAAAGTAACAAGGTTGTTCAGAATTTCATCCAACAAAGCCAGCCAGCTTATGAAGGGATTAAGCACTCTTTGATTAGAACAAATGGAACACATCCTGCCCTTTTAATTAGCATTCCCTTTCACTTGGTTTAGTCTGGTAATTTGACACTCTTACTAGCCAATGCAAGAAAAGACTGAGTTGTGGCCTACCCATGAGTATTATAGCAGCAGTATATTAGTGTGCACTAGCTAAATTGTGAGCAATCTTGGAGATCATGCTCAACCTTCTATGAAAATCCCAAAGGCATAATGTCAACAGACAGAGTGGAATAATATTTAATGCAATGTGTGACAGCAGAGTCCATGAGCCTTTAGGCACAATATATTGCCCTGAGGCCACAGTCTTTCTACCTTCTATTCTAGGCAATCAAAAAGACTTTATGTCAGCTTTATTGATATTTTAGAGGTTTATATTTTTATTTCTCACTTAAGTCAGTCACAGCAATGTGTGTTTGCAGTGGTGAATGAGTGAAAAATATGTTGAAAATAAAGAAGTGTTCAAATGAAGACAGCTTGGTGTGGAAACATTCACCCTTGCCATGTTGAAAAGAAAGAAAACAGTTGTTTAATTGGAACACAAATACTGGCACCTTGAATTTGTACTACCTTTCCTCACCTTTTCCCTTACTTGGTATCTCAGTGTGGATTGGTATTTGATAAAGATTGAAGAAGTAACAGGTGAGAAACCTGCTCTCCAGACTTCAGTTGTGCCAAACTCCAATGATACATTGAATAATCGCTGTATGAAATGATCATCAATGTTTTTCAAGCTGCCTACTTTCTCTGATACCTTTCATTGACATGCATTTGAAATAAAACCCCCTGTATGTTGTCCTTCTTTGTCTCAAATCAACTGCTTGAGTGTGTACTTGAGAATGTCCTCCTGCTCACTTATATCCTGTCATTCCCTCCTTTCTTCCATCCTTCCTTTTTTATGATCCTAAGTGCAAAATATCCAGGTTTGTTTAGCACAAACAGCGGTGACAATCAGCTCATGTTTCAAGAGCAGCTACTCATCTCCCACTCTCCACCCACCAGACATCACCCCTTCCTCATATCTGCCCAGTGATCTGCTTGTGTAATCATTCCTTAACACAGTTCAATCAGAAGTAGCAGTGTTAGAAAAGTTCTAACTTTTAAAGGGTTTGAGTTAACCAAAATGATATTGACTAAATGGCTTATTTGGGAAGTAGTTATAATCTTGTTCCATTAATATTCAAATTTGACTTTTATCTTGCATTTCTCATTGCTAAAAGTACAAAAGCAGCATAGCATTTGATTTATATGTCTTCTGCTGGACTAAAAACCAACTAATTTAAAAATATAATTGTTTTTTTTTTTGTGGTCCCTTCCAACTCAAGCCATTCTGTGATTCTATGATCAACTGGAATTAGATTTCATGTATTGTCTCCCAAAGCTATCATTATGTCTCCCACCACACCTTTATTGTCCTGCAGTAGAACATTGAAGCAGACAATATAACCCACATTTTTGTAGATATTTAGACTTTCATTTTCAGTTCACACCGAGACTTTGGACTCACCAGAAATACTTGGGAGAACTTAGTTATCACTCCTCCCAAATTCTGTAAGGGGACACTATTGTCTTAGGGCAGAAGAGCAGGATATTTGGTGTCTGCAGTATTAGATTTAGGAAAATCTACTGGGAATTACACAGAGAAGCCTGGGTTTTGTTCATTGGTCTTTTTCTTCAAGTGCTTCACCTCTTATTGGGTTATTTGCCTGCCTACAGGCAGGAAGCAGTATAAATTACTGTAAAAATCCATAGTAGCTGAAACTTCACTCTTATCACAGCTCTTACCCCTTTCTACAGTCTGTATTTTTGTGTGACCTCTGACAGAAACATTCAAAGGATATTCTTCAAGTTCACTTTTCAGACCTCAACAATATTCTAAATCCTTTTAGAAGGCAAATTGTGGACACTTAAAAAGTCTACATTCAAAGAGACAATTCTAGTCCATTTTCAAGGATAGTATTAAAAAAACTGAGCAGCAAAATTCAATATGAAAACTCTTTCTGAAGATTAAATAAAAGAGTAAAATTATTTGCCCTTGAGAATGAATAAAGTATAGAGAACAGATCAGTGTAGGGTTGGTGGCTTTTTTTTTTTTGTAATTTAACAAGAATTTCTGTTTTAATGAAAGAAAAAAAATTATTTCAGATTGCCTGTCAAAAGTAAGATCCTTTATAATGATGCATGAAATGTCACCACAATGATTTTTCTCCTTGACGTATATTTTTAAAAGATGATGGGCATGTTTTGGTTTGGGCATAAGAATTCAAGTCATGCACATCACTGTAGTTCCTTTTAACTTGTTTCTTATTTTCCAGTGTTACGTTGTTTTTTTGGGGTGTTTTTTAATGTATCTTGGTATGTAAAAATCATTTGAAAATGACAAACCACCTAGCTTCAGGTAGACATTTTCAAAAAGAAATTTCCTTGAAGGACAAAACATAATGAAATTAAGTGAAATAATTTCTTTTTCCTCTTCTTTTTATAGAGGCTTTTAAGATATTTAATGTTCTATGAAATAATACTTTCTAGATTGCGTTTCTCTAATAGATGAATAACATAGAATTAAAGTAATTGAACAGAAGCTGTAAGGTAGTCATTTAGATTCAAGAATATGCATATAGAAACAACTTGGGTAAGTTGCAGGATGAAATATAAAAATAATATAGATTACATCATAGGGAAAGTGGAAAAGAGCCAAACAAAAGTATTCAAGAATTTATCCAGAATGCGAGAAGAAGTGAAAAAAAAAAGGATATAACTGTGGTTTATGCATTTCTTTAGATAAGTTCTTTCATGTGTCAAGAACACAGAGAAATACTGTGAAAAAACCACTGTTTCAATTCTCTTTTATGTGTGTCATAAACACTTACTAAAGAATTAATTACACAAAAACAAGGAAGGGTACACTTGTCATTTGCTAATATGACTAAAAAACCACTTTGATTTCACCTGCAAATATACACACATCAGACTGCAAAAAAAAAAAAGGTGAAGTAACATCTAGCAAACAAATTAGATGAGAACAATTCAATTGCTAGAATAGTTTGCACCCCACACCCCTCAATATACGTATAAATACAAAGACAGTGTGTATGCACACTCACATTTTTGTGTGTTTACAATGAACCACATACATAAACATACTAGAGTGAAACATATAAGGAGACACTCCACTAAAGGTGGAAATATTTGTGTATTTTACCAGGTATTTTAGTTGTGCTCAGCTGTTCCCAACTGATTGTTCATTTGCCTCATAGATGCAAACAATGAAATTCCATCATAAACTAATACAAGTTATATTAACAATTCATAACTGAACTTCAAAAACAAGATAAGAGAAAATATCCATTTTTAATCTGTGTCATTCAGTCTTCCAGGTGCTTTTTGAAGCGGAAATTTTAAAGAAAATAATTCTTTTTTTTCTAGAATATATTTGAAAATTCAAAGTCTGGTGGGTTTTTTAGATGTGAATCTGTATATTTCTAATGTCTATAAAGTAATGTCTAATGACTCCTAAATAAAAGAGAAATTAAAGAAGCCAGTTGAAGATTAAACAACATATCTCTATTTAAGATCAAATGAGAAACACAAATATTTATTTCAATTCATAATTTATGATTACAAATTTGATGTGTTTATGTATTGATGTACTAATTTATTATACATTGCATGTATAATAAATAATGCTAATTTAATTATGCTTGATCAAATTATTAGGGGAGGGAGAAACTAAAATTGCTTTCCTGGGAATGTTATAAAAGGTTTGCAGAATAAAAAGGAAACTTTGAAGTTAGACAGAATAGAAGAGGCTCTCATAACAGAAGTTGTTTAGAGCAGTTTATCACAAAAGGTTAATCCTTCTACTTGTTTTTGAAGGTACTGATATTGGTAAAGGGTACATAAGAAATTAATGTTAAAAGGAATACATCATTATGAAATCATTCTGAAATAACTTTAATAATAATACTATGACAGTGAGAATGTTTAAGGGCTTGGTAAGATGATGTGTGTTTCAGCTATGGTTAGCTTTGTATGAATATTTAAAGATGCATAGATACATTTGGATTGCATTATGAAATTACTTTTGTTATCCAGCCATCAAACATTTTCTTCCTGAAAATACAGACCCAATTCTTAGTTTAATTTTTTGGGTTTTACATTTTACTAACTTGCCAGTACTCTGTAGGCTCTAAGATGAGCTATCATATCTATCAAATTTTAAATTTTAGTCTGTAAAGTTCACGTGGCATGAACTTTATGCCAACAGATTAAAAAAAAAAAAAAAGAAAAGAAAACAAAAAGCTCAGAAAAAAACTACTATTTTTAAAGTGCTGTGTTCTAGATAGAAAATGCCATCTGAGCATAGCAGCAGATACATGTTCACCAAAAACTTCAGAGATCTAATTTTTTGCAAACTTTAGGCGCTTCAAATAAAAGGAGAATTACTTCTACTGTAGTTAAGAAAGAGGTGTAAGTATATTAGACTGGTGTATGCCTAAATTTGTCAAATAAGCATAATTTGCAATCAAGCTTCTTGCAAGCTCTTTTTTGAAAGATTAAATACATATTGATGTATTTGAAACTATTTTACTTAAGTAAAATACTATAAGCTCTATATTTGGCAGGAATCATGACTTTACAGGTGGTCCTTAAGGAAATATTCTGTGGTACTGACAGCAAAAAGAGAGAACTACAAAGCTCACAAGAGAGTTGGTGTTCTTGCTAATCACAGACATTTGATGTTCTGTCCAATCATAGGAATTTACAGTCATGTCTATGGTTTCTGAGCTGTGGCACAGCATTGCTCAGGATTCTGCCCATTCTGGCAATCTTGGGGTGCCATCAATTCTATTAGCATCAGTTTATTGAGCAACTTTGAGAAAACTGTACACATATGTGGTGCAGAGGTGTCCAGTGCCTTGGAAAACTCCTTCCACTGAGGAGGGGAAGAAGAAAAAGAGAAAGATTGGGAAACATTTTTGACCCCCCTAACATGCAATGAGGGAACAAGTTGCCATTTACTTTAAGACCTACAATTTAGTTTAAGGCACAGTTGATAACAGTACCCAACTCCAAATTGAGCAGTTTGGTACCATATTGAATATACTTTCAATTCTTATTGAGTATACATTTTGTCTGCAATTGACTGCAGAGCTACATTATACAGAGCTGGAAAATTTGGTCTAGCAGGCAGATATTTTGGATAAGACTTTTGTTACACATCTGCACTTTTCAACACTTATCTAAAACGTCAATGCTTTGCTAAAATATCCATATATCATTACTTTTTAAATTATTCAGATGCCAATTTCTTTATTGCTTTTCTGAGACAGACTTTTATTTGTGAAAGCAGCTGCAATGCTGCATTGATAATTGCAAGTCACATAGTATATAGGAATAGTGTATGCAACAATACAATATAGAAAGCAAGGCAAAGTTACAGTCCTTATGTTTCTTTTAACTAGAATTAGTTACTCAGCAGAATCAGCTCTCTGCTAACTGACTAGTGAAAGCAAAACACATCCTACTCATGTGCTGACATATATCTTTCTGCAAAATATTGGGCACTAGATTTAAAAAAGGCCAGAGGCAAAATTGGTGGTTTATGGCTTTGGAGGGATGAGGTCTGTGTCTATCCTAGAAAATTAAGAACATAGTTTGTTGATCCTGAGGACAAAGAACATGGAAATTATTTAATCCATACAGCTATAATCCCTGCCTCTGATAAATAGATTTGTTCTGTTGAAAGAGATAGGAGCAATCATTTTAGCCACAGTGTATTCTTGTGCTGAGTTTTAAGAATACCTGATTTTTTAACAGGAAGGTACTGCTTGACCTGGACCAAATCTATGCTAACTGCTGAATAGTTTGGTCATGTACCCTGGCCAGCTCAGCGTTTTAAGCACAGAGCTGACTAATTTATAATCCTTACACACTGACACTGCCCAGTGAAGGAAACAGGAAGAAGTTCTAGGAAGCCACCACCTTGAAATCTCTCATCCCAACATCCATTATTCCTTTGTTATTAAAAAGAAATTCTACCAATCATATATTCCCCCCACTCAAAAAAAGTACAGAAAACAAAAAACAAAAACAAAAACCAATATAAAACAAACCTTCAACCCCAAAAAACCCCACTACTTGGCCAATGATTGGTGTCCTAAGTAGACATGTCTCTGTCATGATCAGAGGATCAGTATGGGTTATTTTCAGTTTATATATTTATCCAATAAAATATTTTGCTTCTAAAATATGTATACCATAATGTTAACATTTAAGTTGTTGTTTTCTCTCTAATAAAAGGCTTAACTGATCTTTTGTGACATTAGAAAAATACCAATGGTAACTGTTTCAAGGTATGTTCTGCTTTTATGGGGTTTTTTGCTGAAGTTCTATGAAAATTCTAATATTAAGCAAAGGTTATATTGATCTGCTGGTAGAGTGAACACTGGATGAAGGCCACATTGGCTCTCTTACTTTTTCCAGGACAGCAGTGTTGGGCAGATGTGAAGCAGGATCGTTTGCTGTCAGTGAATATGTACTTTATCAGATCATAGATAATTACTGCTACCTAAAATAGCTCTCATATTTTTAAGACCCATTTCACTCTTCACTTGTCAGAAGTCTGATTAATAAACATAGGCACTCCTTTATTCCTGGCAGCTTTACAGCTTAGTGTCAAATGCATGTCTCATTTAGTTTTAGTTGTTTAGCTTCATAGGCCTGATTAAACCACTATAATGGAAACACAAAAAATTTGGAAAGAGTTGCCCCCAAAGTCTTCTGAAATCTGCATCTGTTTCAATATTTCAATATTTCTGGAATATTTCTGAAATATTTTAATAATAAAGAAATAAATTTCTATTTTAAAGCAGTAAAAAAGAATTGATGAAACATTTCTTTGTAATGAGATTGCACATTCCAAATTTGTCATATGCCTCTAAGATCATTCTTTCATAAGTTTAAGAATCTTGAGAAGTGCAATTATATAATGGTACTGACCATTACATTTTTAATGTTCCTTTTTGTTTGTCAGAAGAAACTGTATTTTTTTAAAATACATTGGGACTAAGCTCCATACTGCGCTAGAGAACTTTGCATGTACCCTGTGTACTAAAATGTTATTAAAATCCTGTGTTGGAGATAGACCACATAAATATTGATTTTAGGAAAAGAAAAATAGAGGCTTTCTCTTCAGGATACAGACAGATATATTGGCTTCATTGTGCCACTGATATTCACTGTGCCATTGATATTCATTGTGCCATTAGGGGCATTTCTTGAGAAATGGCCTGGTAAAGGAAGTACTCCAAAGAACAAAAGTAAAATTGTGCTGCGCCACAAGTCTGATTAACTGGTATGTGGATTTAGGGAATCTTTCATTTGCATGAAAGTTAAGATGTAGGAAAGCAATCTCATAGAAGGAAGCTATTTGAAAATTTTTCTTTTCTTATTTACCTTCTATTAGGAATAACTTCCTCATATGCCAAACCTTAGTTTACATATTTCTAAACTTTTTCTTTTTTCTAAGAAGATATCTTTTTTTGAGACTTAATTTCAAACTGATGAGATAAATTTGGAATGGATACCATATTTGTGTATTTTCTGTATGTGTTGTTGAAGATTAGCATAGATTGGGCTGCACTTGACAGGGCCTAAGGGCAGTCACAAGTTTCACTGCCTCTGCCCAGCCCTTCTGCAGCTCTTCCCACCCTGGTGTAATATTCAAGGACACATATAGGATTCTCATGAGAACTGCCTTGGGACAATTTTATAGAATTTTTGTAGTTTTTTGTGTGGATGTGTCATGCCATGAATGTGTCATGCAATGGATGTGCATCCAATAAGAAAAACACAGTTTGTTTACAGATTCAGAGAAAGAAAATCCCATTCACTTAAACTAAACTTAGGAGGACAACCCTTGTTTCTGGGATCCATCAGAGGCATATTGCCTTCCCCACCAATTTCTAAAAGCCTTCACACTTTTTTAGAGTGACTGGGAACCTAAAGTTTAGATAGATTGGATCCATGGTAAAGCTGCAAAACAGTTTAATAGTAAAAAGATGCAGACACTGAATAGTGTGGGATAACAGTGTAGGAGAAAAAGTTAAGTTGGCACAATGTCGCAAACATTTTTTTCATAGAAATCCTTTCTTTGGGATTTGTTCATCTTCTGGGAAGCTGAGGCCCCAGAAGAAGAATGTAAACAATTGTTATGGGCTGGTGTGGAATGTAACAGGTGCCCCTGTGATTGGCTCATGTTCCGTGATTGCAATTAAGGGCCAATCACAGGAACAAGCTCGGGGACAGATTCCCTGGACACAGAACTTTGTTATTCATTCTTTTCTATGCTATTCTTAGCTGAGCAGCCTCTGCAACTTCTCTCCTTATTCCTTTTAGTATAGTTATAATGTATTATATATCATATATCAATAAATCCAGCCTTCTGATCATGAAACAAGATTCCGTCTCTCTCTCACCCTGAAGACCTTCATCAGGTCGTTGTAACAGCACAAGATAAGATATATCAGATAGCTATAAATTCCTATGTTCAGATATCTGAAATTCAGAAGTGAATGTCTGTCACTTACCTCATGTCCTTGTGCCAGCTGCCCATAGCATTTCCTTTGTATATCTTCTGTGCATCACCAAAAGTTTTGGGAAACTAAATTATTGATACCTAATCAGATCCTATATACTTAAAATCATGGAAAATTGTCTAAATCTACATGAAACAGGATGATTTCTACATGAAACAGTTATGACAGATGCAGTGTGCAGTATTGATGCTCCAGTTAAGCTTCAAATCCATTCAGAAAAAAAAAGCTCTTTCTCAGGTATTTGTGAACAAGAGATAGTTAATTGAAGAATTGCTGCAATTCTTGTTTCATGACTTTTAAAAACTGTCACATCTCAAAAGGCTTTTTTAATAATAGAAAATGGATTAGAACTGACCCTAAAGTTTACAGAAATAATGCACTGAATGTGAAGACTAGTTGACTATGCACATGATATTTTTGCTGATAGGAAAAACCTCCAAAACCAGAACACTAAACCTAAACAAATACTTCCGATAATCCTGAATAAATAAGTGGTGTGAAATATGCAAAAATGTATGGTTCTTAATTTTTTGTAAACAGTCCATTGATGAATCTACCCTCTGGAATTTGTGTTTAAATATCCTAATCTGTGCAAGTATTAGTGAATATGCCTAGACAATGAAGTGTGAATTCATAAATGTGAGCAATTGTACTTAAAGTAATCTCTTATCCTCCTAAGCTATGTTCATCCTTTGAGCACTGTTAGATAATGTTACTATTCATAATAAAATACTCAATATCACTTACTTAATGAGTAAGTGACATTGAGTAATTCCTACCCTAAGAATTACTTGTTCCAAAGATCAAACAGCAAATTCTAATGACATAGTTAACAGCAAACCTGGATGTTAAGGTATTCAGGCTCAAGCAGTATATCCTATAGGAAAGTAAATTTCAGAGTCAGCAGGAGCAATATCTGACCATTGTTTTCTTTTAATTGGAACTATGAGACTTTCAGGTTAAGAACTCCAAAGTATACCATAGCTCAAAATGGAACAGATTCAAAGTCCTACACAATATTAGTTTTAACTGCATGGTCAAGTACCAGCTTTAATCCTGCTGAAAATTCTGAGGCAGAGATCATGAAGTATTGCTGCATGAACCCTTTCTGATGTTGTTGCACTATGCTGTGTGTCTGGAGACTACTAGGCTGCTCCTCCACAGTATCAAGGATTTCCATAATCATGTTTTTAAACATTCTTTTGCCCCCACAACATTTTACAGAGGAAAATCTTAGTTACCTTAGATGGCCTCCAACATCTGTCTCCCTCAGACCAGCCCAAAACGCATTGTTCTTCCTCTTAGGTAGTTTACTATAATATTTGAATAATCTACATGCACGCATTGACCTGTGAGCTGTCTATGCTGCTATTATAGTCTGTGAGGATCTGGAAATTTGTTTATTTGCCATTTATGTATATTTAGTATGCAATGAGATCTTTAGCAGACTTTAATAGATGAGATCTTTTTAACTAAGTATCTATGTGGAGCTAGCAGAAGCAACAAAAGACCTGCATGGGAGACCTCTGTTGTCCTGTACTGGCACTTGAGGACTAAAGTGACATGAAAAAGCATTTCAAAGGGGTTATGCACCTATTTTGAAAAAATGAATCAAATCTGTATCAAAGTGGAATTGAGGATGTCTAAGGAATTAGTTCAGCCTTTAAGAGACTTGCAAATGTAATCAGCTGAACAGCTTTTTAGCCTGCATAGGCTTAGTTCATTAGCCCCAAATTTAGGCTTCTGGAGTCAATTATGATGTGCTGGGATATCCAAAATATACACACACAAAATTGACAGATTGGATATAAAGCAGACCTTTGTCACCCTGAGTGGCAGCTAGAGTATTTAGAAAATGGCATGAGATGAACAAATTTAAGCAAATTGTTTGAGTCTTAGTTAGTGTATTGACCATAAATTTTACCAGTTTACTTAAATGTAGGTACCTACTGCAATTTTGCTTGCCCTAGAATGTGCAAGAGGTCTTGCTGGTATGGTACTTAGACCACAATGCTTTCAGGTCTTTATAGCTCTGAAACAAACTGTAGGACAGGCAAAAAACATCCAATACCAAAAATGGTGCTAATATTCTTTGTGTAAGCAGCTGAACTAAATCCTGCATAATGTGGGTGCATCTGAATTCTACCTCCATGTACAATGATGAGGTATACAGGGAAGGCAAGAAGGAGAATGACACAAGTGCATACTGCATTGATGAGGTTTTTTTGTTAATATATATATGTAATTATGTACTGTGAGCCTTATGCAACAAGAATAAACTGTGCTTCATGTTTAGCAATAGAAGACAAGAAGCATAGAAAGGTAAAATATTCTTATCGACACACCTATTTGAAAGTCTACAAAATAGCACTATTTAAGCAATCCCTTTTTTTTTTCTCATAATACTTCACAACAATAGCAAATAATTTTTTCACATGGTTTACTATGCAATAAAATGGTAAAGCCTCCAAGACTTTTCTGAAATGATACCACTAACAAGGATACCAGGTGTGGTTTACAAGACCATAAATCTTCCATCTGCTTCCATACGAGTGTCTCTGCCTTCTAATTTCTGCTAAAGATGACCCCAAACTCACTTCTTGGAACACTAAAAGGATGGCTTGGATACAGTGGAAGAAGAAAAAGTTTGCTCAATACAGAGAAATGTTACTGAAATCTTATAACCTGAATTTTTGTGCCTTTTGTAATTTTCCCTGCTGGAAATCAGGGAACACATAAAAGAAAGGCATAAAATACTAGTTCTATATTTATATTTACCAATATTGTTATGCTGCCACTTACAACTCACAGGTGATTAACTCTGGAATAATTTTGCAATAAAATTAAATAATTAATTTTTGTTTTAAATAATTTTTATATACACCCATGACCACAGAATAATTCAAGTAGTTAGCTAAGCTGAAATTAAATTTAGTCAGCAAAAAGCAACATTCTGAAGAACTTGTCCCAGTCCTATCACTTAATTCAATGTTTGTTGCCATATGCCACATCTCCCTTTTTACCTGTGTAGTGCTTATTGACTTCAGTTGTGCTTTTAGTTGATTCTAGCACTTTTACACACTTCAATTTACTTATGCATGTGGAAGAATGATTTTGTATCTGTAACTTAAATACCCCCACCATTTCCTGGTTTTATCTATGTTCTTCTTGAAAGTGTATCTTGAGATTTATTGTCATCTCATCAAATTTGGAAATAATCTAGATTGCAACTGGAAGTTATGATATAATAATATGATAATGAAAAAAGAAATTTATATATAAGAACTTTCATTTATATTCTGGCTATTTGGTTGGAATTCTTACCATCATTTCTCCCTACCAAATCATATATTCTTATTTGTAAATGTTCATAGTCCATGTTTATCAAGCTCATTGTTTTTTATAGCTATGTCCTTCAAGATTACTGGCAATAGAATAGGATCCTAATCTCTTGGTTAGAAATTATAACCAAATAGGTTTGACATGCAAATGTATTTTTAATTAAAAAAAAAACACTATAGGAATTTTAACTTGGAAAAAAAAATAGTATCACATTTTTAAGGTATTGTACTTAAATAATTCATCAAAAATAAAATGGAGGTGATGGGTGACATAAAAAAGAACCATGACGGTTCATTAGTCTTGATGGAATATCACACAATGAAAGAATGACAAGATATTCAATAATTCTGAAAGAAAATATAATTTTAAACATAAGATCTATGTTTTGAAGCAAGTGTGTTTAGACAGAAGGAAAGCATAGCTTAGCTTGTTGCTTTATACATATATATATATATATACACGTGTGTGTGTATCTGACATTTCTAAATTAACATTTTTGAGGCTGTTTGAAAGCGGTACACTAAAGAAGTATGCAGAGATAGGTTTTAATTTAGTTGACTTTTCAGAGAATTGAGTGAAGCTCAAAGTTAAGAGCAAATGCAAGTCAGAGAAAACTGTTGCAGAGGAGAACTTTTCAGCACATTATTTCTATATTTTCTAGAAAATATTGCGGTCTGCAAAATGTAGTTTGCACTGAATATTTTCACTGTTTAAGCTTGCACTAAATAATTTTTGAGGAAACTGGATTTATTCTGTGTCCCAAATTTCTGACACTGGTATGTAGTTCAGAGAGCTGGCACATTCTCTCTAACATTTACCTACCCATCCCAGCCCAGTATTTAAGTTAGATATCTTAGTTTGAAAGATAGTTCTTGTAGCATTCCCCCTCACCTCCACATTTTTTTTTCTTTTCCTCAAGCCGAACAACCAACTTTGTTCAAAATTTGTGCAGAGTCCAAAGACATTCTGATTCAGTTTTCTTTGGCTTGTTCTGCTAGATGCCTATTCAGCTAAAGGGAATTTGCACTTCTGCCCACAAGCTGTTGCTTTCTCCTATGTTAATCCTGTCATTTTGCCTGTAGAACATTATGCCACAACTTGGTGTACAAAGTCTCAGTAAGCATTAAAGGCGACTTCTCCACAGCAATCAAACATGAGAATTTAATTGGTTTTTGATAGCTTAAAATCTGAGGAATCTCATCAGTTGAAGACCAGCTACTACAAGACACTCACACAAGATCCAGTTTGCATAAAAACAAACATGCATGTGTAAACATCACAAGTAATTTTAGCATAAATTGAAATACAGATACCCATGAGAAACAAAGCTATAATTTAAAGACAGAAAAATAGATTGATTTTTGTCATCAGAGTTGCTTATATAAACTAATCTGAAATCCTTGAGCAGAAATTCAGATGGAAAGACAATTCAGCATGTCTCCCTAGAATATTGGAACAAATAACAGTAAACAGACAGTAAAATGACAACCAGTCCAGAAGATGATACTGTAACTTTCATAGTTCTTCTGCTCTTCAGAGATTTTTCACAAATTCTTTAGTTTTGAACCTTTGTAAGTTTCTTCTGTATCTCCTAAATAGTTTACTATAATACAGAAATTTTAAAACTGTCATTTTTTATATTGTCCATCTGTGGAACTACCTGTCAGAAAGTGAAATTAATATATGCTTAGGAGTATTGAGTATCCATGGAAGCATATAATGACTAGAATTATTAGGATGTCCTTTAGGATACTGGAAAATTAGTGAGATGGTTTCACAGTCCTCTCTTTTAAGTAATTAGATCCTCTAAACTTTCTAGAGAAGCATATACAGAGCTTCATAAAAGTGAGGCTTTATTTTAATTTCAGTGGATAATTCTATTCCCATTTATAAATAGTAAACAAAACTGACTGTGATTGTAATTGAAAAATAAGTGCTTCAATATCTACAATTTCAACACATCAATGATGACCTACAAAAATAAGTTATTTTTGAACTCCTGTTTAACACAGGACATTGGGACAAGATTTTTCCAATAGTGTATAACTTTTCTTTTGTTATCAAAGAAAATGTCATGTTTTACTTTCAATCTCAGCGTAACAATCTTATATCTGAGTTCAGGGACTGCATTTTCAAAACATCATATTTTAGTGTGGACTATTGACAAGCTGATATATGAAAAAGTCTATCAACAAAATGTGTATCCAAAGGACCTTTAAAAGTAGCCCTAAACTGAGTAACTGATTGCAAGCTTCTGATATTGGAACTGCTCACACCTAGCTCCTAAAAGATGTCTGTAGATTCCACATATATTTCATAACAGCCTAAGTAATTCAGGCTAACCCAATTTTTGTTGTATCACACTTGTCAAGCCACCCAGATGATCTGTGCAATCATCTGGATTTATGATCCAAGAAAAATAGAAATTCCATGAGGGGATCATAATGGAGAGAAACACTGAAAGAAATACCAGTTCCACACAGAAAGTAAGAATCAGTTTCTGATAACTACTTTCAGTTCAGATATGTTCATGCTTTCAGAACTACTTCTTTTATAGTGAGTGTCTTATTAAACTTCCTAAAATAGTTCTAAAATAGATGTTCTTTTCCCATTAAACAACAAGATCAACCTAATGGGGAGAATAGAGCTCATTTATACTCCTGGGGTTTTACCTGAGGAGATTGTTGAAGCTTCCTTCAGTTCAACATCCAGTGCAAATTCACTGGCTAAGCGCCAGATCAAAGAACTACAGTACTGTTCAAAGTGCTATGAGCTACAATTTGATTTCCAGAGGCATGAAAGAAAATGGAAGAGAAAAGCAAAGAAGTAAAAGATGGACGGATTGCTTACGGTTATATTATAGTGGCAAAGCCCACTGATATACAGAAAAAAAGCAAAACAACAAAGACACACTATAACTCTCTGGTAGTATTTCTATTTTCATTCCAGTAGGGGGAAATATTTTAAAAAATAAAAATTATCTAAGTATATGATAAAAGCAAAATGTTGGTTGTGGACAGACAAGATCAGGAAGTATCTAAAAGATTGGACTACTTGGTAAAAATATATTCTCTAAATCTGAAAACCCATGGCTATGAATTTCAGAGAACTCAGGAAAAAGTCCCAGCAAGTGATGGCTGTAACAACCCAGTTGCAGAATGTTTTTGAGTCAGTAATAAAGAAGCTTGTCTTGCTACTGTGGATATTTTAAGACAGCAAATTATATTTTCACATCGAGTTCCAGTCTAAAGTTAAAATATTAAATTACACTACTTCTATTGGTACATTTCCAGAAGAAAAAATGCAGTCATTTGCAGGTATTATGGGTAGAACTGTCCTCTAATACTCAGCATATATTTTAAAGGTGATTATTTTATTCTAGGCTCTTCAGTGCTACATGGCTGGAGTCAGATGAGAATTTCTGCCTGCAGGACTGTTTTTCCTTCTTAATTGTAAAAAGGAAAATAAAAGGTCTAAAGGTATGATTACATTTTTCAGTTCAAACAAGTTTTATTTATTGGTTTTAATACTTGAAATGCAAAATCTTGTGGAATGCAAGGCAATATCCATGTGTTAGAAGGCTGGCAGAAAGGTGCTCCTGTCTGAGATGGGTGACCGCATGATGATGATGGCTGTACAAATGACAGCCTTTCTTGCCCTAAATATTTCACATTCTTTCATCTAGAAGAATGTATTGAGAAACTCTGGGCTCTAGAACAGTGAGCCAACTGACATCTTGTGGCTTTTCCTAGTCCAATAAAAACTTCTCTTCCTCCATAGTATTTCCCTCCTGCTTTAGCCGTAACAGCAACTTGGAGTACAACCATATTTACTCTGGATGCTAGTGTGGAATCTCCTAGGGAAACTGTTACATCCACTATCGCTTGCTGGGGTTTTGAGGGTGTAACATTCTCCAAATCCTGGCATAAAATAAAAAAATGTGCAGCTTAAAAGAAATTAAGCACATGGGAATAAACTATGTACTCGCACAAAAGAGGAAAAGTATTTTCTAGCTTTCAGGTGTATTGAAACTTAATAATTACAAGCAAAATAGAAAATTAGGAACTACAAGTAATGTAGGAGCTACAAGTAAAACTGATGCATAATTGAGATGTGTCCCATTGGGAGACATTCACCTCAGAATCCGAACTTGAACAGATTTAATTCTTGCTTCAAAATCATGTCAGTGCTGTTTATACCACTGTGATATGTAATGGAGTTAATTCACACTGTATAAATACATGTATAAAATATTGTAGAATAATATGGGGTATAAAATATTGTAGAAATTATGTTTTAACCTCCCCAGCCAGGAATAGCGTTCTATTCAAGATTGTAACTAATTCCTGGCAGCGTCGAGATAGCATCAGGCCTGTTTAACATCTGAATGGGACCTTCCTGGACCATCAACAATGATTTCTTTTTCTCCTGCACCTGGGAGATAACATCGGGGCCTTCCTGGCCCATGATTGATTGCAGAGTCCCAAGAATTTCATGAGATTCAGACTCGCCCTGATTTCCTCTGGGCACTCAGGAACCCATACCAACTTATTACATGTGAAAGCAAACTTCTCCTGTGTGCCCAGACTTCTGTCAGCAAACTGGGACTCGTCTTTGTCTATTTCAACATATGTATAGAAATAGATTTGCATTCGAAGAAGTGAATAGAAAGATGTGGTCATCTTTGCCTCAGGCGGAATAAACTGTATATAAACTGGACACTGAAACACTTGGTGTGAACCTTTGAGGGGATGCCGTCACTCTGTTGGTCGAACCTCTGGTTTCACCCAGCGCTGGTTCTCGGGACTGACACTGTTTTGATTGTGGTGGTTGCTCAAAATTCTATTATTTTTGTAATTAACCCAATAAATCATTCTTAAATTTTTTATAAATTGGTCATCAATTTGATCATTTATAACACCACTAAATTTGAGAAAGAAAAAGATGAAAAAGAAAGGGGAAAGGGGAAAGGGGAAAGGGGAAAGGGGAAAGGGGAAAGGGGAAAGGGGAAAGGGGAAAGGGGAAAGGGGAAAGGGGAAAGGGGAGGGAAGGGAAAGGAAGGGAAGGGAAGGGAAGGGAAGGGAAGGGAAGGGAAGGGAAGGGAAGGGAAGGGAAGGGAAGGGAAGGGAAGGGAAGGGAAGGGAAGGGAAGGGAAGGGAAGGGAAGGGAAGGGAAGGGAAGGGAAGGGAAGGGAAGGGAAGGGAAGGGAAGGGAAGGGAAGGGAAGGGAAGGGAAGGGAAGGGAAGGGAAGGGAAGGGAAGGGAAGGGAAGGGAAGGGGGAAGGGGAGGGGAGAGGAGGCGAGGAAAGCTGAATTTCTGTGTAGAGTTTTAGACTCATTTGAGAAGAAAAAGTAAACCAGTTACTTTGCTGAGAAGATTCAGTCTCTAGATTAATTTAGATAGATTTCTTTAGGTTTTGAGTTTTGCTTTTTTCCTAAACAGAGACACAGATTGCAGTTAATTTTGCTACAAGCCCAAACATCTTCAAACTGCAAAATGGAAAAACATGAAGTTGTGTAAAAACTAAAATTCATGAAGCTTATTTATTGACACTTCTCTACCTACAACACATTTCTGAGATGCCAGCATTATTTTCTGTTCATAGTGATGTGTGTTTCAAATTCTGAATATGTTTCGGGATAAATAAAGGGACTATAATCCGGTATTAGGCAGTCCACCACAGTTATTTCCGTTTAATTAAATTATGTAAAAACAATGATGGTGTACAAGGACTACAGAAGACCTCCTGCCATTGACCATGAGAACAAAGTGGAAAAAGCTGTGACACTGGAAGAATGATATTTGGCAAAACTGCTAAATAAAAGAGGAACAAAGAATGGTGTCTCTGAGTAAAAGTAGCATCCCCAGTGTCATCTCTGTTTACAGCTGTGTCATTCTAGAAAAAATAAGACCAAATGAAACCAATAAAAACGAACCCCAGACAATCAAAAACATATAGGGAGGACATCAACGACTTTACTGACTGTAGTTGGCAATGTTTTGTCAGCAGAGAACTTCAGGTATGGGTTCTGGGAAGAGAGGCTGGGACTGCCTTGCATGCTGTAGAGCATGGCTAAGTCCATAAGCCCAGGTGGTGGCTTCTCAGTGCTAACATATTCAAGAAAGTCAGGAGTGAAAAGTGAGAGACAGTCCTGCAGGCAGCAAGGTGATGCAAGAAGGTGGTGGGGGAGAGAGGGAGGGAACAAAAGCTCCAGACAGCAAAGCAGTGATTCCCTTGCAGCCCATGAAGAACCACTGGAAGCAGATCACACTGTAGCCCATGGATGACCCCACACTGCAACAGAAGAACAGGCCCCAAAAAAACCTGTAGCCTGTGGGATAGACCTGTGCTACAGGAGCAGAGCAAAAGTGTTAAGGGCAAGAAAAGCAGAGAGAACCCCCAACCCCCTACACCCTGTCTTTCCTGTGCCACTCAGAAGGGGGTAGTAGAGGATTCAGTAATGAAGGAGTGAATCTGAACCTGGGGAAGAATGTGTGTGTGTGAGAAGGTGATTTATATTTCTTTTTGTTTTGGTTCACCATTCTACTCTATTTCAAATTAATAATAAATTAAATTAATATTCCTTGAGTTGAGCTCTGTTGGAGCAACTGGCAAGTCATGTCCCTTTCTTTATCTCAACTCATCAGCTTTTTCAGCTTATTTTCTCCCCTTGTGATGTTGTGGAGCAGAGAAGAAGAGAGCAGCTGAGTAAGGGTCAGGCAGGTGGCCAAGGTCACTCCACCATGATGTTGAAATCAGTCTCTAATCAGAAGTGTGAGAATTTGCACACTGCCCTTCTCTTGTTTAAAAGAAATGGTATACAAAAAGATAGAAGCTGTAAGAAAAACGGTGCCCATCACTTTCTCAAGGTCTGAAGAGAAAATGCTTTCAGTGCAACGTCAGACGCAAACTGTGGAATAAAAAAAAAAAGTATTTTTAGGAAGCTCCAGTTGTATTCTGTTAAGGCATGAACATCTACTTTTATATATTCAGAAAATGTTATGGTCATTTAGCCTTAACATCTTGTGTAACATGGGCAACAGTATCTTATTCAGCGACTTCTGCAATTAATCATTATCCTAGAAATCCTGTCTTTTTCTGATTTAGATCCACTACTGACTGTTGTGTTTACAGACTAGCTTTTATTTTAACTAAAAATAAATATTATCTGGTGAGATTTGAAAATTTTTGAAATTTCTCCTTTAGACCTCTTGTGTTTTATTATTCTTTGCTGATTAGTTCTTTGGTGTCATGGAGGAAGCTGCCTATGTGTTGCTTGCAACCCTGCTCTTTCTTGTAGTCTCTTGTTAATGTGGCAAGCAAAAGAGTAGCAATTTTGTTACCTCATTCCCACCAATCCAGATACTGGTGCCTGATTTAACCTACCATTAAAAATGTCAGCCTGTAAAAGTACAAGCACTTTGTACATTACTGTGGAACTTGAAATACCAGAGTCACATTTAGCTCCTCTAACTCATTATTTTAAAAGAGTATATTGTGCAGTAATGTGAGGTAAGAGATGGCAACATTTTCTAATAGATCAAATACATACCATAAATCTGTAAAGGCTAAGGGGTTCAGATCCACTGTTTTTGACAGAAGATCTGCCAAAGTTGCTAAATACACATAATTTCTGATACTATTAAAATAAGCTGTCCTCAACTGCAGGCTGCATAAGTCTTCATTTAACAAAACCAATACCTCAGTTAGCATACTATTTTAGAATTTCTAATAGCAGCATAGAGTGTATTTCTTGTTTATGTTAAGAACTTCTAGTGCATAGATCAGAGAAATAAAAGAATAAGCAAATTAAAAACACAATTCCCATGCTATCTTTGTAGTAGAATTTAAGCAGCCTTGAAAAATGCCCTGTGCACGTGCATACACCCACAGAGAAGGCTGTGGGTGGTAAATTCATTGACAAGCAGTTAAAAATAAAAGGCAAAGCCCACTTGGTTAATTGCTCATGTTGCTTGCTTTCACAGTTGGCATTTTCTCAAATCAAAATGAAGTACTCTTTTCTAACATAGACTTTTAAGAAAAAAGAAATATTGAGCTGTTTACAAACCAAGTAAACCATTTCCCGAAATTTTACAACTAGCATATCTAACTTTTCACATGCATAGTGTGAAAAAAACAGAAAAACAATAACAAGAACCATCAGTTTTAAACTTTTGGGTGGATGCATAAATATAAACTGTTTGTTATCAGTGTCTCAGTACAATGACACCTACATGGAAATCAAGTAAATTGAAGTTGTTATGTGATACAGTAGGAAGAAAAACTTAAATTTTTTCACTGTTTTCCAGTGAGCATTATACAGAAATTTAACTCAGCTGATTAGAGCATTGTGCTAATAGTCTCAGGGTTATGGGTTTGATCCCTGCAAGAGCCATTCATTTAAGAGCTGGATGTGGTGACCCCTGTGGGTCCCTTCCAACTCAGAATATTCTGCGATTCCTTGTGTAGCCAAGAGGAATTTAACAGATTCTATGATGAGAGCAGCTGTAGTTCTTATAAGGCCCAACTGGTGAGTGAATCAAAACTATTCCCTCAATCAACAGTGTTTCCTCAACTGATTGATATGATTGGTGAGTAAGAGCAGCCTGCTCTTGGTATGCAGTTGGTGAATGATATACGCCAAGCACTTCATTTCTCTACTGACTGTCATTGAATCTTTGAATGACACAGTCAGGTTTCTTCGTCCGCATTGTTGATTTCAACAGCTGGATAAGATGAATCCCCATGCTATACTGATCCACAAATTCTTGGAAGGCATTAATAACAATCTAGCTGTACTGAAGATGTAGAAAACATCTTGAGGATGTGATTCTAATTAACTTATTTTATTCTACCTAATTGAGAACTGATTGGGAATATGGATGTGGAGCCTACCTAGAAAGACTAAGTATGAAATGGCTACATTTATATTCTTCAAAATCGGACAGCAGAAATGCAGTTGAACCAAAACAGGAATGAAAACTTCAAGAGAAATAGGAATTTGTATGAAAAGATTTGCCACAAACTGTGAGCCTTGTGAAGGAAAATATGAAGTGTTATGAGTGATAAACCTGGCTAAACTGCATGTTTTCATTATAAACCTGGCTCAACTGCATGATCTTGAGCAAAACAGGAAAGCATTCAGAAAATGGAAACTGTTTTTCAGAAGAGCAGACAAAAATGTGTTAGTAGTGACTACATCTACTTGATGGAATACCTTATCTTTCAGGGTCCCTTCTAAACTTATGATTTATGAAGTACAGTGACCTTTTGCAAAGTGTCAGCTTATATTTATATGAATACTATAGGTAGCCTAAATGATTTTATTGTTCCCCAATTCCCTTTGTCATCTAGGTTGTTCTTTTAACTTACACTCTCACCTCTAGGCATGTTGACATACAGTTTAATAAATCAAAAATATCCTGAGGACCAAACTGAAACTGCTTTCCATTAGTTGAGCTCTTTTTGCTTCATCTTCCTTTCATTTTTTACTGATTTACTGCAATATAGTAAACTTGAAAAAAACAGAAGCTAAAATTAGTTAATAGAAACAGATGTTGAAAATTCTTACTGCGAACATTTGCTTATGAACATTCCCTCCCCCCCCACCCCCCCAAACTACTTATTTTGAATTATATATTTAAATATTAACAACATATTTTCCACCTGGTAGTTTATTCAGCATATTGCACCATAATTTCTGGTTTCTAATTAGCTGTATGGCTTTTTTTGCTATGTAGATAAAATACAGAATGAAAAATCAGCAGTGGCTCTATAATTTTCTTTCCATTTACTTCCTCCTTTTCATTGATTCTTATGATAGAAGTGTCCAGCTACATAAACGTGCAAGACCTGGTGGCAGACAAATAATGACACCAGCACCTGTTCAAAACTGCAGCTTATAGGAAACACAAAAACAGCTGCAACAAGAAGCAGCAGCCAAAGTGTGTCTGGAATGTGGCTGAGCACACAGAAGTGAGGACAGTAGGGTTAGTGAGGCAAACAAACACGTTCATAAGCCTCCAAACAAACAATTCAGAACTGTGAGGACTATATAATAATTAATTGTAAACATTTATTTTCAGGCATACATTACCTACTTGCAAAATGTTTAGAATTGATAAAAAAAGATTTGTTTGGGGTTTGTTTTTTTTTTTTCTAAAGACCCTTGTTTAAAAGATTCTGGTGATCCTATTTTTAAAAAAAGATCCTTGTCATGTTCTCACATTTTTCAAAAGTTTCTTGTAGAAGGAAAAGAAAAATATTTTTGTCTGTTTTCCCTGAATCTATTATTTTACAAGGAAAGTAGCACACTATATTATTATGTAGTAGAACTTTCTTGAAACACACTACATTATTATGTAGTGTGTAACAGTAACACATTAATTATTTCTTCATTAATGGAAGAATATAGAATATATTTGATGAAATATAATTCCGGACCAGGAATACTTGTCACAAATCTGATGGTTTCAAAACCAAGGATATCCCTCCTTTCTATAATGACAATAACTAGCATTACATCTGTACTCTGCTTGACTCAAGTGGATCTGGAATGGTGGAAGCACAGCTGAGACAGTACAAGGGATTGAACTCAATTATGTGGATGGGAAGTTCAGGTGGATGTTTCAACACAGTAACTTTTACTGATAGTGTTGAATGCTGATGCTAGAATTCTGTGCATTTCATTTTCTGACAGAAATATTGGGTTGATAAATTTCTGTTTTTGTGAGAGTTTTTGTTTTTTTGGTTTGGTTTGGTTTGTGTTGTTTTTAAAGTTTCTAGGAAGATGGAAATGTAGTTTTCTAATCAGCACTACTTTCTGCTACAATTTTGATATTAATTTCCAAGCCCTGATTTTTTGCTTTTCCTTTAGGGGGCCTTTGAAACTTTTATTGAATACATACACTCCTATTTGAGTTCCAGAAGTGTTTTCAATCATTCTGAGTACTTCATATATGTCTGTCAATTCATAAGCTCATGATTGCAAAGCATCTTTTGCTACAGGTGTTGAAATCAGTAATAGAACTTTCTTGAAATGATTACTCATACAAAAAGAAAAAAAAAACAACCATGAAATGCAACTATCCACAGAGTCAGTAGATTTCTTTTTCCCTTGTATTTCTTCTCTGCCTTTACAGTTGTTTGGCCTCTGGTCCTAGTGTAGTTTCACTGCCTACACATTTGATAGCTATAAAATATTTAATGCCAGAGAAGAAAAGGGAAAAAAAAACCAAAAACATTTTCTGTCCTAATTTATGTTCTGGTACTGTCAGTAAATCTTACAAAAGAAGCATCTTACAATCTGTAGAGGAAAAACATCTAAGTTAACCTTTAAATACTTTAAATAGTTGCTGCCTTCTGTTTCAGTGAAACATACTGAAGGCAACTTCCTTACAAACTGTTCTTGAAAGTTGCACAGGATAATGTGTCCCTGAACAAGCCAAAATAAACATGTACAATGACTGAAAACACTCTATTCTTGAAAATATTTTCAAATCCTATGCACAGATGGATTGAGAGTTTAATTACAGCAACCTTTGAGTGTCACAGACATCACTGTTCTCTCAGAGCTGGATAAACAGCAACAAAACTATCCATCAGTATCTAGTTTGACAGATATATATCAGTTATGATTGCAACAAGATGCTATTTCATTTATGCCACCCAAACATCCAAAAAATATTTCAATATCCTTACTATTGGAAGAATGTCTATTTTTAGATATCCAGTGGTGTATTTCAAGTATAGCAACAATAATTATCAATTTGGAAATGTCTAATTAATATTTGGGGTTACGTAAAATTATGTTCTGAGTACTTGCTTTTTGTGTATATGTGGAAACACACACACCACCAAATTCTCCTTAGAGCATCTATTTAGAGATGTTTCATCTCAACTGGAGAGCTTTTCTGCAATAGCACTCCAGTAATATATATGTTCATGTGTACAGAACTGCAGTAAATTGCCATGTATTTTTCTAATATAGATCTAAATGTTTTGAAAAGACTTTGTAATGAATCTTACTATGGCAATTATGAATACAAATGAAATAATACTCACTTTTTTTGGTCTTTTCTTTACCAAATAAAAAAATCTCTCTATTTTATGCTAAAATGTGAAATTTAAAAGCAAAACCAAAAGAGAAATGAGCTCATTACATATTTTATAATGAGAAATATATTTTCAAAACCATAGGTAGTGAATAATTACCTATGCCAGGATCCCAGTGCCACAGTGGAACAAAACAATAACCATTGTGAAGAAAAGCACTCAATAAAGTAAATATCATTCTACTGAGCTTATGGGATAGGAATGTATAATGTCACAGCACGTGTTATTTTAATTATCCTCAAAATAATATACAACGCATACCATCTTGTGCATAACAGTACATATTTGTAACTTCTGCTTATTTTTACTTGGTTTCTACTTTATTCCAAGAGTCAGTGGGGATTTGCACTTCCCTTCTGCTTCTACAATACCTGTCAGTAGTTAGGAAATGTTTAAATGAGTGAATGCAGACAGGCTGAATTTATTCCACTAGTGCTTATAAGTGGCTATTTATTCCACTAGTGACTTAGAAGTGAGCCAGCTGTGGTGGGGAAGCCAGTTACTTTGATGTTGCACTGTGCATGAGCTAGTGTATCCTACTATACAGTATAACTTTGGATCAGAAATGTTTATGTGCCATCAATACTTTAATTTGTTCACAGAGTCATTTAGGATCAGGATGAAATGTTTGGTTTCTGAGTGAAATGTGAGGACAGTTACGTTTTCATCATGTTGGTAAAAGTCCAAAATACTTTAGATGATTTATGCTGTTCGTGATAACATAAACTGAGCAGAAGGAAGACAAAGATTCCATCCTTGTTTCTACTCTAACACTTGGAAAATTCTCTAATCTAGAAAACACACTGAAATTGTTTGCAACTATGACAGAAGTGTGTCTGATTTTGTTGCTGAACAGAAGGGGGGCTGATTAAGTGTTTCATATTCAGGCATGTAAGCTTGAAAAAGTACCATTCTACACTTCTCAGAAATTTTATTTCTAAATGCAGATGTTTTTTAAAGTTCATAGTTTTAAGACTTTGGTATTTTCATTTTCCTATCCCATTTTAAAAGATCATTGTGGAAGGACTTGACATAATTATTATGTCTCCCTTGTGTTTTATGGATAAGACTTATATAGCCAGGTGCTTCTTGTAACCACTTTTAATCATTCATTTCTAAAAAGGCAATTATAAATTCCCTATCCATGGTAAACATTTAACCTCTCATGTCAGCAGGGCCTATCTTGTTGTTCTAAAGAGATTTTAGCTGTGAAGTGAAGATGGATTGAATTAAGTGTTTCAGCTCCCTGGAAATTATATGAGCATCCTACCAACATCACTCTAATCAGAAAACTATTTCCACTCTTCTGCCTTAAATAGTATCAGTCTAGGATGTGTACAGGGATGCTTTAAAAAATTTCACTACCAACTGTCCCTCAAATGTACAAAGTGACATTGCTGTTGAATAGAAGGTGCTGACTCTTATCTGTGGTTAATAGCATCTACAGCATCTTTTGCTAGCCCCCATTCAGCTGCCAGTAAGCACAAAGCCCTGTCTGCACGACTCTTAAAGGGTCTGCATTAATACACCCAGACAATCAATGGTTTCTGCCCCTTCCGCAAGGACATTGGTTTGTTACCGCTGCTAGATGCTGTCAACAGAAAACGACACAGGAGTCACAAAAGGTAAAATGGTGTCAATTTAATCAGAGAATAGACAAAAGGCAAACAGTGCTGTCCTGGAAAGGGGTATAGCAAGGAGACTCAGAGGTTGGCGTGAGCCACACTTGGCAGGTCCCAGTGAAACCAGATTGAAATTCAATGATACAAAATCCAGCAATGTGACACACAGGATGAGAGCTGTTGTTTCTATTCAATTAAAATCAGTGACTGCTGCTGGCATAAAATAAATTTGACAAAATACCAAGAGAATCTGTATTGTAGGTCAAACTATTTTCCTTCTGAACTGAAAGAAAATAATAAGTGGGAAATGAGTTAGTGCAATTGTTGTCTAAATTACACAAAATAATAAAAAAGTCATCCTGCAATTTCCTGTTCACTGTGAAGTCAAAAAAAAACTTTACTGATTGAACTGATTCCATTATAAAGATAAGCAATTTAAATTGTTTACATATTTATGAAAACAGGCTGCAAGAATCTGAAGATTTTTTCTTTTTGGAGTTCACACTATGTTTTGCACGTAACTTTTCAAAAATCTGCTTATTTTCAAGGATTTATAGAAAAATAACACGATCTACCTTCTTATTTGTGAAAAATTTGGCTTTAAAAACAGTCCAGTTACTCATTTTTTTAATGTGTGTGTCCTATATTGACAGGATACTGAGGGGACTGTATGTCAACTCAAAGTTTGCAGCTTCCTCCTTCGTCTCTGAGGTGAGTCTTGTAAGGAAAGCTTGGTGCTCAGCCAGGGAGGGATCCAAATGGTGTTTGATCTGATCTGCCTTGATTAGGAGAACAAATCTCACATCAGGAGAATGAATTGCTTGTGTCCTGTAGCCTAGATGCAGGTTTGCCATTTACACTCAGGTTATCTTTGTCTAATATTGAGCACCAAGCAAGTGTTCTTTTCTATCTGATGTACATCCAGAGAGTTTTCTAGTGTTCTGAATTTCTGAATCAACTAGAGATACCTTATGTCTCTCTCCTCTGTGCAACACACAAGAAATGTAAAGGTTGATTTTCTAATATTATTTGATCCTTTGTGCATGTACATGAAGAAAATAATGTGATGAATGATAAGGATAATTGTTACTGCTCAGAAATATCCCAAGATTCTTTTTTCTTCTATGTAAACAACTAAGATGGGAAGATATCGGAAAGAAAAAAATCTTTATGTTTTTGAAAATATTAAATGCACTTAAATTAAGAATGCAAGATGCTCAGGATGATATAACTGCTATGGTCAGGTGAACCAGCTGTTTATCAATTATTGGTAATACATGAATGCTTACATTAATGAGCTTTTTGACTGATTAATCCATTTAACTTTCTTGTTCTGTTTTACTGGCTATTTTCTGTAGTAAAAAAAAAGACCAGACTGTTTGCAAAGACCTTTACATATATAAATATAATTTCTTGACCTACATAATAAGTCTAGAACTTATTTGTTTATTCTGAAGACCTTTATGGTTATCTGCCTGCCATTTCTGCCTACAAACTACTCCAAAGTAAATGAAAGTAACTGCACTCAGAATGACTTTGTAGGATGTAAAGTGACGGGGGCAGGTGCCAGCCTGGTAACAGCTCTTCAGTCGTATGGCATTTTCCTGTGGGAAACAGCTGGACTGTGATTTATGAATGAGGATTCGTTAAAAAAACATCAGTATTATCCTGCATGGACAATTACTCTGGTGGGAAGCCCCCTAAACTCAAATCCAATGTAAGGCAGACTGCTGGCCCTCTGAAATAGTGTGGTCAGCTTCCTTGACGAGGGAGCAACTTGTGTTATAAACAGTTGCAAGCAAGTAGACAGAGAAATGAGTTGAAGATGCAGCTGCCTAAACCTGATTTGTTTAAGGCAAATCACTCACCCTTGGCTTTATCTATCCTAACATTAGACACTTGAAAGAGAAGTTCTTAACATAAACTATGTCTCAAATAAAACAGAGGGAAAGAAGCATACGCATTCCATAGAACGTTGGATGGGATCACTTCTGCCTTGGAAGTGCATCTTTTTCTCTATTGACAACCACTTTGTTTTGCAGTCTGAGGTGCTTATTTTAATGAGCTTCAATGTTAGACAACATAAAATGAGCACCTAATTTAATGATGTTCATTTCTAAGCAACAACATGTTCTATACAAATGTAGAGCTTTAAAAAGCTATTTTAATGACTGTTAGCAATGTAGTATGCCAGATAATATCTCTGGAAATTATCAAGTCATTGTGATGAAAAAACTATTAAAAGTAAAAAAAAAAAGAAAAATTTAAGAAAGCTTTTCTATTTTCCAGTGTACAATCACTGGATCTCATATATGAGAGAAATTTTGTATTTAGATTTTATCTATTTGAAGCAATATCTTTTCTATGGAGTGTAAATTGAATTGATACTTTTGGTGGATCTGGACTGGTTTTGTACTACAAGCAACAATCATGAGAAATTTGTAAATTTATGGACCTTTCTATTCATAACTCTGTCAGCAGATTTCTTAAACATTATTGAGAATAAAATTTTTAAAAGCCAATGTATTTTTAAAAAGTTCATTTAAATTATAGTTACAAACGTGGTAGAAGGCATCAACTTCCCCAAAAAAACACAAATGGAAAAACAACCACACCGATCAAACAAAAGAAACCACTAAAGGTCTTAATTTTTAGTCCTAGTTTTTGCTGGGTTTTTGTTGGAACTGTGTGTGCTCATGTGCATGGTTCTGCATGTGTGTGTGTACATGTGCAACATTCTTGTTTTGTCATGAGCCTGGATTCAAGACTTTTTCCAGATAGTCAGCATCTTTTTCACTCTTGAGGTAGAAGTTTACGATAGGTGAAGTCAAATACCTCCTGAAAATTCCTATTTAATTCCTAAGGGAGTCTAGATGATTAGTTTATAAGGGTATCTACACAGTAGAAGTCCAAAGTTATTATGATTAATCCCACCCTATGAATATGTTGGAGGAGAGATGTTACATTTGGTTTTGATACAAGTGGCAGCAAAATCTTGCATATGGAGCTCCAATAGACAGTCAAAAGAATACAGTGATTTTTGTCTAGACTTCCTTATACCATACTAATATTTTATTTACATATGTTGAAATGCAAAAGATGAATTTGATTTGTTGTATTTTGAGAGTAGAACACTAAGTACCTTAATTAATATATTTTGGACATTAAACATCTAGAGAGAAAGCAGTCTGATTTTGTTTCTGATCCAAAATTTCATAGCATTTTTGTGGACACTTGGATTTTTAACCAGGGAAGTGTATTAAGACATCAGAAAAACCAAAGATATTTCAAAAGGAGTGACACAATAAATTACATATTTTCCTGTTTACAGATGAAAAGCTGCCTATTATTGATATCGTAAATGGTTTTCAGTTTGAATGGATTTATTTCTCAGCTTCACTGACACCTTAGAGAAAAAGAGAATAACATGCAAAACACAAGTAATAAAGCATCAATCTTTAAAACACAAAGGGACTGGGACAGCTTAGCCACTTATTACAAACCACTTTTCCTTGGTTGTGCAAGATGTACTACAGAACTAAATTAAATAAATACAGTTCAGGGCATGTTTCTGATATTTGTATAGTTCAGATACACAGTACCAGTATCCCAGCTTATGCCCAAGTCTAGTTTATAGCTATTTTGTACTTAAGTATTAAACTTTATAAATTATATTTTTTTAAACTTAACTTGGTAAAAAACATCATTTAACTAGATTCAGTTGGGAATGACTCTATTTGATCACAGGGGTTGTTAAAATATCACACAACTGCAACCAAGTATTCAGACTGGATAAAACTCTAATAATCTGATATAATGGCTGACTGTTTTCAGCCAGGGACTCCCTGAAGTCCTTTCTGCCTGAACTATCAAAGAATGCTATTCAATTCTCATCACAACAATACTTTCTTAATCCTCCCCATTCCAAGAATTGCCTGAAATTCCTATTGTTCATAAATACATTTCTGCTTATCTGAGCACTTGCCATGAGATCCATATTCTCTGTTCTTCCTCTACAGTGTAAACTGTTCCAGACAATATAGACAGAATAGCCACTGAAATCTATAAATCAACAGATCTACACATTGCTATATTTTCTACATGGCAAACAGTCAGGTATTTTTCTTCTCAGGAAACCATCCTGTATTCTATACTCGCATTTACTTTTCCACACCCTTATGAACCCTGGTACAATAGTTGCTTCAGGGAAATTCAGAGTTTGAGAATGCTATGGCAAAAGGGGAGGAGAATTGCACAAAGGTCTGTAAATTAAGAGTTGTTGCACTTTATGAATGCACCTTAAAACCTCTGCAAGAGTGAAAATGTAACAATTGAATGAAATAAAATAGGGTGAAGTTGAGGTCTCTGTGAGGAATCTTCATCAGCACATGGGAGAAATAGGTCCTGAAACATGCACATATGGAGGATAATATTATTATTTTCAAGAGGCAACAAGAGTTGAAAAACCTGAGCATCTGTAAGAGAATATGAAATAATCTCTGTGTATGAGGAGGAGCTGCGCTGAGCCCTGAGAGACAGATGGAAAAGAGCTACTTAAGCAACATAATCATATGTTGACTTTAAAGTCTTTATTCTGTTGCTTTTCCTGCATTGAAATTTTATTTGTTTCAGATTATGATGTGCAAATAAGGGGAAAGTATTGTGAAACCAGTGGAAATGTTGAAACAAATTAAACAATTCTGGTGCAGCCTCACCTCAACAGCCCTGTGCAGTTCTGGGCACCACAACACAAGAAAGATGTAAAGCTATTTAGAAAGTGTCTAAAGAAGAGCCATGAAATGGTAAATGGCCTGATGGGCACGCTGTACAAGAAGTGGCTGAGGTCACTTGATTTCCTTAGCCTGGAGAAGAGGAGCCTGAGGGGAGGCCTGATGGTTGTCCACAGCTTCCTCATGAGGGGAAGTGAAAGGGCAGGCACCGATCTCTCTGGCGACCAGCAACAGGACCTGAGGGAATGGCCTGGAGCTGTGCCCGGGGAGGTTTAGCCTGGAGATCAGGAAAAGGTTCTTCACCCAGAGGGTGGTTGGGTGCTGGAACAGACTCCTCACGGAAGTGGTTGTAGCACCAGCCTGGCAGAGCTCAGGAAGTGTTGGGACAATGCTCTTGGACACATGGTGTCATTTCTGGGATGTCCTGTGCAGGCCAGGAGTTTGGCTCCATGATCCTAATGGGTGCCTTCCTACTCAGGATACTCTACAAAATAAAATTTAATAGTAAATACAGAGATAGACAGAATTAATCTTTGGACTCCCTCATAACCATTTCTGCCTTTGATACTATTGAACTGTAGGTTCATACTACACCCTCCTGACCTACCTGCTATGTCCCTTTTCCTGGTTTCCTATGCCTTTGGTGTAGAAGATGAGATTTAGATTATTTTAATGGTCTTGTCCTGAACTTTATCGTGAAAGATAACCCAACACCCACTGAAAGAATTATGTACTAGTTAGTAGAGAAGGAAAAATTATTTTTTAAAAATAACTACATTCTTAAGCTCTTGTAAACCTTTCATTTTTATTTATGTACTAAATGGTGTGAAAACCTTTCTGCAGGGTAGAAATTTTTAGCCATGATAAATCCAGTACTGGATAGATGCACAGATCGTGTAGACTCTTTAAAAAAATGTTTAAAAGAATCTTATAACCTGTAGGTTTAGTAATTCTTAGCTCTGTCTAAGTGGTTTTGTGTGTAAGTTTTCTGTATATTGAATAAAGCATTGAACAAACTCTGAAAGATCTTTCTCATTTCTTACTACCATGCATGCATGGACAAAATCAGTCAAGAAAGAAAATAAAGAGATAATGAGAAACTAAGAATCTGTTTGCATTCCCAAGGGGCTCTTTGTATTCAGATATGATATTTCCACTGTAACTTTAGTAGTTAAAAGGAGGATTTCACTTGAAGTCCTGGATGAAGGATTATTGATCCAGAAGAAAGGAAAAACAAGAAAGAAGCAAAATTACCTTCTTACCCAAAGGGTCAAAAAGTTTAAAACTAGATAGTTTTAAACTATCTAGTTTTAAACTAAGTTTAAAACCAGACCAAACTAAATCAAGCAAACTGTAAAGAAAACACACAAGAAACAGTAATATTAAGTAAAAAAAAAAAAAACAAAAAAACAAAAAACCCCAAAACCCCCCAAGAAAACCCACTAAAATGGTATATGAAAGAGGATGATGTTGTGCATAAGATAGATCAGGGTTTGTTTTGTTTTGTTTTGTTTTGTTTTTAAAGACATGGATATACTGACAGATACTTGCAAATTTCCATGTTCACAGTTAAAACAAGAGCTTGCTTTTCTGAAGGAGTAAAGAGGTTGATGACTTTTCAGGATTGTGGAATAGCATTTATATTTAAGAGCTGAATTTTTTTTTTTTTAATATCTAAAGGACATGAGGATTTACTGGATTTTTTAGGGTATTTAAGTACACTTACATTTACAAACAATCACTGCAACAACTAATCAAAAGTGTGAAGGCTTAGCATCTGAACTTGAATGAATTCAATTACACACATTAAATGGATGCCTAAATACCTTTTTCATTCAATCCAGTATGTTTTATTTGTTGTGATGTTTCTGCATGCTGAGGTAAAAGCTTCCCTTTAATATCCTGCTTTTATAGGAACCATTTGTTTATCGCTTGATGTAATAGCAATAAATATCATTGAAGACTATGCTGAAGCTTACTGAAAATTTCTGAAAAAGAGTAGAGAAATGAGAATAGCTTTTATCTTTTGCTTCTGATCTAATGGAGGTGGGAAAACCAAATTTTTATATTAGAACATAATTTTAAGATAAGAACACCTAAGATGCCATTAAACTCCTTCAGTTAGATAAGAGATGCACTACATATTGTAATATGTTCATAGCACAGAATAACAAGTTGTTATTCTTTCACAGGCTACTCTTCCCCTGTTATTTGGCCCAAATCACACCCTTGTCTGGCTTTTAAAACTGTGAACTTCTCAGTCTTCAAAGGCCTTTCATCCTTTTTTCTTCAACCAATGAAAAAAAAGGTGGGTGACATATTTCATACTTCAGATACAGCTGTATTGGAGCTATTTACAGCATGTATTTGTCACAGAGTTTTGCTAATTGAAATGTAACGTGCAGATTATGCACATCCAAAACACCTTTCCAGTGACTAAATTAATCCATGTTATTCAGAGTACAAGCACGATAGTAGTGGTTCCTTTAAGAAGTCTGGCTTTCTATATCAGTTAAACATCAAACATCCCCACTTTGACACAAAGTGTTTTCATAATAAACAAAGTACATCACTTAGATTTTATGTCTTCTGCCTGTTATGAAAACTTGTGTAAAGACTTTGGTGACGCCTCGTGGAAAACTTTGAAAGTTCCTTTTTTTTCGCAAGTAGTTCTGCAAATAATATCAAGTATTTGCTTTCCTTTCTCATTTTAAGATGCACTATTTAAGACAAAAGATTATGTATCTCTGTGATGAGTATTTCTCATCACAAGTAACAACGGAGGAAAGGTAATAAATCATTATTTGTGCATGATATATATTCAGAGTCACAATATACACTATTATTTAATTCCTTTTATTATTTCAAGCAAGGAAGAGGGCATTAATGGCAGCATTATCCATTTTTTTCATTGTAGTTGAAAATGTCTACGTCAGTCTTAAAAATATGTATCAAACCAGGAGCACCCCTAGAGGAACACAAGGATTTTTTTCTTTTTCTTCCCTCCCCTGCACCCCCCACCTTGTTCCTCCCCAGATTATGAAATATTATAATTTCATCACTCTACTGTATAAGTACCCCAGTAACACAATCTCTGTATGTGTGGGCTAACATCAGATGTGGCACAATTCCAGGTTATGCTTGAGTCTTTTACTCTCTAGTGTGCACTGTTTTCCTATTTTTCTGTTCATTATATTTTCGTTAGATGACAGCTGACTGGTGAAAATAAAGGGTGAAGGCTTGTGGGAGTAGGAGTGGGCTGTTTAAATATGATTGGAAGGAACTCAGCTCTGCATAAAATTTTGTGTCTATGTTCAGTCAATTTACCACCAATGTACTTTTTACATGTAACTGAAAAAGAGAGACTAGAGGGTGCGAGAAAGACTATAAAATTTAGTATTGTAAAGATATCAATTAAGAAAGAATTTAAACTAAAAAGGTTTTTTTGTTTTGTTTTGTTTTTTGGGGTTTTTTTTTATTTTATTTTCTTTTTAAGCTAAAGAGGAGGTGAATGTTCCGGGGAATCAAAATTCTAAATGTTGTCTATTTCTTTATCTCTAAGCATCCTTTGCTGGATACTCTCAGAGAAATGTGGGTGGCACTGCAGTTTACAGACATTGTAAGTGTGTTCTTTATTTTGTTATGTGGTTTGCTCAGAAATGAGAATAGTGAGTTCCATGAAAGATCTTATGTCAGAATAGAATAATATATATTATAGACCTTATAGAATAATATAAGGTTTTCTAAATGAAAATCAATGCACTATATTTTGTTTTCTTCTACCCCTCCCCTGAGCCCATTCCTGATCAATGAAACAAAGGAAGGAAAGAGAGAAGGAAGACATTGACAGCTGCTTCACCATGAAGGAGAGTTTTACACATAAAGAACAAATGCACTTGTTACATTTGTAGTACATCATATACTCCCTAAAATCATACTGCTTAAAACCAGGATTTGCTGTTTGAGATTTTAAGTACAGAAAGAATTTTCTGAGAATTTATAAGTTAGTTTCTTAGTATACGGGTTAAAGTCCTAATTTCAATTTTAGCACTTTCTTATTAGAATTTGTCACAAATCTTTTAAATAATAAAATACTTCTTCAGACCTGCTACTTAGCAAAATCTCGTTAAATGTTGTTACACAGGCATTACCTATAATCTGAATGCTCATTTTAGGATTTTTTTTCCTTTTCTAGTATTATATATAAATGAAAATTTCATTTCAGTGACTCGAAAGTCTGACTACTTTTTTCCTCAAAATATCACCTAATTTAACTGTTGAAAACAATATTAGTACTACTTTTGAGGAGATATGTAGGCCACATTTTATTTACTTTGAAATTCTTTCTGTTCATGCTCTTTCCTTCTATCAGATACATTCCCCAATTCTACTTTTATTATGAAAGGAAAGAGAAGTCTAGTTAGTGCATCTTTTTATCTGTACTTAAAGAAGAAAAGCAAGTGTTGTATACCCCACAATTTTAATTTAATTCCCACTGATGCTTATTAGCCCAGACCTGGAAGGCTAGAATATTTATCCAGTAGATTTCAAAGGTTACAGAGTTTCAAGTTCTTCTGTTCTTGCACAAATCGGTGAAAATGAGAAAACTCTACTCCAGTCAGTAGTTGAAAGACAGCTGATGAGGTTTTACAGAGCAACAGAATTAGCAGTGCCAGTCTGTGAGCTCAATTCAAGTTTCCTTTGACAAAAAGCATCAAGACCAGCTGAGTAGAATAGAAGTGATAAGATTATAGTTATCATTCCTATTATCCAATTGTTGTTCTTACCTGTTATCTGCCACAGATTGCTAGTAGCGGGAATGACAAAAAAAAAGAGTAAAGGCATAGTAAAAGTAAAGCCCTTTAATATTCTGGTAGAAAAGTTCACCAGACTAATTGGTTTCTTAATTCAGGTTTTTCTATGTATTTTGATGAAAGACACAAATGTTATGAGTTTTCAGAATACACAAAACTAGGTCTGTTATCTGGAGAAATCAGTAGCCATATTCACTTGCTAAGAATCATACATTTCTTCAATTTGACAGTAATTCTGATTAGGTTTCCCCCTTTTAGCTCTGTGTTTGGAGCTAAAGTAGAGTAACTTGCCAGAATCAATCAGGATACCTGATGTCATTCCCATTTTTCACCATGTGTATACTCTTTAAGATTTTGACATACTGAGAATTTAGTAAATTTGAATAAAAACTATTTGGAAGTCTTGTAGGATGAAATTTTCATTTGACATTAATTTTTTACATGTCTTTTCAACACTGTTATCATCCATGACGTTGATGATGCTACTCATTTTCAAGTCAAAAGTATTAATTAAAGTTACATTACACTCAGTGAAAAGGCTTAGTATCATAACATGTAATTTCATTAATAATCTCTTAATTATGTCCCAAACAGTCTCAGATTAATTAATTTCTTTTCTTACTGTTTATCTACAAATTAATCTTGCAACTTGAATTAGTACATTTATTCCTAAAAGGATTTTGATGAAACATTCAAGTAAGTTAAAAAATTATGAGTTGTGCATTTCTTTTTGTAATTTGACAAAATTGAAAGTATAATTAATTGATGATTTTACATGTTTTTATCATTGCTTTGGCTAAGTTTTCTACATCTATCTGGTTTAGAGTTACTTTGCATTAGGCTGAAAATCATGTACATTATCTCTATTTCAGGTGATCTAGATAATATTGATAGCTATATTGAGTAAGGAATTTTCCTGGGTAAAAGGGCTGGTTGAATTAAAGACAAAGGAATCTGCTTCAGCAATGAAAAAGCTGGTTAAAATACTGACATCTGAGTGACACTTAATAGACATTATCAAGTGTAGTCTTCATCAATGAACTGGGGAAAATCATGGTCTCTCTTAATTACAAATATGCACAGCACATGCCCATGTAACATATTCATGAATATTTTTTCATTTCTAGCACAGTGCCCCTATAAAATAAGGAAAAAGGCCCAAAAAAACTATAAAACAGGAAAAGGAGCTAGAAATAATGCAAAGAAATTTGAAAATCCATATTTATAAACCAAGCCATTATGTTTGTGCATGTTAATTATGTTTTCAAACGAGACTCATCTTTAGCACTATCATAGCGTATTTAGGTTCCAAATGCGTGAGAATGCAGCAATGCAAGTTTATTTTCATTGTCAGTTTTGCCTTCCTCTTCCTGCTGCTGTTTGTTCGTTGTGTATACGAGCACAGGAAAGCTTTGAGCTTAGAAAATAAGTTTTTTGAAGTCCAGAAGAAACAGTACCATCCAAATCAGTTATGAGATTTGGTCTTGCGATATTTATTAAATTTTCTCAGCAAGTTCTGCACGCTCAGCAACAGCCAGCTCTTCACTTCCGTAAAACAACATCTAAGCTTCATAAAGGATCTATTATCTGTATAATCCTAAAGACAGTCCTTACACTGAAGAAGCACACAGAGGAGGCACTTTGATCAGGCACCATCTGATAAGATCATCACAGAAGCATCATCTGTTCCTCTGGCGGGGCAGTTAGTATCTTTAGCCTAGTCATGTAGAACTGCGATAATTGGGGTGTCTCAGCTTGGTCACAGTTGGTGTCATTCTTACGGAGTTTGTTAGCCAGTGGGACTAATACAGCTCTATTGCAGTAAAAGTCAAATTGTACCAGAATACACGGAAGTATCACTCAGGAAAAGGTTTTGATGCTTTGCTCATCTAGACATTTCTACTTGCTTGCTAATAACTGTTGCCAGAGATTTTTTTCACCTTTTTTCTAACCTTTCTCTGCTTTTGCTTGTTAAGATGTATTATTTTTTTTTTTTTTTACCAAGATCTGTTTTCTGAAGTAAAAAGTTTTCATAGAAAATGTGAGTTATGATAAAATTTTCTAAGCTTTAGGGTGAAATTATTAATTATGAAAGGCCACTACAAAGTATAGACCACGGGCTTAGTGATTCAGTTAATCATCTCAGGAGTGAGCAAAATTTTAATGTCTACACTAAGTTATTTTAAGCAAAAATGAAGTTTGGCTCCTCCTAAAGTCAAGCAAGTACTCAGTGTCTTTGCAGCAATTATTTGCTTAGTGATAAATTTCCATTTTTTCCTGATGTAAAATAAAAATAAATGTCAACATTTTGACATTTTATATATGAAATTAAATTCTTGTTTACCTGATGGTGTTTATATTTAGGATAAAATTTAGTTATTTGTTTCCCACAACCCCAACTTACAGAGACCTCCTGCATTCTGATGGCTCGAATACTTAGTTGTTTATTTTTACCTTAAAATAAAACAGTGTTGTTTTGTGTTTGAAATCTAGTGTAGATCACAGTTTTTTCTGATGTAAATTTTCACAAATACTCCTTTTCTATTAATCCAGATAAAAAGTGATATTCACATTACCCTTGTACAATTGAAATAGAGAAATACAAGAATACCTGACATAAGCAGATGAAAAATCAGATTCTGTTGAAACGTATCTAAGGCACAACTCTTGCCATTCAGCCGAGAGCTATGTTTCATCTTCCAGTTCCCCAAATAAAGGCAAATTGTACACATGGGATGAGCAGCAGGCAAAGAGGTTTTATTTTCTTTAAAAAAACAAATTAAGCTCTTGAATGACCAAAAGTATCCCCAACAGTCACGAGCTGCTACTTCATAGGACTCCCATGGTTTCTGTGTTGTATCTGCCATCTCTTTATACCATGCATATCTCAGAGGAAATCAGCTTGAAGCTTCTGGTTAGGGAACTGGCTCAGGTTCTGTATACATCTTTTTTTTGACCAAGCTTACCATACAAATATAAGCCTGAAACAGAATTCTTTTGCACCAGAGGCAGTTAGATCATATGTATTTTTCAGGTGTCCTTAATCAGTGCAATTTCATTCTGTAAATGTTACTATGATGTGGATTTATTGTAAGTGGATTATGTTCATTACATATTTTGATTATTTAACTTTTTTTAATGAACATCAATAATACTACTGATAATTATGCATTCTAAGCATAATGACATTTGCTTCAAAACTAACTTTGATATCTACATGTAGGCATAGAAAGTTGGCAATTTAAATCAAAATCATTAGTTAGTATTTGAAAGTTATGTAAACTGCCATGATATCGTATTTAAGTAACAGTAGCAATTTTCATGGCATCTGAGCACCAGGAAGGCTGCCAATCTACAAATGACTTCCCAAAGCCAAAAAGAAAGTGCAATTTATAGTTGCTGGAAAGTAAAGCATCTGCTGTGCTCTATATTCTTTTTCTATATTATTTTTTTCTATTAATTCTCTCTTTACATCAGATGCAAAAGTAGGGGTTTTCAAACATTGTTATTACTAAGCTTTAAAATGAAATATCTCAATTTAGAAAACTATACTAATGGTTTTGGGGTTTTTTTTTTTGCTTTGTCTTCCTCTTGCTTTACAAAGAGGGTTGCACAGGATTTCTTTTGGAACTGTCTAATAAGTTGCAGAATATGAGTTTCCTGTGTTGCCTGGGAAACAGCTTTAGTTAAAGCGAAAAAAACTACATTTAGTTTGGTATAAAAATGTTGTCTTAGAGAACTATGCTTTTATAAGTTTAAAGTATGTTGGCACCTATTATGCTTGTGCAACTGATAAGATTCCTACAAACATGGTCATCTTTATCTGATGAAGCTTTCTGGTGGCCCTTTGCCAGAATAGCATTAAATAGCATTATGGACTCACTGGACAGTTGCCATGGAATTTTCCACCAGGCAGTTTGTGAACTGATTATGGATCCTTCATAAGCTACAGATAAGTTCAAAGGGATCATTAATTACAGTAAAATCAGGATGAAAATTGCAAGTATCGGCTTTTAAAAAAAGCATCAAGTTCAAATGATTCACGGACTTATCAGTTAACCCAGCTCCAGACAGAGCACTATGAAACTCACAGGTGCCATAAGAATTTCTTTGGAACCCATCTCAGCTGTTCCTCTTAGGACACACTTTACTTGCCTGATTGTTAGCATCTCGTGTCTTTTAAAATGCTTTAAAATGTGCCTTCTCTAAGCCCCCTGAACATCTTCCCTCCTGTTTAGCCTTCCTTAGTACCCTTGGCCATTTTAAATAGCATCAGAGAAGGAGATTTTGCTAACTGAATAGATCTCAAAGTCAAAGTATTAAAAGGACTTTGGAGCCATTTGTTTTCATCTCAGAGACATGCTAATTTCATTTGCATGCAGGAGTCACTTTAGGTCACCCATGAACTTCACTTCACCTGTAGCTGCATCATAGACTCACAAAAAGGCTTGGGTTGGAATTCATACCAAAGATCCTCTAGTTGCAAGTCCCCTGTCGTGGGCAAAGATACCTTCCACTAACCTGACCAGGTTGCTCAGAGACGCTCCAATCTGACCTCCCGTATTTCCAGCGATGACACATCCACAACTTCTCCAGGCAACCTGTTCCAATGTCTCCCTTCTTTTCAATAGCTTCTATGGATTTCTTGGATATCACAATGGCCTTGAGCCTTTAGTCTTTCAAAGAAAGTATTTTCGTGTCTGATTTCAGTAGGGAACTATGGCTGGTGTAATTTGGCAAATTCCACTCATGGCAACATGTGCATGGGTATAATTTCAGACACATCACAGTCCTCACTCCTCCCTGTTGGGTGCATTATGGTGTAAGAATGTCTGAAGACACTTTTGAATGGAATTTTGTGGATAAAGAAAAGGCTGTCTGGACTCTGATTCGTCTCCATGTTGGGCCAATGGGGCTGAAGTTTTTCTAAAGTGAATCTGGTTCATAACCATCATGCTTGGAGCATGTGTTGAAGGAATCTGAAACTTTTTACATATACATATATGTACCTATACCCTCTTTATTTTTATAAAGAGAAGAGTTGTAATTATGGTAGAATTTATGAAAAAAAAATCAAAATAAAGTGTGAAATAATGGGAGGACTTCATTAGTTGTTGAGAATAAATGCATAAAAGCCCTTTGAGCAAGTGTTTTTGCAATTCTGTTGACACCCTTAAAACATTTGGGATGACATATATAATTCCTACATGAAAAGTTATTAGTTTTAGTTAATATTTTTAATTTCTCCATCACATAAAATGGTTTCTCTCACCTGTTTCAGGATGTGTGCATGATATCATAAAGTAAAAATTTATTTTCAAGAAAATCTCAAAATACTATAAAAGTATTTAAATGTAGTGCTTATTGTTCAAAAACTTACCTGAGACAAAATATAGGAATTTTTTTCAATTTTTTAAAAATAAATGTTCACTCATTAGTTTCATTGTGCCCATTTTTTGCTATCTTTGCAATGCCATCTGTGTGGGACTATGCGTAATGTCTGTTGATGTGTGAGGGAGGATGTAGAGCAAAGAAATGCAAAAACTCTTGGAACACTTTACTATTGCAAGAAGTAGCATAATACCACATTTTCTGATGACCAAACTGGCTGCTCGCTAACATCTTTCTACTCACCAGACTTGCATAAATCTTTTTAAATGCTCTCACTTATGATTTATTGTGTTCTGATTTTTCAGTATATTAAAATCATATATAGGGAAGTCCAGAGCTAGTTGTCTTACATGATATTAATTATGCCCATAAAATTTTTAATGGGAGAGTCAACCCTGATTAAATACTTTCTGCACTCTTAGCTGTAATACATCTAATATAAAGTTGATTTTAAGTATTATTTATATGTACACAATTATGGGCTGGAGTTTCCAACCTTTAAATTTTTTTTAATTTCTTTATCGGTTACTAAATTAGCATCATGGTCTTTACAGTGAATGGGAAAGATATCCAGAAATTCAGTAAACTCACTTTTATTGTAGTTGCCAAAATGTTGCCTTGATATATCCACACTGTTATAGAATATTCATCACATAGCTTTGTGAGGAAACAGGTCACAAATAAGTTTGTTTCAGGATGAGAAAAAATATTCCATTCCACTACCAAGAAGAGACTGAATCTTTCACCAATATCTTTTTCCAGCAATGAATATATAAGCAGTAACAGTATTGCCAGAGGAGGAAACCAGGAATTATCTCTGGTTATACAGAAGTTGTACTGCAGTGCAAGTGCAATGCCCAAAATTTAGTGCTCTGGACAAAGTAGAAACAGACAATTTCCCATAGGAAGTTGCAGTCTAGAGTGCCCCATAGCCCTCTTTTATACAAAAACACATCAAGCTCTTGTTAAGCCATATTTTAAGAACATCTTTTGCCATACAGACCACAGCATATGATGTGCTTACTAATATATATGTCTAAGGATTTAGACATAAAAAAACCCAGAAAACATAATAAAAAATACTATTCTGATTATCCAGGGCTTTCCTTCTAAATAAAAGCATATTTTTTCTGGACTTTTTGATATCTGATTCACATTTGGAGATATCTACAGATATGTTTTAATAGACTAAATAAGATGATTTCATACATACATGTTTGTTGCCTTAAATTAGGTGAGATCAATTGAAAACAAAAAGTAAAACTGGAGCTATGAATAACCAACTGTAGACACTGCTTCAGTTCAGCAAGAATGAACAAGTATCTCTCTGCATGGGTTATGAGAACTGTCCTTTTCTTGGTTTGCAGTAATTTCCTTTTTTCTTTTGCTTAAATTAAGTAAGTTTGACAAAATATTTCTGTCTTTGTAAAGCTTAATATATACTACAGTTTTCAATAAAACATTGTTACAACAATGATAAAACTAAATCTACTGCTACTATTTACCAAGCAGGGAAATAATTCCCCTTTCCTTAGACTGTCCAAATGATAGGTTTTTGTATAAAACACAACAAGATGAGAGTATAGGTAAATATAAGGGTTTACAAAAGAATAATTCAGATATTTTCAATTTTACTGAGAATAAGTCAAAGACATTAATACATTCATTTTCATTGTCTAGTCCTAGTGTTCAAGTAGGCTCAGCAATCTTAGGAAATAAGGTAGTTTATATTTATCTTTAGTACAGCACTGGACCTTCAGGAAGAACTATTGTCCTTGGGTGTCCCTCCAGTCTTGAGCGTGCATAGCTGTGAATGCGGATGAACAGGCTGGGTGTGTACGAGGGCACAAAGACTGGCTACAAAGAGCGATGTGTAAAGAAATTGGAGTCAGAGACGTGAGAGTCCTTGAGGACTGTGGAGAGACCAGAGCAGGAATAGTATTGTACTTAACATTATTTCTTTCCTGTGACTTGGCCTGAATAATTTTGCTGCTGATCTGTTCAGTGAGAGAGACAATATGATTCTCTCAAGTCCTTTCACTTGTACTGTAAGATTTACCCACTTGTTTGAAACTTTTTCTCTATTGAAATGACTGCATATCAGTAATACACTACAGTAATAATTATATTTCAAACAAAGTTAAAATTAATAAGCTGCATGATTTCACAGCAGAACTCTTTAATCTTTTGCTATTCATCTTTTGTCTTCTTTTCAGCTACCTAGACTTTTTAAACTATGATTTGGAAGTAGTCTATAATAGTAGTCTATTATAGTCTATTAAAATCTCATTATTTTGGCCTGAGAATCTAGTCAAAAGTTCAAGTTTCAGTTCTTTGTTTCCAGTAGGAGAAGAAATTGATTAATTTGAATCACGAGTTTCTGATGCAATTATTGCTGTTTTTAAAAGGGATACAAAGGGTTTTCCTTTTTATTCATGATTCCAGAATGGTTAAAAAAACAAGGCATATCACTGCTATTTCCTTTTCTACTAATAAGCATATCATTCTGCAAAAGCCTTCCCCCTGCCCTGAATTCTACAGCTAATACCTGGCTTCTTCACTTATCCATTATTATTTCTCTGCTGAAACCTCAACTCATGAACCTACAGGTAAACTTGGAAATTCTCACTGCTCTTCTCATTCCATTTAGATCACATTCTTGAGCAGATTTCATGTATCTTTCTTGAGAATGGATTTTTACCTAGTAAGGATATTTGAGTTTCAGAAAACATTATTTTATCTGGAGTATTTAATGAAGAACATTGATTATGACCACTAGTTTCAATGTTTTTTTCTTTATCACAAAGAAAGCTTTTTTTTCATTTCCATGGCTGAGTTACCAGCTACAGCTGGGCTTACTAGTATGTAACTGGGACAAGTAATCAAGGAGGCTGCATTAGGCAGGCTCAAATCATTAGCTCAATCATTATCAAACTTCTGTGAAGAAATGGCCTATTTCACTTAGCAGTTTTCCATAAAATACCTTGGCACAGTTCCTAGTAGAGTGCCTTTCAGGTACTGTTAGTGGTACAAAAGTGAAGATGTGGCTGCTCACTATAAGGTTTAAAAAGAAGGCCCAAATTGCATTATGTGGTCTGGAGTCATGTGCTGAAATATTGTCTGGTTTTGTTTTATTGGAACTCAAAATTGTGAATCTATAATTATTATACATATCTTTTTTAGGACTAGAAGTGGCAGCCAGGGCAGCCAGCATCTGTAGGACACAGTGCTATTCCTGTCTTTTTCTTCATTGGTGTAACCATAGAATTGTGATGCCTCCCCTCTTCTTATTCACCTTTGGCCTCTTCCAACCCACAGGCAGATGAATGTGATAAAAAGACCTGACAGGATCTGTATTTAGACTTGTGCTAAGATGTAGATAGCTGACTAAAATGAGACAGTCCAGTGGATATTTCTGAAATGCCTTCTGAACTGAATCTATACTCAAATTTAGCCCTTGTAGGACTGTGGGCCAATCCAGTATTTTACATGCATTATTCTCTTTATTATAGTCCATGTTACAGTCCTGTCTGCGGTGAACACTGTGAACACTGAAATTAGCTAATCAGCCACCACATATTTTGATGGGTCTGGAGCGACCAATCTCAAATTGACTAGCTAGCTGTCTGTGAGATCATCTGTGTAAGATTTAATTATCATGTCTCTGCACATGAGACAGCATTTTAGTTAGGCTCAGACTGGGATATCAATGTAAAATTGTAAATACTTTCTGCTCAGCTACAAATACACTTTCTTTAAAGGTAATGGGGATATCAATTTCTGGTTTAGACCTTTTCTTAAGTTCATAATTTCTTTTGGCAGTGCTGATGTAACTAGTAATTCATTTCTTCCTAGTCTACCTGCACGACATATGGTTCCATTACTTACTTCCCACCCTTTTCTTTGTGCCTGGTGGCATCAATCACCTTATATTTAATTGAAAAGTCATTGTGGCATATCTTGTGAAGGAGTTGGTGGAAGTTTATAATAGGTAAGAGAACTTCTGTAATGAGAAATTAGAACACCTTGCTCATATTTAGACATTTCAGACAGCTAGTGCTGAGTTCAGCTGATCAAAACAGGCATCTATTGCCATTCAAGATGTTCTTAGTGTCGTTCTTCTTTTCCTTAGACAGAGAAAACAGACTTCAGATGGTGATATTTAGTGTCTATCAGCCCTATGAAGATGTCTCAGACATCTTTGGGTACTGTCAATGTATAGAGAAATAAATAGAATTCCTTAATTTAGATAATGTTACTCAGTATAATTTCCAACCATAATTTAGTTTAGCTTATTTTGTTTTGGTTTTGAATGAATGATTGCCCCAAGACTTGTTTTCATCATCATTATTGCTTGTTTGTGGATACTGTCATTGATGACTGCACATTTTTTTAAGTTAAATAAACGGCAGGAATATTTTTTAAAAATGTGTAAATAAGCTGACACTTGTGAAAATATGGAAATGCACCAATGTCTTAATTAATGGATAACTAGATAAATATATTAAATATATTTCCAACAAATTGCTTGAACTTCTAAATAAACTTTAAAGGAACCTACGCTGACTTCAAAGTTTTCTCATAAAAAGGATCATCAAGTGAAGGAACATCAAGGTATTTGTAAACTAGATCTTTGTAGCTAACACAAACTTATCACCTACCAATAGGCTAAACCTTAATACTCAATGAACTTCCCTTCTTTGTGCAAGCAAGTACAGAGAGAGGTGACTTTTCTACCGTGCCAGATGAAGGGGAGAAATCAAAAAAGTTAGAGGCACAAAGCTATCATTTTTCATGTGTTAGTTGCATTCCCTAGTGATTCTACTGAGTGATGGAGGTTTCATGTAAAGATCAATGGCACTGAAAACTGGTTTATAACTCAGTATGGCAGCTAGTATAGTCTCAGAATTGCTTTGCTGTAATCCACCCTGTCTTTCTCAGTTAGCAAACATTATACCAATTACAGTTATGCCAAATATAGGCAAAACAGATGCTTCTTACAAGCTACGACTAATTTCCAACTGCAAATTTATAAATATAAGATGTTGATTGCCAATTCAAAGTGCATTATATCAATGTTAAGATGAGAAAAGAGAAAAATGTGGTTATACTATGATGTGTCCTCCTCAAAGCCTAAATCTTTATTGATGTTTCTGGGGAAATGGGATTGCAGTGACAGGGATGGGTAAAGATTAAACTAAAAGGTGGAGAAAATCCTGACAGAATCCATTCAAATAGAATTTCAGTTCCAGTTCTTTTTGATAGAAGAAAGTACATTAAATAGCACATTTACAATAGATGTAGAATTATAAATAAATGAATGCCCTCTGAATGGAATTTAACTTTAATTTTCACATAAGTTAATTGTAAACAACAAAACGGTCAAGTTAGATATGTGGAGAAGAAAAAAAGTAAATCACATTTCTGCTCCTATGAATGCTGTCATATGAGTTGTAGCTGTAGTGCATGAATATATATGCTTTTAGAGAGTTTCACTTTGTTGTTAAACAGTAAGAACAGTCACACCAGGTCTCCAGACCAGTATCGTTGCACTAAATGTATTTAACAGTGGGTACCTAGGAAGTAGGTACCCACTTATACCCAATTGTATAAGTTCTTGGAATGGTTTATTTTTCCACATGATACTGGTATGGCCACAGAAAAGGTCTAGATATGGGTTGCAAGGTTCCTGTTCAGAATTAAAATGTATATACTTCCCTGCTAGTTGACATAATAAGAGAAAGACTACAAACTATAAATGTTTAAGGAGAAAAAGGGGAAATGCTGATAAGACAAAATTATTATAGATACTGACAATTAAGTTTTTATTTCTGGGGGAACTGACCATATATTCCTTTGGTCTTCTATTCTATCTGACAGGTAAAGAAAACTGATTGTTACTATTAATTCAAAATCTTTATCAATTAAATGAACAGCATAAATTTTTTATTACTTTTCATCAACACAGGTGTTCCAAAACTGATGTCTATCTTCACACTTAGTATTGACAAATAGATCAACCCCTCCTGGACCATTGTCCTGCCACCAGGGCTTGTTTCCTTCCCAGTTCATCCCATCATTGCAGCAGCAGCAGATACTAGGTAAGTTTCTCTCTGTTGAAATGGTAGCAGCCTGAGAAAGAGCTGCAGCAATGTTTAGGAAGTAGAGACAAAGCGGTGGGAGAGGGCAGACCAAGGGGAACACCTGTGGAGAAAGCAGTTGCTGGCAAGCAGGTCGCTTGTTCCTCAGACAAACCTCACAGACCCTTTCCACCCCCCTCATTCCTTATTGACAGTTTCAAAACCCTCCACTTGTGTTTACAAACTCTTCTCTCTGTAATCAACCCTTGTCAATGACACAGTATTGAATTTTTCACCACTAGGATGAAGATTAAGCAAATCTGTCCATAAGGTAGGACAATTCAATTTTGCTTTCAAAATGCTGAAGGAGGGAGAAGACACTTCCCTATCCGCGTCTATTTCTTTTCTTTATTCTTTTCTTTCTTTTCTTTTCTTTTCTTTTCTTTTCTTTTCTTTTCTTTTCTTTTCTTTTCTTTTCTTTTCTTTTCTTTCCTCTTCTCTTCTCTTCTCTTCTCTTCTCTTCTCTTCTCTTCTCTTCTCTTCTCTTCTCTTCTCTTCTCTTCTCTTCTCTTCTCTTCTCTTCTTCTCTTTCCCTTTCCCTTTTCTTTTGATTTTTTTCCCCACGATGGTTATTTTAGGCATGACCAGGTGCGCCTTGGGAATTTTGTTAGCTAGTCTTGGCTGAACACTTTGAGTGACCATACAAATAGTTCTGTTTAAACTGAATTTTAAAATTTTAAATTCTGTTTAAATTAAAATGAAGGACTGTTCTGTTTTAATAAAATTACACAGATTAATTAGAATTGTTTACAAGTTTTTTTCAGAACTGATTTCAATATAGTGTTGACATAAAAAGAATAATTTCTCTCAGATGGTAGAAACTAACTTTCTGATCTTTTTCTCTGCTTGGGCAAGTGATAATGGGGAAAGTCTCCTAGTTTTTGTATTGTCGTCTCTTACATTATTTATATATTGCCTAGCATAAGAAATTCTGGGACTCGAATAGGAATTCTGGGTTTTAATGTAGTACACAAGCAATTATAACATTTAGAAGTTAAACTGTAAAAATTGCTTTTACTGTTTTCTGCAGGAAAATATTAGTAAGAGATCTTGGTGCTGATATTGCAAACTCCATCAATTTATTGTGATTTAACACAAAATACTTCAACCCTCACAGTATACAGAAATGCTGTAATGTGAACAAGATGATACTAAAAGTTACATTATGCTCAGAAAATGTATTCATTCACTTTAGTGTATATTTTTTCCAAAGAAATGTGGTTTCACCTCAATGACCTGCTGATATAAATGAGGATTTCAAAATTCTGGAGTGATGAGATCTGCTAAAAGAGCTTGTGAATAACTATTCTCACATCATCAATGAACATTCTCCAACACATGGTAGTGATCTACTTGAAACTCCCTTCTGGGAATTCTGCCTTCAGAGTGCAGAGATGGCACATTTCATTCTTACATAACAAACTCACAGAGTTCTAGTAGTTGGAGCTCTGAAAGCATTTCCATGACAAATTTCTCTTCTCTTTTCAGGACTGTATAGGTAAGCTAAAAACAAACAAAAAACCAAGCAAACGATGATTTTGGCAGCATGAAATGCTTTGAATAGATCCTAGCAGTTGCTGAAGGGTAAAGTGGAGCAAAGATGGTTATTCTATAAAATAACCCTGGGCTGCTTTTGTGAAAATAATGTCCTCCTTTCCCTTGGGCCAGTTCAGGTCAGCTGTCCGGGCTGTGCCCCCTCACAGCTTCTTGTGCCCCTGCTCACTGGCAGAGCAAGGGGAACTGAAAAGTCCATGACTTAGGGTAAGCACTACTAAGCAGCAACCAAAGGATCAGTGTGTTATCAATGTTTGTCTCCTACTAGCTAATGAGAAAAAATGAACTCTATCCCAGCTGAAACCAAGACATTATCCACCCTTTATTCCATATCATAGAACACCACGATCAGAATATAAACTGGGGACACTTGGCTGGGAAGGGTTCATAGCTGCTTGGGGACAGGCTGAAAACTGGGTAGTAGCTGGTGAGGAATTTTACTGTGCATCACTTCCTTCTTTTGGGCTTTATTCCTCCTTCTTCTTTTCAATACAACTATTAATATTATTAGTATTATTATTGCCATTATTTATTTTGTTTCAGTTATTAAACTTTTCTTATCTCAACACATGAGGTTTATTTTTTTATTTCCAATTCTCCTCATCACTGGGGGCAAGATGTTGATGGTGGCTTTGAGGGGGTTGGTGTTGAGTGAGTAGCTGCATGGTTCTTAGTTGCCACATTGTCAACTCCTTTTGGTTGTCCTGGAAATTACATTCAGACCTCCAACTCATAGGATGTTTCTTCATAAGCGGAGCTTGGTGGATACGCTTGTCAGGAGATTTAAAAAAGCCCACGCAAAGTAAGGATGGTTCAAAAACCTGTGACCTTGGGTGACCTAATTGGTCTTTTCTATCAATGGTCTGATATTAGAATATTTTTCCTCACTACAGTACAAGGTCAAGTATGTGAACCTGTTATTGATATAGATTCTTAAAACAAAACTAGAAACTAGAATGAACAAGAAAACACACATTCTCCAGCAATAACAGGAGAAGTCTTTAAGGTTAGACCACACAATTTTTTTGAAATACCACTTAAGGAAAACATTTTGTAAGAGACAAAAAGTATAAGAGTATTTTTAGATTGTTAACCTTCCATCTACCAAAAAAGGTCCTGGCTCACAGAGCAAGGTATTATTCTTATCTAGTAATACTTATTTGGACAATGTGAGCTATCTTCTGCTATTTATTTACACTATTCAATAACACTGATTATACAGACTTAAACCAAGGTGGAAACACAATTATTTGCTGTTGTCTTTTGGATTACTTTTCCTCACAACACAAAAGATTAAACATAATCATTCCAGCTGGAAAGACTTTTTAGCTTAATCAAGGACAAACTCACAAAACCATTTTACCTGTTATTTCAATGTTTTATGAAAAAGCCCCTAAAATTAAAAAGTAAAAACACTTAAAAAACACAATTAGAGTTTATCATAATAAAGTACTTATCTAAGTTTGTTTTTAAGTTTTATTTTTTGTAAGGAAACCTTTTTTCACATGCTGTGATGACAGAATAGAAAGAATAGATAACAATTTTTCTCTAATCTAGAGTGTATTTGAGGCATTATACAAGAGTTTGTTTTGGTTATTTTTTTATCAGTACAGTAAGAAAAATATCTTGTTTGCTTTCTGGGTACATTAGTATAATAAATATATAAAAATAGTATAGTGTTAGCTTCCAAAATATTAATTGATTTTTCAAAGTTGTTTTGAAAGATGCATCATTATGTAAGTAATTTTGAAAGTAATTTGAACTTATAAATTCTAAGAATTTAGAAGATCAACATTTTATTTTCATGCTTTCAATGAACATTGTGACTGTTCATGCTAGTTTTTTTTTCTCTGTCATTTTCCTTTCTGTTCATTGCCTCTTTTATTTTTTCAGAGAGTTTCTATTTGAGAGCCCATTTTAAAATTTATTTTTGGTGACCAGTTTAAGCAAAATTTAAAGACAATAACAGCTTCATTTCAATTTTCTATTCTTTCCTGCGATCAGCCAGAACTTGTTGGATAATGGAATGGGTTTTGGTGAGTTAGAATGACAAGTCTTTTTTTTCCAGACTTTTCTGTAATTGAACCTTTCAAAAACTGTTCATGGAGATTTCAGTGAAATATCTCTTTCTGCACAGAGACTTTAACATATTTTCTGTCTTTAGTCCATTAAGGCCTTTTAAAGATTCCATGTCTTATCATAATAACAACCCTGATATATCCATTTAATGCTCAGCATAACAACAGTAGATTTATATTTGCTATTTTGTGACCTTATTGGTTATATTTGTAACATTTGTAATGGTGGGAGGTTTGTAGGAGTGAGGAGGAAACTCACAGGAGTGAATTTCCTGCGGAAATAATTCAAATCTTGTCATAGTTCATGCTCAGTGCCACAGCCCTGGACATCCTACAGAACTGGGACCTGAAGGCTGGCCAAGAACTCATTCTGCTTGCATTCTATTCAGTTATTACAAAAAAGTGAAGATCTGCTGGAATTTAGGATCTGAATTTATAAATCTGGAGTTATACAGAGATTAGCACTTTAATTTTTTCTAAATAAAACAGACAAACTTTTCGGTGTGCCAGTTTTAACATCTTCTGTCATACAAGATTAAATGTACTGTTCATACCAACAGGAAATTTTGTTCTATTAAGAAAACAGCCATACTTTTCCCTTTAAAACCCCAAATGCACTTAGAGGCTCTTAAGATTAAAAAGGAGGCACAATAATTTCCTAATACCATCCTGAATTATTTTCACTTGGGTGGCTGAATAGCTCAGAATAGCAGTTACCTTGTAAATAAATGGCTGTGCTGAAAGGAGAATTAATTAATTCAGATAAAGTAAATAAACTCTGTGAACTGACTAATGTAGCAGAAATTACTGGATGCTGATACTGCTGTTTTAATTATTAAGTCCACATTAATTAATTTCAGAGCTACCTTTTTTGAAATCCACAGCTTGACCAACATTCAGAGTACAAAACATGCCAAAAGCCAAATTTTGCTTAGTAACACATTTGCAAAGGCTGCAACCAAGTCTTCACACAACTAAAGGTGATGAACTTTAAAAGAAAGTGACAGTTTCAATAAACAACACAGGATCCAAATAATTGTACGGTACTTCCTTGACCACAAACTGAGAAACAAAATTTGATTGTGCCAACCTATTTCTTTCACAGAAGGAGCTGGACTTCTTGTTAATTGCCAATATGGTTCTGAATATAAAGGGGACTTAATGTCTCTTTGAGAATTGCAGTAAAATCAGTGATCATGACTACCCATGCAGAGCTCCTAGATGCAGTGAGATTCAATCATGACCCACTGTGACATTACAACCTCACTGAACTTAAGAATGTGTGAATAGTTGAGAATGAGTTGCATTACATTCAGTGGTTAGTGCTGATGATTCTTGTACCTACTGACATAAATAGTATTAAACTTATTTATACTATACTTTTTTCCCTTACGCATCATATGTGAAGGACTCTTTCAGATTGTGCTATCACTGAAGTGCCTATTTCTGCTGAGGAATACTCAGCAGGGATTTTACTATCTGTACTTTAAGAAGACAAAAATTAAGGCAAAAATAATATATTTAAGGCTGTCTTTTGTAGTGATTGCTTCCATAACTTGCTAAAAAAATTACAGCCAGCAAATTTATATCTGCAGCATCACACAGCAGACATCAGTATGGTAACTAAAAGATACATTTCCAGAAGGATTTTGTTCTCTAATCCCTCATCATTTTGTTTGCTTCTTAAAATGAAAACACCTGTAGTAATGATTTCTCCTGACAAGCTGAAAGGAACTGAACAGAAAACAAGTTTAATAAAATGCTTTAATTACAATCTTTAGTATAACTTCACCTGGTATCAATACCTCTTATGAACATCTTAATCACTTGCTTTTTCTTGTTTTCACTTGAAGCAAATTTAAATCTTTTTGAGAACTCTACACACAACTTCAAGGATAAGGCACGAATGTCTTTGAGAAAACCACAGACAAAACACCTGTAGGAAAAGCTCTTATGAACACTTCATGTCATGTACTTGAATTCAAAACATTTAAGGACATAAAAACTTCTACAAAAACTTTTAAATTCAAGTTTTTACACACTAAAATTGCTTTACCAGGATATTCCATCTGAGACTGTCTGCTAGCAAAAAATCCATGTAGATCAAATCCCTGCTTAATTGAAAAAAAAAAAAAAAGGAGTTTTTAATTTTAAATACCTTTTAAAAAGCTTAAAACTCTTTTTAAAAATAATTTTTACTCTTGAGATAGAAGATTGCTTAGCAGTTATCATCATAGGCAAAAAAGACTTGAGAAAAAAAATTACCAGTTTAAAAAGTGTACGATTATGAGAAATAGTAAAAAAAAAAACAATCAACCCCCAGACTTCAAAACATTTTCTCCCACCTCCCACTGTTTTTTCCATCCTCAACTTCATTAATTTATTCCCAAATTCTCTACCTCTCCCTCTAAAGCTGTGCAGGGCAGATTGTAGTAACTCATAACAATTTCTGTCTCATGCACTCTTCTCCTCACCGTTTTTCCTCAGGGGTCTTTCCCAAGCCTTCAGTGTGGATATCTGCTTCACCACAGTCTTAGCAGGCTTCAGGGGAATGGTTGGAGTTGGAAGGGACCTTAAAGATCATCAAATCCCAATACCCTGTGGTGGTTTGACCAGGAAGAAGTGGGAATTCTGGGATGTTGTGGTCAAACCAATGGGTGCTTGGATTTTGATATTGGCACCTGGTGTAGCCAGTGGAGTTTGGACACACCTCCGAGAACACCCAGGGGTTAAAAGCAGAGCTTCGGCCCTGGGAGTTTGTCTTGGGCCTTCAAGGGACGAGGTCGGATCTCTCCCCCATCCAGCTGCTGCTGCTGGGCAGGGGAGGGGCAGCCCTGTGGTAGGCCTGGGCCTGGACAGAGATGGGAGTGAGGAGGCCTTGGAGGATGGAAGGGTGGAAGAGCCCCAAGAGACATCGGACAGCCATTTCCCGCCCCACCCCCCCACCCCCCCACCCCCCCACCCCCCCCGCCTTGGAGACAGACAGAGAGAGAGAGAGAGTGCAGCCTGTGTCATTACCTTGAAATTCAGTAAATATGTGCTGGCAGCAGGCAGCCAGGCTGAGGAGATGGGGTGGGTGCAGGCAGGAGTCCAGCTGCCTGGAGGAGTTTTTAACCCTTTTTGGACAATGAAAACCTTACAGAACATTAACCCTTCCTGGACGAGTGATAAGAGTGGAGGAGGACGAAGGAAATGAACGAGTGATGGAGGTCTGGATCAGAGAGAGAGAGAGAGTGAGAGATGCTGAAAGAATGGAGAAGATGGAGTGGCATTTTATGCTGGACTCTTTCGTGTAGCCATGGGCAGAGCCATGTTTCCATGTGATACAGAGACTGAGTCCAGGGGGAGAAATGTCCCAGAGTCAAAGAAGATTGGTGTGGGTACCCCTCGGCCCCAGGGGGTATATAAAATATGGGGGGGATAGATGTCCCAAAGGTGCGAAGGTGAGATACTGTGCTTTTCTGGCACTGGACAAAGCATCCTTAAAAAGACAACCCTGGAAGCAGCCCTGGTTCCTGTTCGGTGGTGAGAGCACCGGAACAAGGACGGAAAAGGCCACCACGACACATGGAAGGACTCCCTCTCCTCTTGAGGAGCTGAAAGTTTGAGCAATCTAAAGGGTGGTGTTGGACCCAGAACTGGTGATTTTGGAGGATGTATTGTATTGGGAATTTAGGGGGGAGGAGGGGGAGAGCGTTTTTTGTGAGGTTTTCATTTTCCTCGTGTTTTCTTTTTTTTTTTTTTTTTCTTTTGTGTGTAGTTTAGTAATTGTTTGTGTGTAGCTTAGTTAATAAACTTTTCTTTATGTTTAAGTTGGAGCCTGCTTTGCTTATTCCTGGTCACGTCTCACAGCAGACACCGGGGAGAAGGTGTACTCATGGGGGCTCTGGCTTTGCCAGGCCAAAACCATAACATACCCCTACTGTGGACATCTTTCACTAGAGTTCAGGTTGCTGAAAGCCCCTCCAACCTGTTCTTGAAGACTTCCGGGGATGGGGCTTCCCCAGCTTCTCTGGGCAGCCTGTTCCAGTGCCTCCCTCCCTTCCTGACATCCTCATTGACCCTCTTCTCAAACTGCTCAAGATCCCACTGGTTCACATCCCTTCTTTCAAACGTGAGCCAAACAACCCACACCGTGTCATCCCCAAACATGCTGCAGGTCCATTTAATCCCACCCTCTGTGTAATTATTACAAATATTCAGCAGTAACAGTCCCAGTACAGACCCCTGAGGGTTTGTACTCACTTCTTTCTGATTTTGATTTTGACATAGGGCCATTGACTGCAACTCTTTGGATGTGGCCATTTAACCAGTTCCTTATCCATTTACACTGGACTGGTACTAAAGAGTAGGCAGAAGAAAATCAAGTCAGAAATAAACTGCCTATGCCACCTTATCCATCAATTGACTTGTCTTTCAAACACACATTTCTCCAATATAGCCACAAAGATGCAGAACAGTGATTTAGCAAATGCTATACAGAAGTCCAGATAGATGATAAAAATTGATCACCCCTTGTCCACCAATAGAGTCACTCCACTGTAAGATTAGTCATGCACAATTTGCTCTTTGTGAAGCCAAATTGGCTGTTTCTTGTCAGCTCTCTGGCATCCATATTACTTGACATGCCTTCCAGCAGATAATCTGTTCCTTCTTCATATTCACCTGACTGCTTCTCACTGTTTTTTTTTTACTTTCTCATGATTATTTTGTGTGGTGCATTCCACCTTTTCCCAGTATCTCAGCCACATTAGCTGTTGGGCTCAGCCATGTCCTGCAATGGGACAGTTGGAGCAGGCTAGAAACATTAATTAAACTTTAAACATAAATTGTACTGGAGATGTTAAAATCAATCATATATATAATTTCTCTGATTTTCCTGCCTTAAGTTCTCTTTTTCTTTTTTTTTTTTTTTATGTCAGGAGGAGAAGGTGTGAGGCTTTTTTTCCTTCCTTCCATGCATACATCCATGGTTTTGCTGTCTTACACGAAAAGTTGCTAGAAGAGTTTGCTCCAGTATGTTTTGTAGTCATAGAAATCTTTCAAATTATAACATGTTAAAATAATAGGGTTTGGATTTAAAACACTCTGTCTCTTTTGAGCAAGATTAAATTCTAATTGTGCAAATAATTTATTTTGAGAAGTTGTTGGCTATAGAGCAAAAAAGGAAATCAATGTTATGACTAAAAACATTTCCTTATAATTCTTTTAAATTAAGGAAAAACAGGAGAATTCAGTTTCTGTAATAAATTTTAAAAAAGAAAAATATAAAATATAAAAATAAATTTTTAAATGTTCATTTTGATAGTTTTATCATATTTTTGCAAAATAAACAAAAAGTAAATTATATTTATGTTGATAAGGTTGTTTTTTTTTTTTTTTTGTGCTTTTAAAAGAAATCAGATTTGTATCACTTTATAACAAGCTTAGACAGAGAAATCTTTTCTATTTTTCTAAGACTAGCTCTGAAGTTAAGGAATTGTGATAATAAATGTGCCCCATATAGAAAGCTTGGAGGCACACAAATCTAGAAGAAATATGAACCTGATCCTAATAAATGTTTTCTGGAATTCACAGATACCATTTAGACACATTTACCATCTACAACTCCAATGGTGCAGCACGTGTGCTGACTTGCAGAGCTCTAGCTTAGTAAAGAGCGGCATAGGCATTTTATTTCTGACTTGATTGTCTTCTGGCTGCTCTTTAGTACCAGTCCAGTGTAAATTAGATCATTTTAATTTTTAAAATCTTTTACCCTTCCTATAGGTTTTAATCTATACTTAGCTATATGCAAAAATAGTTTGTTCTTCTAAGGACTGGATCATAGCAACTTGCAGTTTCCCAGATGGAAATTCAGAACAGCTGAGTTTCTGCTGTTTGCTTCCTGGTACAAGAAAAGGCATTTGTAGATCAGGCAAGCAGCAGATGGAGAACAATTGGAGTATATAATTATTCGGCCTGGACTCCTTTTAAATGGGAAGGCTGAACTCTAACTATTTGGCTGGGAAGACAGAGGAATGGAGTAGCAAATGGCAGATAAACCTTCCAAAGATCCTTTAAAATAAATCTAGGCAAATATGTGAAATAACTTCATCATTTAACCGAGTCTCTTTTTCTGTGAACTCCAAAATCTGGCAAGTCATTGTCGGTTTGCTTTTGAAGGTTGAGATTAATACACAGCACTACCCAAACACTTCTGTATGAACAAACTACATTGATTTCAGTATGTTACCTGAAGACTCCATCTGGTGACTCTTCTTTACTTTGCCAGATTTTGAAAAGCTGCAGCCTTACTGTGATCCAATGCCAAAATATAAAATCCACTGTAGGAAAGTATTAACATGTTGTGATTCTTGCTCTGTGGAAGTGAATAATTTAATTCTGTGACTTTTTGAAAATGCCCTCATAGGAGCATTACATTTTGTAAGCTGACAGCTAACAATAAGACTACATGCCAAAATCAGTGTCTAGAGAGCCATGATTATTTTCATTAATTATTCAAGATTAAACGGACATATGAAGGAATATACAGAGGGCATCAAAACAGAAGGGATGAAGTATTATGAGAAAAGGAAGGCAATCAGAATAATCCAAATACCAGTAAAATCTGAAATTAGAAACAAATAGAGGACAGTAAAATATTTCAGAAGAAAAATGGGAAGAATTGTATGCTCTTAAGATATCTAAATTAACTTCTGAAACTACAGACTCAAATCAAAAATTACTCATATATTTTCCATACAATAGTCTTCATAGCGAAGAAAGACTAACGGTGGAGAAAAACAGAGGAAACCTTTGTTTATATTAACAAAATGAAGATCAGAATTACAACCATACATACTAGAACTTACTTTGGTTTAGAAAATCAATGCTGTAAACCAAAATTAATTTAATGACAGAAGAAAATTTTAAGATGACTGATGTTTTTACTGTGTTAAATTATAGGAAAAAAATCAGACTAAAACAAGAAAAATTACTAATAAGAAAAATAGTTAAGCAGGAATAAAACCATAGTAGAAATGTTACCTCCTATTTTTTTGATTTTGTCTTCCACCTTATTTGAAGTTTCAAAAGTTCAATAATTTTCTATGGAACTGTGGCAAATCAAAGGCCTTGGATCCACATATAAGATGATGAAGACTTCATCTCACATTTTCTTTATATATTCAAGTATTTAAGCCCATTTTTTGTTTGTTTTGTCACTTTGGAAATGCTCTAACTGGAAAATGGGATATTTGTGAATATGTATGAGGCTCCCTTACCCAAACTCATTTAAGCTAATTCAGGAAAAGCAGATGGTTTCTTCACCTGTGCATCACACGCAGTCTGACTGTGTGCCTATTTCTTTGTACTGACAATGAGACTTCCGCAGTACTCTTGTGGCCTCGTGTCTAGATCCAAGTCAAGCAAGACAGTGCTGAGGCATTCAGCTGCTCCAAGCTAAGATGTGACACTTTAGGGTACAGACATGCAGCTGTGTGCCCTGACCGCTTTAGAAGTCAAGCAATGAAGTACCTATGGAATTTCGGCAATGTACCTGATGGTTGACAGAGGCTTTTCAATGTCATTTAGGGACTATCATGACTGATATTTCGCACCTTACATCTCATTCAACTAAGTCCATTTTTGAGCAGTCCAGAATGACTTAGCAAAATTAGATACTGTTCTCCTAAGTTATGAATCAAATACACATAAAATTACATTTATTCATTTTAATAGGAAGCTATTTTACCAATATTCTAAGGATCTCGATCTTTGTGAACATCACAATTTTTACAGATGAAAATATAGATTCCATAGCCACCATGTTTAAAAAAATCTTTCCTGAAAGTTGAACATTTTTTCTGGGGTTAGTGGTTAAGATACACAAGGAGATAGGCTATAATCATAAATAATAAATCTTTTGCAAAATTTTGGAGTTTACTGTATTTTTTTTTATTTGATTTTACACAGTGAACTGTTATGCTTCAGCACAAAGATTAAACAAGAGTACATGCAGAAATAGCAAATCTATACCTCATTGAAAAGCAGCAATATTATGATTTGATTATTTTATATGTTGATTCTTTAAAGAGGAATGGGTACTATTTTGCTTCAGCCAAGCTGATGTGGATGCTTATGCACACACCATTGCACAAAGGCAATTTTGTTGGCACAAACACAACTGCACATACAGACATGGATAGAAGGAAGTGCTGAACAAAAATAACAGATGTTAATGCTTTGTCCTTTCAAGTCAAAATGCTGACATTTTTTCAAGTAACCTTAAAAAAGTGCTTAAATCTGGTGTATATTCAATAGTCTTTACTACAATCAGTATGACTAGAATTCGTATCCCATGTGCATTAAGCATAATTACTGATGTGTAAGATTTGTTCTACCAGAATTAAAATTCTA